>NC_046289.1:40395230-40697153 GCF_004115265.2 Rhinolophus ferrumequinum | reverse complement strand
CCTGAAATTAATAAAAATAATAGTCATGGGATATAAAACGAAGCATAGGGAATATAGTCAATAATATTGTAATAACTAGTATGTACAGTGTCAGATGGGGAATAGACTTACTGGGGTTATCACTTTTTGAGGTATATAAATGTCTACTCACTGTTGTTTTGTACACCTGAAACGAATAATAAAAAAATAAGAAATAAATCAATAACATGTTACTGGGTAACAAAATAAAATTATAAAACTGTACACATAAAATTCTAAAAAATGTCCATGAGACCTGTTTTTTCTTTTTCCCCCCCATCCAACTTAATTCTCCCACTCCAGTTAAATATTTCAGATTTCTACTCAGTGGGACTCACACTGATTACTGAAGGGTTCTAGCCACCTGGGAATGGCATCTGTCTTCCTGTCACCATGCCAACTCCTCCAGCTACAGAAGAGGGATTTCCCCATTTTTTTCCAGTTTTTCTTCCAATGAAGAAAAGACACACTCACTCCTACCTTGGAAAGAGCACCGTTTCTAATTACAATTGGTTCCTTTCCTTCACTTTCGTGTAAGAAAAAGATGAAATTCTTTGTCTTTTTAAATATGATTTTTGTTTTCACCATTCTTACTGACGTCTTTGTGTAATGCCGTGGCTGGGATCCCACTGCATTTACATGGCAACCAGGAAATCAGTCATTCAGAATTGCCATGGTAACCAGAGGGGGGAAGGGAGGAGAAGGCCATTTTATCACAGTTGGCTGTGTCCCTTCCTGGAAGCCTACAGAATTTTTGGACAGAAATCATTATGAACACACAGCAATAAAAAATGCCTGTTGGCATCAAGACACCCGTGTACTGGCATCACAAACATGCTGTAGATGAGGGTGTGAGTGAGGCGAGGCAGACATTACAACAAGGTGAAGAGCGTTGCCTTCTCCCCTCAGCGAGTGGAGGATGCTGCTTGGTCTCTTAGCCAGTGTGTAGAGGGACGGCTGTAAGCATGAGCTCCACACTGAATTGCACTAAAGCTTTAGGTCTGCAAAGAAAAAGCAGGTCACCGATGTTGTGTAAGGAGAGTGAGTGTCTTGGTCTGGGTGGGGGAACAGCTCTTAACTTATGGTAAGAAGAGCCCTGAACTACGGAAATGGGGTCAAGGGTGCTGTCCCAAGAAAAACGGAAGTGTCTGCTAAGTCTTGTTTCCTGCCACATCTGCTTCTGGAGCTGAAGGTTGTCATACTTCAAATTAAAACAAAACAAACAAAAAAAAAAAACAAAAAGAGAGAAAGTCATGTGAGGTTAGCCAGTGAGATTATCTTTTGCAGGCATGATAGTTAGAATCCTCACTCGATAGGCAGATTATGTTTTATTACAGACAATAGGGGCCCTGTACCCAAGAATAGACTTGGCTCCTGGATTTATTTAGTCTGATCTTTGGGGAGCCAGAAATGACCCATAATTGATCCCATTTTAACTAAAGTTGAGAATGCACTAGTTGCTTTTAAAAGTCTTTTAATGGCAGTATCCTAATGGGCCAGGAGACAGAAATGTTAATCTGCGAACATAGATCCTTTTCTTTGTGAAATGAGAAAAATCCTCTTCCTTTCTTTTCTAAACAGTAGAATGTAACTCTTTTCCTCTTTTGAAGATAAAATGAACAAACTTTTGACTTCCGCCCCTCCTTCCTCCAAACTGCCCACCTCTGCTCCCTTGTGTTCAGCTCAGTAAATGGCTCCAGCATTCATCCTTCGTTTTAGAGTCTTCCTTACTCTTAGTTCATTCAAGTTAGCAGCAAATCTTTATAGGTCTGGTTTCAAAATAGATCCCGAATTCAAGCTCTTTTCTCTACCTTCAGTACCCATCTTACTCAAGCCATCATCATTTTTCTAAATTCTAACGGAGCCTCCTGACTCATCTCACAGTTTCCATCATGTCTATTTACATCCTGGTCTCACAGTGTAAGTTAGATCATGTAATGGCCCTATTCAGACCACTCCCCACCCTCCCCATGGCTGTACATGACACTCAGAATAAAACTGTGACTCACCAAATTTGAACTGACACGGCCCCTGACTATCCTTCCATCCTCACATCCTAACACTTTCCTATTTGTGCGTTCTACTCTACCCACACTGATCTTCCTTGCTGTTCTTTGAACACACCAAGCATTCCCTCATCACAGGGTCTTTGCACTTGCTGGAACACTCTTCCTCATGTATTAGAAGGCTTCCTTCCCTCACTTTCTTCAACTCTCCAAAGGCCCTCTCCTACAGAGGCCTTTTGTATCAGCCTGGGTCTTAGTAGGAAATAGAAGGCACACGATTTTTAGGAAAATGAAAGGACTCATGACAGAGGTGTGTGCAGGGTGAAGGAAACCAATGGCAAGGTCCCATGCCACATCTAGGCTTGAAGGGGAAAAGGGAAGAAATAGTGTTGTAGGAGTACAAAGAGAGCTGCTACCCCGGAGACCCCTGGGGCTGTCCAGAGGGAGCTGTGGTAACGGAGGGGGGAAACCAAGGCCCGAGCAGAATAAACACACTGACCTCACTTTCTGCTCATTGGCCAAACACAGCTGGAAACCAGAGTCTAAGGGAGTCAGGATAATGTAATATTGGGTACCATACAAGTTATCTATTGTTGCACAACAAATTATCCCGAAACACAGTGGCTTCAAACAGTGAACATTTATTATCTCTTAGTTTCTGTGGGTCAGGAATTTGCAAGCAGCTTATCTTGATGTTCCCAGCTCTAGGACTCACATTAGACTGCAGTCACATGTCAGTTATTTGAAGGCTTATGTGGGGTGGAGGATCCAATTCCAAGGTGGCTCACTTCACAGCTGGAAAGTCCTTTCTCCCTCTTCATATTCTTTTATTCTCTTTTGTTATTCCTTTGAAATGTTGTTGGTTGTCCTTAATTTTAAAACCAAGTATTCATATTTCTTCCTCTTAGAAGTAAATTAAGTTGTCTCTTTCTGGCTCTCAGTTGTGTTCTCAGAGGTCTTATTTAAATAAAAAAAAAAAAGGCTCTCATGAGAAAAATAAACGCCTCCCTCCTAATCTTCCTCTTTATTTCCCTCTTCTGTTTATTCCTGAAATCTGCCAAGGGCACCTGTGAAAATTCCTTGTCCTCTGTGGCACCTATGAGCCTAAAGATATTGCTGACTTGTGGTTACTGACAGTCAAAAGAGAACAGATCGCAAGGAGAAGATGTTTCTCCTGGGTACCAGGATGCATGTGGAGCCCACACTCACAATGCTTTGTTCTAATTGACTGATCAAAGAAGAATGCAACCTCAGAAACATCTGCACCCAATCTAGAGTGGGTGGAAGGATTTTTTTTTTCCTCCTCCATCAGCCCTAGAGGGTACATTATAAATTAACACCTTTCCAGATACAAAATTAGAGATAATGCATAGATAAGGTAGGTAAGAGATACATAACATAATCTCTTATGTTATGAAGCAGGTTCCCTTGGAGTGGAGGAGACAAGCTGATTGTCAAAGTGGGTGAAAAGACATGAGTCGATGCCACATGTCCATGTTTATTATCAGTCCACACAAAATCTACACAGAAGTCTTCATAATAGCCCCTTTTGGTAATGAGGTGCACCTAATTTCTTTCATCTCTTATTAATACCAAACCTCATTATTTACACAGATTATAAATATGAATAGTGAGTTTCTGTTATTCTTGTAGGGTTCATTCATTCATTCAAGAAAGATCGAGTGAATGCTCACTATGTACCAGGCACCATCAAGACTGTGGCTAATCAGGATAAACACACAGTTATCTTCCTAGAAATTTAGGGGCAGAAAGGTGTTTTTATTTTCCCATCTGATGGTTGTCTTAAATAGTGGGTCTTTGAAGAATTTCCTTAGACTATTATTACAGAGTAAAATAGGAGCCTGTCTTGCTAATGATTATGCAAATTCATTCAGTCTAAATACTTTAATTTCTTCCTTGAAATCTTATTTTTCTCTAGTGGTGTCCCCTCAGCTATGACATGTACAACTTTTTCCCCCTCTTGACTATATTATTTGGGGTTAATGCTGTCACCTTCTTCAGATATGAAACCATTGATGTATGCAATCCATAAGTTAGGGTGCAAATAATGTAGTTTTCTACTCTTATAGCAGAGTGCCAAGTGTGTTTTTAGTGAATTGATGGATTTGTGCTGTCAATTTTCAGTTAGCATAACTCTACCTTCTAGATGTAAACATTTTGGGGTGGAAAGTTAGGACCAATGTACATAAATATTTAAATAGGAAACAAATCCTATTGAATGCACAAACTTGCTGTAGTCTGAGTGAATTCCAGTATTTTGAGCTGAGAGGGAGTGAGTGACAATAACTAATTTTGAGCAAATAACCCACTCTTTTCATTTGAAAACAAAGACATAAATGACAATGTATAATGACCAACTTGCTTACTAACAGGATACTATAGGACTTATTGTTTTTTACCTTGCTCTCTCCTAAACCTTATTGTTTTTACGTAATCTTTCTCCTAAAATTAATTTCTGTACCTCACCTGACATGCTTTTGTTTCTGTTCATATATGCAACAAATATTTATCACACACCTACTATGTGCTATGCACTGAACATAGCAAGAGACACTAGAGATACAGCACTGAGTAAGACATTACCTATGTATTCTAGAATTCCATATATGGTGGCAGATAGAGAAAAGGAAACACACAATGACAATATAGTATAATAAGAGTTATAACTAGGATAAGCAAGAGGTGATTTGTGGAAGGGGGGAATACATCTAACCTAGCCATTTTCTTTTGGAAACCTGTAGAAGTAAAAGTAATAATTTGCTAAGAAATCTTATTTGTTGATTACGTTTGCCAAGTCAATAATTTGAGATTTCCAAATGTACTATACATCACACAATTCTCTGTTAAAATTTCCTTGTGTAATCATACAAGTAATACTTAAAGTGTTGAATAACTTCTTACTAAAGTAACTCATATCATTTTTGTAACATTTCATAGGAAGTTATATCAAATGTTTTGCATTACTGAAAAATGTACCTTCCAAGTTTACAGATTTGCAAGATCAATCAATTGACAAAACTTTACAGAGCTGTCAACATATAGTGGGATTTCGTTATCATCTAAGTAAATAACAGATTTTTCCTCCCATTTTAATATTATTGCTTGGCTGGTAACTTCAGGGTCCTGCCTTTTTCAACATCAATGTCACATTTTCCTCCTTGCCACATTCTCCTCTCGTTTTCTGATTCCCAAGGACATTTTTCTAACATATTAAGGAGCCTTGGTGGTTTGCTTGCTCATTCTCTTAGAATTGTGTAAAATGTATGTTCTTGTATTTTCAAATTGGTCAGTAGTACCCAGAAGTTTCTTCCATGGGGAAGAAAATTCTTTAATTGGTTCGATTCACTTAACGTTAGCAAACATGTACTGAGCATGCACAACAAGGCAAGCACTAAGCGACGTGCTAATTATACAGAGATGAGAGACTCAACCCTTGCTCTCAGGGAGCACTCAATCTAGTTTTTAGGCTCAAGTGAGCTCTGGTGAAAGAGACAGATTCACCACCCAACACTTAACATCACAATTCCCTCCTCAACTCCTATGGTTCTGTTTCTAAAATTCTATCAAAGTGAGAACCTTAAAATTTAGGAGAAAAATAGAGCTGGGGAGACCGAGGCCATAAGCAAACCTATGAATACTCTTTATAGTATGGAAATCAGCAAAGACAAAATGCCTCCAAATAGCTTTCATGCTCCAGCCTTTTGCCTACCTATTTACTATCAAAATAGATCACCCTGTCTGGTCAACATATTTGGCACAGAAAAATAAAGCCTTGCCTTTTTGCCTTGCCTGTAAATGACTGGAGGTTTTTTTATTCTGTAGCTTTTCTCTCAAGACACTTCAAAATGATTTACTCCTGTGATATTATAATCTCACTGATTTGTACCCTTTAATTCTGACATTCCTTTCACAGGATTGTTTTTTCCAAGGCTTTGCTTGTGCACAATGTTCTCTAACCTCTGTCATACTTTGTTGCTGACTCCCTCTTCTTGATCTCATTGCTCGTTTCCTATTGTCCCCGATTATTCTGTATGGCTCTTCAGAGACTTTTTAGAAGCGACAAGTTGTATTTCACAGAATTACTGCTTCTGTTTTTATGGTGCTAAAGCCTTTGGTTTAAACGCTTTCATTACCTTAGTTGACAGTCCACCTCCACCTTCTGCTGGTGGAAGGTTTGAAGACCAGAACTTCAGACATGTAGCACAGTGTTTGCTCAGGGAGTGTCTAGCCTTTGTTCCTACTTAGGATAGCCAAATTCCCCCTGGGCACAACTGTTTGGATCCACATCCATACCTCTGTGGCTCTTTCTTATCTATTTTCAGCTCTGGTTCTGCCTCCCTCCCCATCTCCTGCTTTCTTCCTTCTCATGGCCCTAAATACCCAGGGTCGTCATCAACAAGACCTCGTGCTTCACGATGAGCCTTCCTCTAGTGCGCCCAGCTTCCATCTACCCTTGACCTTGGCCTGGGAGCCCATCCCCTTCTCCTTCTCATCAAGACTTGTATTTGTTTTCGCATGGGGTGTTAGGAAAGCAGCCTTTTTAAACTCAGTCATCACTGACACCCTCCCAAGGCTTTATGCATATAACATACGTATATACATTTGGGTTAACAACCCAAATGAGTTCAATTTTAGTGACATTTCAGGCAAAATCTGAGAAGAAGCTAGGGGGGCTTCACACTATTCCACTTAATCCCCTAGTGAGCCGTTCCCAGGGCAGAAAGAAAGGAGAACTCTTGCTTCTAACACTTTGCCCTCTCCAGAGGAAGAGTTGGCCATCATTCTGCAAACCCCTTGACCTACTAGCTTCTATGCTGGGCTATGAGAGAGAGACTGACATTTTTCATTTGTAGGGGTCAGTGATTCTTTCTTAAGAAAGATTAGTTCTGTCTACTCTACTCCCTGACTCTCTTTAAACCACATATGATCCAGCCTTCTTGGCTCCTAACAGCTGGGGGTCCGCTCAGATGTCTGGGGGGAGGGGATGATCCTGTGATCCATTTTTAAAAGAAATCTTCAGAAAGATTTCTATTCCCTTTAGTTGATCCAAGAAATGCCTGGAATTCTGTTTTTTCTGTGAGAAAATAATAGCTCAATGATTCATTTATTTATTAATTACTATTTGGCACAACAATTAAGCCATTAAATGTATCAAAAATGTATATGAGTGGACAAGATTTATTAATATATGAATTCACCTCCTTATTCTCATTTCACTGTTCCCTCTCCATCACAGCCCACACATGTGCTCAAGGAGTGTCATTACTGGTACCATTTGTGGCTCCTTTCTGATACAATAGAATAAAAGACCCAAACTGAGACATGGACAGAAAAGTAGGGAGGGCTCAGCCAGAGAAGGCAATCAAAATTGACTTGGCATGGCAAGGGGGCAGGAGGAAGAGAGGAACAATACTGTAAAGAGATTAGAGAAAGAGTTGTGGGATTTGACAGACGAGAAGCTCTGGGACAGGTGTGAGGTGACAAACACTGGAGAGTACAGGAGGGAATGTGAAAAGTGTTTCTGGCTTATAAACTGGTCTCTTCAAAGTTCATCCAGAAATGCAAGGGAAGAAGAGCTTTCTTTCTTCTTCTATTTCTTATTAAAATTTAGTCTTAATTACTTTTTGTTGCTACCCTGTGCTTCTTTATAAGCAATTCAGTACAGAAACAGAACCAGCAGTTAGTTGCCCAAGCGTTCTTTAGGGTTACCTGTATAACAGATATTTGGAATTTGGTGTGCATGCCATGGTTTTCTGCAGGCAATTTGCAACAAAATAGAGGGACTGTTGTTTCTTATCCCATGACCAACTTCTCATATCTGTAACTTCCTTTTCTCCTCCTCCTCAGGCACCCAAAGGAATAAAAAGTACTTTGGGAATTTCTGCCAATGATGCCTTTTCATTATACAAAACATCTGTTAGCTACCTACTATGTAACAAGCAAATATGAATAGAACGTGGCCCTAACCTTAAGAGGTTCAAATACTAATGAGTGAGCTGGACATGTGGCATTCATTAAAACAATGCAGTTAATGCTGAAATGGAAATAGAATCAAGGCACCCTGCACTCGCAGAGCAAGACACACCCGGCTCTCTTGTGTGGTCAAGGGAGGCTTCTGAGAGAAGCTGAGTCTGAAAGGATAAGTAGGGGTGACCAGCAGCAAAATGAGGAAGGAATAAGGACATTTCTGGCAAAATGAAGAGCATATGCAGAGACGTAAAGGAGAAAAAAGCATGGCCCCATGAAAAACCTGCCATGAAGGAGGATGTGGAATGGGTGGATGTGGGTTACAACAGGTTAGATAACAAGCTTAGAATGTAGCTGGGTGACATTTCAGAATGCCTTGTATGCCTTGCAAAGGAATTATGACTTGTATCCCATAAACAATGGGGAGGGGCGGTACTGAAAAATTGTAGTAGGGCAGTGACATACTTAACTCTTTATTTTAGAAAAGTGCTTCTAGTTATCCTGGCTAAGCAGAGAGACAGGAGGTAGGCGGGAATAATGCAGTCATATAGGGAAAAACCAAAGAATTTATGTAATAGCCAGTGGAAGGGTAGTAGAGAGGAGGTGTTTAGTCAAAGAGATAGTTTGGTGATGGGAATAGAAGGATGAGGAAGTTGGGAACTTTAAGTCAGACACAGGTTGAAAAACAAGTGGTTCTGATATTATTCTTATGTTCCTGCTGTGGACAACTGGTTTGTATTCCTCATTAAGTGAAATGGATGTATAGAAAGGGGAACAAGCTTTGGAGATATATATATATATATATATATATATATATATTTTACATATTATATAAATATAATATATATAATATATATTCTATATTACATATTATATATTTACATATATAATGTGTAATATATGTAATGTTACTATTAAAGAACTTCAAGGAGCATCCAGCTAGAATGCTCAGTAATGCAGGATCAGGCCAAAATGATGTTCTCTTTATTTTACCTGGTAGGGAGGACCCACATCCTCTACCAGGCAGATGTAAGAAATACGAGGTATCAATGCCTACAAAATAGAACCATTGATGAATAATATTTTACAGGTTTTTGTTTAATGCATTGATGAGATGGACCTAGGATAGGTTCATATTTAGTTACTGATGGCACGAACTGTTAATGATGAGATGTAATTTTATCTCCTAAGAAATGAACACTTTGCAGACTTAGTATGCATACTTACCACACTTGTGTTAAGAGCTCTGAACTGGATTAATCTTCTCTCTCAGCCAGTCTACACCCCCACATTTTTCTTTTCTCTCCAGAAAACGAGGCTATTGGGACCACTTGAAAGCAAAGGAGGTTAATGACAGGAAGAGAAAGATCTTAAAATCTAGTTTTCAGCTTTGAAGGGAGGTTGGTTAGCACTTCCCAGCAATGGCCAGGTTAACCTACCGAGAATTTTGTAAGAACCAGAAACAAAGAACTGATCAGAAGGCAGCCAAATTCCTAGAGATTTTATTGTATGAAAGGTATTTTCCTATATAGACATAAAGATAAGTACCAGCTACTCTCTGATGGTTGAGAAGGAGTGTGAGAAGGGAAGAGAGAGGATTAAAAAGGTGACAAAGACCTGTTTGAATCCAGAGTTAATGCCAGAATCCACTAGTCTAAAATTAACCAAAGATTTGTTTCCAAACTCTTTCCAACAATTAATAATTGTGCTTCTAATTTTTTGTATACTTGGTATCATATATATTTAAAATTTTATATAAAAGCTTCTGGTAATCTTTGGCACCAAGATTCCTAATTTGGAGGTAATTCATGTCTGATTTTCACTGGGTTGTAGGAGGCTGTGGGAATCTATGTGTAATCCTCTCCCACTACTACAGTTCTATTTGCTGGTGTTTCAAAAGCAGTTCCCCATTTTTGATCTTAAAACAATCCATTTTGTAATTTTCTGATGTTAGTGAGTTGACATCAGGGTCCTTTTTGATAAAATATTTCCAAGAAGAAATAAGCAAACGCTGTTCATGGAACATCAAATGAAAACAAAGGATGTCCTGGGAATATCTCAGAACACTTCATAGAAATTAAATCCTGGACCTTCCAGGTTATTGTTCTGTGGTCTCTAAGGTGGGTTAGGAAGACTCACCTGGGGACTTTCCTGATGATCCGGTTATCCTGCATCAGCCATAGATTTCCAACATTTCCTGTTAGTTTATTTGCTGGAAGGGTTAAAGCAAGACTGGATTTAAAAAGTGGAGTTGGGGAGTTAACTCTGTTGCCAAGGAAGATTAACTTTCCAGGCACGGATTCCTCAGGAGAGGTTCCTTATCAGTGTGGCCTGGACATTAGAAAGATTCTCCTGCCCTCAGCCTGTGTTTCATCTGTAGCTTCCCCAATGCACCTTGTGTAGGTATTAGGGAGAATGACTTGCAAGCTGAATAAATTGTCACCAAGAGCATCAGGGTTTGGTCATGAATATACTAACTGGGGGGAATCCAGAACCAAGTACTGGTCCTGGTTTGGCTGCTAACTGCTGAAGTCACTTGCCTTCTCTGAGCTTCCGTGTCCTCTAAAAATAGTAAGAGCTGATATGCACTGAACACTTCCTATGTTCCAGGAATTGTTATATTCTTCTTGTGTACCATCTCATTTGATCCTTGGAGTTCTGCTGTAGGGTACGACTATAATCATCTCCATTTTGCAGATGAGGACATCAAGGCACGTAGAAGTTACATAAGTTGTCCGAGTTCATATAGTCAGTAATGACAGCTTGGATTCAAATCCTGGTGGACAGACCACCTACAGTCTGCCCTTATCCATAGCACACACCGCCTCCTCTAGTGAAGGGAAAGGACTAGAGGACCCTCAGGATTGGTTCAGTTCTACCAGTGTGGGGGCAGGGAGGAGACAAGGGTTCTAATTCTGAGCGGGGACTACAGCATTTAGGACCACCTGCTTTCTTCCCCCTATCAACAATCTTGGGAATATGTCTTCACTGTTAGGCTACAGGTAGCACTGCAGGACTTGGTTTAGCTCCTGTGCCCCACAAGAATACTTATCAGGGCCATTCTTTTCTGTGTATATGGGTTAAGCAAGATCTCAGTGGTAGTGGGACCTTGGAGAAATTAGTTGTGTGAAATGTTGGCCACAGAGAAAAATGCTGCAGCTAGAAGCTGCAAGCTCCAAGCTATCTGATTCGAGAGGGCCTTTAGTAAATCGGAAGGAGCCATTGAGGCTGGTGCTGGATCTCAGGGCCAGATCCTGGCCAGGGGCTGTTCACCCCAAAAAACAGCAGCAGCAGCAGCAGGAGCAGCAGCAGCAACAACAACAAGCCAAGTTCAGGCTAAGAAAGCAGAGTGTATACCGGAAAGGGGGTTTCATGAGGCAGTTGCTGAAGGCGGTAGGTTGTGAAGATGAGGGTGAGGGAATAAGGGGAAGGAAGGGACAGCACCAGAGGGACTTGGAACAAAGAAAAGGGTAACAGGGGATGCTAGTCAAAGAGTGTCAGTAGCCCTGGAGAAGGCGAAACAGTTAGTGAGCCCTGAAACGGAATGCGAGGGAAAGAAGAAAGCAGCTTACAGCTACCAAGAAGAGGAGGAAGTGGAAGATGTGCTGCTTCCTGTAGAAAGAACGATGATTGAAGACAAAGCTGGGTGGGGACTAGTCCCTGGGCTGCAGGCGCCGCTGCTATACATACACACAACAGCCGGCCGCCGCTCCGTGGGCAGCTCCTACTACTGCTGAGCTGGGCTGGGCGGGCTGGAGCTCGTCTGCACAGATCAGCTCGGAGACAGGAGGAAAGCCACTCTTCTCTGACCAGCCTCAGAGCCAAGGTAAAGGAAACGCTTTCCATGTCGCTCCTTTTTAAATGAGAAAATGACCACTGCCTGCGGTTTTAAAGGGAAGATGTCTAGGGGAAGCTAGGGACATTATTTCAGGATTGGGGAAAATGATTAGTTTGGGTTCTTTTTAGAAGGGTTTTGAGAATGACCAAATTTGTGACACATTTGCTTTTTTTTAAAAAAAAAAAAATCATTATTAGCGCTTACTTTTGGTGACTTGTCAAGAAAACAGGGTAAATGTAACATGCGGTTTGCATAGTTTTCTCGGAAGGAAAGCAAGGCTGAGTTGAAATCAATTGGGGCTGTGCAGCTGTGGGCTGATCATCTGAGCGTTGCAGTCCTGTTTTAGGGGGTGTATGTGGTGTAAAATGTTAATTGCATTTTATTTTCCACACATTGCACTGTGTATCTTCTGTTTTGCAGCATAATGACTGTAATTGGGCCTTTTTGGGGGGTGGGGGCTGTTAAGTCCTTTTGTACTCAGAATTTGCCAACAAAGACTTGGAATTGCGTATGTGTGAGGCAGTATTTACCATTAAGAAACTGGTGTCTTCCTCTACTCTGTGCAACTGCTTTCAGGATAACCTCAGAAACAGCTATCATTTGCGAGTAGGTCTTATCCTAAAGTTGCAGCCTTTCTCAGAGCAGTGTGGCAGGTTTAACTTGTCCAGAATCAGACACCGGTGTATACATGATTTTTATGTTTGTATGGATTTTATTCATCTCTAGGTCAAGACACATATTAACCTCAGTGAGGGACAAAATGTAAAAGTGTTGCTGGCTTGTTTCCTTACCTGTATGCACCATAGATAGACTGAAATAGAAAAATCAGATTGTGATTTTTGTTCGTTGATTTTCTTAAGCAATGGATGCTCTTCGGGCGCGTCTGTGACCATGACTTGTGCATATTTATGAATGATATGTAAAAGTGCATTAAATAGGTCTCACCGATAAGAAATGAGGTTGTGGATTCCTTTGGCCGGATATATAAGAGAAAGAGTTTAATATTCTAGCGTAGCTGGTTTTTAAAATTAAGCTTTGTCTCAGAAGAAAGTGTGGTTAAGCAATAAATGGTCATTGATAAAAGGGTTTTTCTTGAGTTTTTAGAATGAAAGGAGATAAATTTTCAAAGGAAAGAAAGAACTGCTTATAGTGGAGTAAAAATAATAACAAGGTTGTATGTAGACACTAATAAATTCTTAAAATATAGGTTTTTTTAAACACTACATATGCCATTGAGAGTGTGTATGCCTCCTCATTTATTATCATTCTCAATTGTGAAGAGCTACAGGGTTTGTTTGTTTTTTTTAATTCCATTTTATGAAATTGATTTGGCTTCTCAAAATCTGTGGTGTAGCAGCACATTTTGAGAGATAAGAATATTTTGGTACTGAAGGGAAAAAATGTCTACTTTTCTGAGGTTACTTACTAAATTAAACCTGTGCTATGTCTAAGAGGCAAAATATTGCTGGTGTTGAAACCATGGAACTGAGCTCCCCTGACAGATTCATAGGATTTAATCAAAACCTGTGGGCAAAATAAGTCACACCACACAGTCCACAGTTCCACTTCCCATTTACCTCTGAAAGTGAAATATAGTAAGACAATCTTCCCAGAGAAAAGATCTAGGATAGATCTTGGATCCAGAATGCTCCTAATTGGAGATCTGTGATCAAGCTGCTTGTCTTTAAATGAAGCAGAAAGTTGGGAATCTGGGCTGTATGAATGAAAATGGGGTTTACCCTCTGGTACTTACTCATCTCAGGCTTTCTTTACTGGATAATGCCAACACCCTGCTTTGTTTGGGGGATGTGTAGTCAACCTGCGTTCCTCTTCTCTGTATTTCACACAAAGAGTAAGAAAATGAAACCTTGGCCCCTAGGCACAGGAGAGTTAAGACCGTCCCCTGCTCTCTTTCAGAAAACAGTGAAGAGATGCCTATTTTCTGCGCGGCACAGAACATTTCCTTAATTGTTAACTTCCAGCTTAAAGCATAACATTAGTGAGTAACAGCAGATCGGTAACTATAATGGTAGAAGGTTTAGGAAAAAGATGAAAACGCTCCTACCCTGTAGAATGAGACTATTTCCACTTATTCTGGCCATATGGAATATTGAAAGGCATAATGCTTTTGCCCAGGGTATTCAGTGGCTTTTGAGGGAGTCAACCAACACTGAAATTTTAATTGAATGTTTTTTGTTTTGTTTTTCCTGCCATATGGCCAATAGCTGAGTGGAAACATGACTCCATTATTTCATGGCCAGCCCTGGGCCTCATATGGTGGGCCCGCAGTACATGTATTTGGTTGACTGACTTTTTTAGACTACTTCAGAAGGCAGGCTCAACTTCTAAGTATAAAAGCCCTATAGTCAACGCAGAAAGCCTATTCAAAAAGACAACTGTGTGTAGAGGAAAACAAAATCATGCAGTGAAAGGAATGCGGGCTATGAGAGGCTGATATGCCTTTGAATCCTACCACTGGTTCTTAACTACCGTGTTTCCCTGAAAATAAGACCTAACCGGCAATCAGCTCTAATGTGTCTTTTGTAGCAAAAATTAATATAAGACCCGGTCTTATATAATATGACGTATTATATTATATATATATAATATATTATATTATATATTATATTGTATAAGACCGGGTCTTATATTAATTTTTGCTCCAAAAGACTCATTAGAGCTAATTGTCCAGCTAGGTCTTATTTTTGGGGAAACACAGTACTTGACCTAATACATTAATATATGAGCCTTAGTTTCTTCATTGTAAAGAGGGGTTAATAGTACAAAGTCAAGGTGTTTTTTTTGTTGTTGTTTTGTTGATTTTTTATTTTGTTTTTGCTTTTGTGTATGGATTTGTGAGTGCCTGGGACATAGTAGGTTCTCAGGTGTCATTTTTTTTCTTCCTGGGTGATCTAAGGAAAAATTAGCCTTTTCTTCATCTTTACCACTACATCAAAGGTTCCAGGAGACATTTTTTTATTGTAGTAAAATAAATGTATATTACATAAGATTTCCCCTTTTAACCATTTTTAAGTGAACCACTCTGTGGCATTAAGTATATTGACATTGTTGTGCAGCCATAACCACCCTCCATCTCTAGATCTTTTCATCTTTTCAAATTGGACCTCTGTTCCCATTAAACAATAACTCCTGGTTCCCTCCTCCCCCAGTCCCTGGTAACCACCATTCCACTTTCTGTCACTATGATTTTGACTGTTCTCGATACCTCTTGTAAGTAGAATCATATAGTATTTGTCTTTTTGTGACTGGCTTAATTCACTTAGCACGATGTCTTCAAGGTTCATTCATGTTATAGCATGTGTCAGGATTTCCTTCCTTTTTAGGCTGGATAATACTCCATTGTATGTATGTAGCGCATTTTGTTTATTCATTCATCTGTTAATGGACACTTGGGTTGCTTCCATGTTTTAGCTATTGTGAAAAATGCTGCTGTGAACACGGGTATACAAATATCTGTTCAAGTCCCTGCTTTTACTTCTTTTTGGGTACCACAAGTGGAATTGCTAGATCATAGGTTAATTCTATGTTTAATTTTTTTGAGGAACTGCCATACTGTTTTCTACAGCAGCTGCACCATTTTACATTCCCTCGAGCAGTGCACAGGGGTTCCCTTTTTTCCCCATATCCTCACCAACACTTATTTTCTGGGGAGTTGTTTGATTTTGATAGTAGCCATCCAAATGGGTGTGAATTGGTAGCTCTGTGGATTCAATTTGCATTTCCTTAAGGATTCGTGATTTTGAGTGTCTTTTCATGCTCATTGGCCATTTGTATATATTCTTTGAAGAAATGTTTATTTAAATCCTTTGCCCACTTTTAAATTGAATTGTTTTCAAAGAGATATTTTTAAATGGTGGGATGTCTTAACATAGTGTCATAACGATCACGATTATAACATTTATGTTTAATCTCCTGCATGCATCAATATTATTCCTACCCAAGTACAATCCTTCTCTCAAAAATAAGTTTTGAAATCAAAAGGAGAAAGTAAGAAAATCTATATAGCTCCTGATAATTGGTGATATCAAGAACCTGATAGTGAAATTCAAGACATTGTAGATGGACACACCAGGGCCCCTGCTGGTCACGTGTGGACCAGACTACTGCAAAGGAGGCCCTGGGGGGCTGTCGCTTCTGTGTCTTTCCAGGCTCCACTCAGCTGCATGAGAAAATAATGCCCAGTAGTAGCAGGGTCAGAAAAAAGGAGGTGATACTAAAGTACTAAATTACTCTCAAACCCTTCATAATGGGGAGCATTAAGCTGTGGAGAAGGGCTATGTAGTTAAACAACAATAGATTCCTGGGACAACAGATTTCTACTAATGCAATGTGATTCTAATCTAAATTTCACATTTGACAATAAAGAATCCTTCTGTTTCAGTTTTCACTACATGGTTCGCTCCTGATTCCCAAACTGGTGAGGCAAAGTGTAAATGGGGCTGAAGAGATGTGGGCAGGAAGATTAGGGGGGACTCTATTGAATAGGGACACTATCTGAGCTTTATGCTGTGGGTGCATATGCTGACCTTGAATAGTTTGAAGAGTTCCTGAATGACTGACTGCACGTTAACTTTTCGTAATGCATTCTATGTGTGTTGGGGAGTGTGGGAGCTGATGGATAATGACCCCTGACTTTGTTTACTTTCCATATCTATTCATTTCACACATACCTGGTTCTATAGATCTGGAAGGAAGAAGGGAATTACAGAGCTGTATTAAGTCTTAGTCCCCAGCCTAAGACATCAGAGAATGGTAGAGCTGAAAATTACCAGGGGATGAACCTAGTCTTTATCAGCCCCTCCATGACAGACAGTGAAATAGGCCCAGAATTTAAGTTATCTGTCCAAAGTTGTACCATTGATTAATACCTCACTTCCCAATTCAATCTCGATTTCACTTTTCTCCATGATAGGCCAAATGAACAGAGAAAGTATACTTCGTTGCTTTTAAAATTGTTCGTAAGACCAAATTATTTTGTTTAAAAAGAAGAGGGCAATGTTTACATTTAATACCCTATGTAAATATGGAGTTTCTGTGTACAAATTTGTTCAAGTGTAAAGACGCTCCTGTGGAAATGAGATTCCGATTTTCAGGTAAGACTATTAGGGGAATATATGGCTCCCCAAAACTTATGTTAAAGAAAACAGATTATATTTAATGGGAGTCAATGTTCAGACAATCTCTAGAGGACTTCATTACACATTAAAAAAAGAGGAAGGTCAATTCTCAAACTTTAGTGATAACATGTTTCTTTGAAGTAGTACCTCTGTACGAGTTCCAACAATTAAGTTTGCGAACTTGATGCTGACGATGTTGCTAAACTTTTTTGATATCAGAGGGATTATTCATTATGAATTTGTACCAACTGGACAAACAGTTAACCAAGATTACTATTTGGAAGTGCTGAAAAGGCTGCGTGAAAAAGTTAGATGACCTGAACTTTTCGCCAACAATTCATGGCTCTTGCATCATAACAATGTACCAGCTCACAGGACACTGTCTGTGAGGGAGTGTTTAGCCAGTAAACAAATAACTATTGGAACACCCTCCCTACTCCCTGATCTGGCCCCCAATGACTTCTTTCTTTACCTGAAGATAAAAGAATATTGAAAGGAAGAATTTTGATGACATTCAGGATATCAAGGGTAATACGACAACAGCTCTGTTGTCCACTCCAGAAAAAGAATTCCAAAACTGCTTTGAAGGGTGGACTAGGTGCTGGTGTCAGTGCATAACTTCCCAAGGGGAATACTTCAGCAATGTAGTAATTTTCAGCAATGAGGTATGTAGCACTTTTTCTAGGACGAGTTCACAAACTTAATTGTCTGACCTGGTATACCAAGATTCAAGCTAAGAGAAGATTTTCCTTTTGTCTTTTGCAAATAATGTGTAAACAGTCAAGTTTTTAATGGAAAACCAGTCACTTGACCCCTTCTGCCTGTTCCTTTGGCCTTCCCTTGCCAGCCGGGTTGTCAGGGTCAGATATTCCCATGATCCTTGCTCCCAGGTGCATGCCACTCAGAGCCAGTGGAGTGGGTCTGGCAACTGGGTTGATGGGTTCTATTCCTGATTCACTGCAACATCAGCAAGCCATTGTTGTTCTTTGGAAGTCCTTTACTTTTTTTTTTTTAATTTCATTTTTTACTATCCCCCGTGCGTTTTCATTGAAAACCATTAAAGCCAAGTCCCCAATCCCTTTATTCATTACAGGCGACTTGCCTATTTTTCTGAGAAGCCATATATTATTACAGGGTTCCTCAGCCTCATTCCTTACCATCTCAAGATTTCTGTCTTCATTCATTCTCTCCTCATTCCTTCCTAGGTGAAAGTAACATCGCCCTTCTTTCAAGTCAGGAGTAAACTCTCTACTTGAACTCTCCATTCCATTTCCTTTTACTTTCTAGGGGACTAGGTTCTGACAATAATTCTATCTCCTTCCTACATATTTGGTTTCTTCTCTTTATTGGCCCTTTCCACTTTGCCTGAAAACATGCTTAGTTTACACACATAAATTAATTAAACAACAACACTACTGCCAACAAAGCTTCCCCTGGTCTTTTTAACCTCTACTAACCTTTCTCTCCTCCTAACTGTAGGGAAGGAAAAATAGTTTTTCTTCTACACTTCTAAGTTCTCAGCTGGGAACCCTATAACAAAAGACAGATTAGTAAGTAGAAAAGCAGACATTTATTAACATGTATACATCATGTATACAAGGGAAATACTCAGGGAAAAATGAATAACTCTCAAGAGGTGGTTTAGAATTCAGGCTTAAATAACATCTTAAGCGAAAAGACAAAAGAAAGAAGTGAAGGAGTCCAGATCAGGAAAAACATGGTAAATAAGAGTAAGATTGTTATGTAGATTTAAGTTGGTGCCTCTCCATAAGCAAGAGTCTCAAGTAATTTAGTTATCCTTTCTTCCTAGTCCAGAGAGGGAGGTACCCTTACAAATGGAGATTTCCTTTATAAATGTAAATTTCCCTTATAAAAGAGGTAGCTTCTAGTCTGTTTTCAGAATTTCTTCTGTGTACTCTGTTTCCCAAAATAATCTGCTCAAAATGATTCTTATGCCAAAGAGGCAAATTTTGAGGTGGCATATTCTGCCACTCTTTATTCCTCTCCGAAGGCTCCCAACTTCTCTCCTAACTCCAAGTTCATTCTAAATTTGAGTGTTCTCAAGAGTTGATTCTATTGTCGTTTAATTTCTCTCTCCCTTCATCATATTTCTTTTTATGATTTCAATCATTGTTGCTGTGTAGATCAGTCCCCAAACTGATTCTCCATCTTGATCTCTCACCTACTCTCTGAACTTGCACATCAAGCCCCCTGCAAACTTGCTAGAACATTCAACCCCCTGACGCTGAAATTCACTAGTGCAAAACAGTGCTTGCCATCACCTTTCCCCCACTTCTCAAAACCAGCTCCTCACCTGATTCCATGAGTTACCAATGACAGCCCATTCTCTCCATCCCTCAATTATGAAAAGTCAATCTCACTATTTTTCTCACCAGACAACCTGAGTTGTAGTCAGTGGCATAACCCTTTGCATTGTCATCAGAAATGTATATGGACGCTATCTACTCTTTTCCATGTTGATAGTTGATGTTTTAGTTCAGGCTGCCCTAACCCCCAGCTGGACTGGTTTGTTGTTGGAGTTCTTGCTTCTCCCTAGAATATATTTCCTGCTTCCCCTTCCACACTTCACCCACACAGTCTTGCTTCTCTGAATAGTCAAAGTCCATCTGCCCTATAAGACTTAGTTCAAATGCTGCCTCTTCCAGGAAGCCTTCCAGGGTTTCTTTCCTCCCCTTCCAAATAAGAAACAATCTTTACTTCCTCAGCAATTTTTTATTCTTTCATCACAGCAATTAGCACATTCTAGTGTGTATAATGTCAATCTGCATTTTGTTTTTCTTTTGCAAGATCTTGGAGGAGAACGACCACACTCAGTTTCTTTTTTATTTTCCTTATAGCAGACAAAAACAGTTTTGTTTTTTTGATATTTGTTTTAAATTTTTGCTTTATTGGGGTATAATTAACAAATAAAAGTGTAAGACATTTAAAGTGTTCATCATGGTGATTTAATATACATACACACTGTGAAAAGGTTACTCTCATCTAGTTAATTAATGCATCCATCTTCCTTCCTTCCTTCCTTCCTTCCTTCCTTCCTTCCTTCCTTCCTTCCTTCCTTCCTTCCTTCCTTCCTTCCTTCCTTTCTTTCTTTCTTTCTTTCATGAGAACACTTGAGTTCACAAGTGCATTTCATTTATCATTCATTTATTTAATGAACTTTCTTGAGTCATTTATTTTTTTTTTATGCAAAGTGGGCTAAATACTCTAGGAGTCCCCTAGGAGCTCATACGCTACTGGGGGAAACAGACAAATACTAACATGATTACAGTACAGTCTGTCCATAAGCCTTAACTGAATGTCTACAATGTTCCATGTGTCCTTTGAGGGGCCAGGAGGACTTGAACGAACAAATCGGGACAGTCCTTTGTTTTCTTGGAACTTGCATGTAGTGTTGGCAGAGACAGAGTAAACACATAAACCAGTGGTTTTGAGATCTGTGCACATTAGAAATCATTGAGGGGTGGTACTTTAAAAATACTACTTATGTCCCAGCCTCAACTAACACAAATTAGATCGGAATCAGCCAGGATTGGACCCCACTGAGAGAAACAAATTACAATACAAGAAGATAACAGGTAGTAAGAAGTGCTGAGATGGATTAAAATGAAAACAGGTCAAATGATAGAAGTTGCGTGTATGATGATGGTGGTATTGGGGAAGTTTACTTTTGTTGGGTAAACCCTGAAGGCCTCTCTGAAGAGGTGAGATTTGAATTGAGACCTATATTATGGAGAGGAGTCAGCCATGTGAAGATCTGGGGAGGAAGGATTCCCAAGCAGAAGGTTCTTGCGCCTTTCTAAAATGAGGATGAGGTGAAATTCCAGAGGAAATGTGGCTTTTTTCACATATATGTACGATAATCTATAAAATATGTCTTACATCTACAGAGAGCAGATTTTCAATTAAACGAGGCAGGCTCCAAATGCAGAACATGTGGCTGCTCTTCTGAATACTTGGTCTAGGCTGGATTTTATTTAGATCAATTGATTTACACAGTCAGGAAGACTACTCTGTTTAATTATATTTTTCTACACTGCAATCAGCACTTGTAGGGCTTGTGGTCTGAATTCAACACCAATCTTATTGTTTAAAATAAACTTAGGTACTTGGTATTATCTCTTAGATGAGTAAAACAGAGAAAGCAGTAACTTCTATCCTTAATTCTGTGTGGGGGAACCAGGAGAAAGTCTCAGAGGAGTCATTCAAACCACACGGAGTCCAGCTCTCTGGCTCGTATTTATTGAGTGAAGATCAGCATGTTTCAAAAATCAAGCTCAGAACTGGCCCTTGTCGAGAGAATTCCATTTGTGTGCTGTCTCCTGGGTTTCTCATACACGTTACTGTTTTTCACTAGTGTTAAGAATAAGCCTGTGAGAGGAGAATGGTATTTTTTCTATCAGGATTCTTTTGGCTGCTAATAAAAGAACTGTTAGTAAAAGAACACCTTACCCAAATGGCTAAGCAATGGGAAACTTATCTCAAGACCCCCAGAAAGGAGGGTAAGTCCAGAGTTGGTTATTCATGGCTGAACAATATTCTTAACAACCTGAATTTTTTCCTTCCTCCCATTCTGACATCCTCAGCAGGTTGGTTTACCCTCTGAGGCGTGTCCCCTCATGTACCAAGATGGTTATTATGATTTCAGAATTACTGTCAGATGTCAGTGTCTAGAGGCGCAGTGAGGTGGCTAGTTTCTTCTCACATACCTCTTTTTAAGGTGACAGGAAAGCTATCTCGAGCAGAATTTTCCTCACAACTCACATGCTCATCTGTTAGTGGCCAGGCAGATGGCCCACTGTGATTGGCTAATTTAAGAGTTTCCTCCTAAGGCCATGGAGCAACCTTGCCTCTCTGAATAACAGTCAACGAACCCTAGAAAGAAGGGTTGGTTCTATTAGCAAGGAAGAAGTGGTTAATGGTTACCAGAGAGGCAGTCAATAGAGTCTGCCGCTATTATTATTCCCATTGTGTAAGTGAGGATATCAAGGCCCAAAAAGGTGAAATCACTCATCAAGATCATGCAACTTTGAGTTGAACAGCGTTTCCATGCATTTTCCTTTGAGAAACACACACACACACACACACACACACACACACACACACCCAAAATTTGTTTTTGTTGCTGGTGATGATTTAGGGAGATTGGAGAAAGAATCCTGGGGGAAAAACCCAAATAGCTGATGCAAAACTAAGTAAAGGAGAACCTTCTAAACAAATTATTACAGAAGAAAATACATCAGATCCTATATAGCAATAAGAATGGCATTTAATTTAGACAACCAGCCCTGCATGTCTGCATTGTGAAAAAATAAATAATTAAATTGAGTACTTCTGGTCATTTAAGTCAATTTGGGGTAAAGAAAATTCACCCTGGGCCAAGAAATGAGCTGGAGAGGCCAAGGTTCTATGTACGGTGTCTTTCGGACTTAAATGAAAACATTGTTTTCTCTGGAGAGGTATGTATTTTGCTTATTACAGCACCCGTAAGAGAAGAATGAGTAATCTCTAGAATTTTCAATTAGGAGTTATTTTGAAAATAGGTTTTTACTTTCAAACTCCGGAGGCAACATGCGGTTCCATTATTACTGCATTTTCTTCATGGTTCTTACTTTCTACTTTGGTGTTGTATTTCAGAGACTACGTATGTGAAGCAGCAATAGTGAAAAAGGGAAATTTCAGTGGAATTGCCATCATTACAGTGTTTTGACTGCTTGTCTCTAGGTGTATTTCTGTGCATTCTCATCTACCAGACTAGGTATTAATTGTAGGAGTACCTTTTCTGTAGTAAATGATTGAGTACTTCCTACTCTTATATTTGCATTTTTTAACAGGAAAGTAAATTTCTAGGCTTTGCCAACAGAGTTCTGTTTAAGAAGGATATTTATCTGATCTGTGCAGAAACATATGAAAAAATTGTGAAAAAATTGAAACAGGAAAAAAAATCTGTCATTTTAGAGGCTTTCCTTGGAGAACTCAATCGATCCTTTTTTTCTAAACCTCATGAATTATAGTTGTGTTTAGAGAATATTGTTGTGTATACAGTGTTTCCCTGAAAATAAGACCTAGCTGGACAATCAGCTCTAATGCGTCTTTTGGAGAAAAATTAATATAAGACTGGTATTATATTATATTATATATTATATTACATTACATTACATTACATTATATTATATTATATTACCCGGTCTTATATTATAGTAAAATAAGACCGGGTCTTATTTGCTCCAAAAGACGCATTAGAGTTGATTGTCCGGCTAGGTCTTATCTTCGGGGAAACACAGAAGGCAATAAAGACACTTCACTAACAGTTTTATTTTTCCCCTTTTGGAAAAAATACTTGATACAGAGCAGCCCCAAGTTTTTCTGTTAATTAAAATAATAAAAAATTTAAGTATGCAAAGGTGAAACTCCCTAGGCAAAAAAATGGTCCAACTTATCTTTCATTATAAGTCTTAAAACAATTCTAAAATACTATTGTGTAGAAAAATAATATTCTAAGGCTTCCTATACAGGAGAACATAGTAATTAAAGAACATTGGTTTGGAATCAGAATCGCGTGGGCAAGTTGCTTAAACTTTGTATGCCTCCGTTTCCTCATCTACAAAACGGGAAATAATAATGACAATACTTGCTTCACAGAATTGTCAGGAGAAAATTGTATAATGTATGTAGAATATTTATTTAGCATGGTGCCTGACTTATAACTATTCAAAGTATAGTTGTTATCAGTACAATTGTTATTGTTACTACAAAGCTGGAGTAGAATATCTTTCATTTTATCCATGGATTCTTACCAAATTCTAGCAGAAATGATTGTGGCCCAATGTTAACCATAGATGTTCAGAACCTGGAGTGAGGAATCACCTAAAGAAGCCTATTTCACTGGGATATTCACATGTCGATGTTTTGACTTAGTTAAGTGTCAATCACAGCCATGAGCTAAGTGTTCAGTAATTCATGTTCTTAGTTATCAATATTTCTAGTTTTCCTTCCCAACTCATAATAGGCTTACCATTTTAGTTAGGTGTAGCCACGTATCTTTCATTGGCCAGTGAAATGTGAGCAGAAATGATGGTTATCATTTCCAGGAAGAAGCTTATAAGAACCAGGATATAAGCACATTCCTTGGTAATTGGTAGTGGTAGTAGCACAGAAAAGGTGGCTGAACTCTTAAGCCTGAGTTTTAAAGACAACGCGGAGATGGTCTCTCCACTGACCTGTAATGGACACATAGTGAGAGTGAGAAATAAGCTTTGCTGTCTTGAGCCACTGAGATTTGGGGCGTTATTTGTTACTGCAGTATAACCTCGCCTATTCTGACTGATATACTCGGGTTATCCCTTTAAACTCTAAAGAAAAAAATATATTACTGGTAACAGTACATGAAATGTGTAGCTATTTGGAGATAGTAATTTTTAATGACTATTTTGTGTGTGTGTGTGTGTGTGTGTGTGCATGCGTATTATGTGTTTGTATGCATCAAGAGACCAAGAGTCTTAAGTTAGACAGATTTATATAAAAATTTCCAGTTAACTTTCTTATCAAATAAGATTTTCCATTTCATAAGAGGCAAATCAACGTACGAAAATTACC
Source organism: Rhinolophus ferrumequinum (assembly GCF_004115265.2). Lineage (NCBI taxonomy): Eukaryota > Metazoa > Chordata > Mammalia > Chiroptera > Rhinolophidae > Rhinolophus > Rhinolophus ferrumequinum. The sequence goes on along the minus strand of NC_046289.1, from coordinate 40,672,551 downwards.
AGCATATTTTTTTGGAGGGTGTCAACCGTGATATCAAAGTCAGGACTCTGAATTCCAGGCCTGATATGCTTGTTAGGTGATGGTCCCTCTCATGGAGAGCTTATTCAGAATGACGTCTTGTGAAGCAAAGGATCTTTCTGAAAGGAGATAATGCACTGAACCACGCTCATGGCCTTTGTCTCCAGTAAGAAAGTCGTCTTCCTTAGCCCTCCTGCAGTGTTTCAGTTATAAACAATGGTGCTTAGTACATAGAGGGTCTTAAATAACATGTATTGAATAAATAAATGGAAGTAGTTCACAGTTCTTCCAAATGTGGACAGCCTCTGTCATGTCTGCATTTTAAAAATAAATGTCTTTATTTTGGACGTTAGTTTAAAAACATCTTGGTATTAGGACTTACGTTTATTCTTTTTTGTAACATTTTTCACGTGACCAACCATATACCCATAGATTTAGGCTATTTTATTTGATATTTTTTTACTGATTTTATTTCATCTGATTATTTCACTTGGGTCTCTAAAACCACATTATGAAATACCTTAATTATTTAAATTAGGGACAGATTAATTATCTCCAGTGTACAAACTCAAATTAATTTCATTATTAACTTGAGTTTTAAATTGATTAATCTTGGAGTGTTTAAGGAACCAAGTGATTTTTTTTTTATCCTTCAGGAGAAGGGAATATTTGATTTGATGAATCTCTCTCTATCACACCAATTATGCTAACAGGGCAAGAAATTTGCAAGAAAACTTTGGATAGATTTTATAAACCAGCCAGAAACCTGTGTGTCTGGGGCTTCTGGGGGAACAAATCTGTGAGTCATTGTAAAAAACAAACACATAATCACAGTGCATGTTGTTACCATGGTAATTAGGCCTGTCGGGTTGGCTTACTTATGTTCCTGCACAGCGAAGAAAAGGAGAGAAACTGAGAATTCAGAGCTTTGACTATCAGCTTCAATTATTGCAAGAGAGAGTATAGGGGATTCTTGAGAACATACTGGCACCGTCATCCTGAGTGGGAAGTGAAGAAACTCTGGCATCCTGCCTTTGTTATTGAATGTAGGTTAGCCATATTAGCGTTGAGTGCTGTGATTCACAGGGGAGAAAAGGACCATTTGGCATTCTCTTGGGAAGAAGGGGGAAAGGTATGTTTTTTATCTGATACATAATTACATGTAAGTCTCTGAGGTCTACCTGAGGTCTTGTGTACAAGTGCACAGGGCTTTAATGATCCCCTAAAAGGCACCAAATGCCACTGACATAACATTATTGCAAATTTAAAGGCTCCTCAGTACATTATGCTAATATGGTTAGAGACTGGTTTCAGTGAGGCCACTGTTTCAGATCTGATCCCCAAGTACACCAGGTATCTTTCCTGTGTTTTGTGGAGTAGATATCACTCTTTTATCTTGAACAGTCATCTTATAATGCAGTCCCCTTTGTCATAGAGGAGACCAAGGAGGTTATGTGAGCTCTGCCAAATCTGTTACCCCTCCAGGGGAAAGTAAAATCAAAGCATATGCTTGGCTGATGGACAGTTATTGGGCCAGCGAAATTATTATGAGAGTTATGATGCTATATGGAGAACAAACGATACCTTTAAACTAAAGGTTTAAGTTAGTGCACATACAAAACTTTTAAAGAATGTTTCTAAGTTTACTTTTAGAAGTCTAGGTATCCTCTTCAATGGATAAATATATAGTAGCCTCCCTTATCTGTGGGGGATACATTTTAAGACCCGCAGTGGATGCCTGAAACTGCAGATAGGACCTGGCCTATACTTACATACCTTTTCACTTATAGGAAGCACTTTACGTCTTCTCTTTGGCATATCTGAATCACCAGCATCACTACTCTTGTGCTTTGGGGCCATTATTAAGTAAAATAAGGGTGACTTGAACACGAGTTTTGGGATATACCATGACGATGGATCCGATAGTTGAGATGACTACTAAGAGATTAATGAGGTATATAGTGTATACACGGTGAATATGCTAAACAAAGGGGGTTGATTCACATTCCGGGCAGGATGGAGCGAGATGGTGCAAGATTCCATCATAATACTCAGAATGGCACTTAATTTAAAACGTCTGAGATGTTCATTTCTGGGTTTTTCCATTCAATATTGTTGAACCATAGTTTACCATAGGTAACTGAGAACATGGAAAGTGAAACCATGGTTAAGGGGGAACTACTGTAGTACATTGACTAGAGTTGTTGTTTTTTTAGAGTATTTCTCAAGCAGATTTCAAAGCAGATTTTATTTTGATTTAAACAACTTTCCCTTATTAAAATAAATTTTCAAATGGCTTTGAATAAAGTGCTATGGGGTGTGATTAAGTGTCATAAAAACTCAAGAGTTTGTGTGGAATTCATGCCCTGACATGTGATGTAATAACTACTTCTCGAAACTATAGATTTCATTTTTTTCCTCATATGTGGGAAGAAGGCACGTGTTACCCAAACTTCATTCTGTGCTATCTTAATTTTCTTAACATTAGTAAAAAAAGCTTAACTCAAAATTTTCTTTGTAAAAGAAATGATCGATGTAATTCGTGGTGATTATTGAAAATTTGAGAAATGCTAAATCGTAAAAAAAATAAGAGTGACCCCTTTCATTAATTAGGTTGTTGGTTGAACTGTATGTAAGAGACCTGATTTCACAGAGGCTGAGAAATGCTAGAAGTTATTGTCTTTCACAGAACAATCCACAAGTAGGTGGCCCAGGGCTGGTAAGAGAGCTCTGTTCCACAAGATCATCAAGGAACCCAGGCTTATATCACATTGTTCCATCATTCCTGGCATGTTTCCCTTGCTTTCTGGTCTAACAAGGCTTGCTGTAAGGCCCCTACTATAACCAGTAGGAAGGGAGAAAGTTGGAAAGGGGAAAGCATAACCCAAAATGTGCACATATCTCTTTTGCAGCCATCCCATTGAACTTTGACTCATGGCCATACACCTAGCAGCAAGGGAAGCTGGGAAAAGTAGTTATTCTTAACATGTATGTGCTAGTTATAATTCTATTATAAGCATGGAATAAGAAGAGAGCAGATATTGGGGCATATCTAGCAATTTCTGCTACTTCCATTATCCTATACAAAAGAGATACTGTTTACATTTTAATGTATCTTCTTCCAGTCCTTTTTTCTAGAAAAATATGTATCAGAAAGATTATTATAATATTTACTAAAAATATTATATATGGTATATTAGAAGAATATTGCACATGAAAAATACAGAAAATGTATTATAAAAATATGTAGTTGTAAATACATATATTAGAAACTCAGTTGAGCTTATACTATGCATAAAACTTTATATTTTTTTCTTTTCACTTTATATCTTGTGCATTTTTCCTTTCTTAAATTTTTTGTATTTATTGTTTTAAAGTTCCATTGTGTGGAATTTCTCTGTTTTATTTAATAGGTTGTATTTGATATTTAAGCTATTTTTAACACATTGGTAATAATTCTTCATCTACATTTTGCATTTTATTTTTTTTGATAAAGTCAAGGAGTGGCATCACTAAGACAGTTTGAAAACATATTTCACAATCTTGATAAATGATCCCAAACTGCTTTCCAGAGAGGTTGTGCTGATCTATGCTGTTGCCAACAATGTATGAGCATGCTAGACTCAGAGCACCCTTGGACAGGCTTATTTTGCAAGTCCCACTAATCATTGATATCCCTAGGGCTCGTTCTCTGAAAATAGGTTATTTTTGCCCTTGGCATTTTTTTTTCCTTTGCTGTTATTAATAATGAGATAATAGTTTTCTAATAACTTGGGCTCATTTAAAAACATATGATCCCCTAAAGTCATCTGGGAATATAATAGGTTGGGTTGAGATTGTAGCATATGTGCTAGTCTTAAGCAATGTGAGATCGTTAGAGACATGGATGTCCTTTTGGTTCTAGGACCCAATGTAAATTTGATTTCCACCGTTAGTCATAGTACTCTAGATGTGAGGTACCTCTTTGTTTTGAGACCCAACAAAATAGGAATGGTAAAGCACTCCCTGAGGTGGAGGCAATTCCCTTTGAGCTGGGTGCGGGATAGCTTTTCAGGAGTAAAGATGGTCCTGTACATAGGAACTTTCTTAGATATAAACCACACTTGGGCACTAGGCAAAATTAAGCCAAATCTGCTCAACATCCTCAGAGGTCATTAGTGCCTTGGGGTATAGGTGTCTTTTATTTATTTATTTTTGAATTTTTATTAAATTTATTGGGGTGGCATTGGTTAGTAAAATTACATAGACTTCAAGTGTAAAATTCTATAATACATCATCTATGTATTGCCTTGTGTGTTCACGACCCAGAGTCAGTTCTCCTTCCATCACCACATATTTGCCCTCTCCTACCATCCCCTCTCCCCCTTACTTTTAAACATCCTGCAGAAGTTTTGGATGCTAAAGATGTTTTTTATAATTACTAACTTGTCCAATCTTCCCTCTTAAAGTGCTAGATACACATAAATGGCACTCCAACTCTGCCCCTAACTTCTGGAGCAAGAGCGTGTTCTGTCTCTGCCACTTGGGTCCTGCTGGGAGCAAATCGAGTTAGGTCAGGAGGAAAGCTCGTTCTCATTCATCTCACTGGTAATAGCCTCTGCTTCCCACAGGATCCCAAGCCAACTTTGGGTTTTCATGTTTTCTTGCAGGTTGGGGAAACTCACAAAGAAAGGGACTCATATTTTCATAAATATATTTCTTAAAAGGAAAAGTTAACAAAATGTCTGCTTCTTGTTTCAGAAATATAAACCTGTTAGACCCTCCTGCTCTTAAAGCCATTTACCCATCACCACCAAACCCCAGTTACAGAAACATTCATTTGCTTGTTCAGCTCTTGTTGTATTGTGCTGTTTCTCCTTTTTCTAAACAACACATTTTCCTCTCTGCTTTCTTGACAGCCAGACCTGCCAGTGAGCCTCAGGCTTTGGGAACTGAAGGGGTAAGAATTCTGAAATATTTTCTTTTAGGATCTTCTTCAATCTAACCAGACCTTCAAGAAGAAAAAATATAACCTTTAGTGATGCTATAGATGAAAGCATTTAACATGTGATATTTATCAAACATTTGTAGAGTCTTTAGCAATACTGACATGGCTTCAGGATTTAAAGGGGGGAAAAATGGCTCTCCTTGAGAGTTAAAATCAGATTTCTCACCCAGATTTTTCCGTTTTCTTCTAAAAATTCGAGTTAGAGAGCCCTTAAGGTTGCTGCCTTAACAAAACATATTCCTATGGCACCAAACATGACTAATTGGTTGCAGCCTTTGAGGACATATCTTGTGAAAAAGAGATGTCAGGTAGATCAGAGATTAGATCAGAGAAGGGTATACCCTGTTCTTAACATATTGGTTGTAGACATTGTGAGGACTTTTCCAGCAGCAACAACAACAACAACAACAGAAGGTCAATTTATTGCTGGTTGGGTATCTTCTTGAAGAGGCTGACTTGGCTTTTGAAATTAGCTAAAGCCATTTGAATCTGGCTGTATATTTGAAAGGTCACCATATTGCTGAGAAAGGTGATGATGTGTTTGCTCTCCCCAACCAAGATACAGTTTCCTCTAATCAGTGACTGGGATTTTTATTCCCTCTTTTAAAATTTGACTTCCTTATGAAAAATTTCAAGCATATACCAAAATATAATAGAATAATATGATGAACTTCTATATCCCTATTCACTCAATTTCAACAATTATCAACTCGTGGCCAGTATTGTTTCACTGATACCCCCAGCAATTTCTCTTCTTTCCCCATTGAATTATATGACAGTGACTTGAAAATGGTTGTTGGATTTTTAATTGATTATTTACATTAGTGGTTACAGCAAAATGCTAATAAAAATGAAACTCACTTATAACCTGACTTAGTTTACTGGAGTTAGTCATTCATTCATTTATTCTTTTAGCAAATGTTTAATAATTGCTAGTATCAGAGCCTTCTTAGGATAAGAGAGCCCATTTTCCTCACCTCACATTTACGAGGTCCTCAAGTTTGGACTTTTGTCATCTCCAGATGGGGTTATCTATTGGACATACACTGACAAAATGAAAAGATGGTGGCACTCATCGCATAACTTTAATTGTTAAATGTAAACGTTTAGAATATGCCACAATTTTAAAAACTTGTTTTGACATTTTTTTTACTTCTTAATATACTGGGAACTTAAAAACATAAAACATTTTTTCCAACCTTCTGATGTACCTTCTTAATTTATCATAAATGTCTGTCCAGTTATTTGCCTCCCTTTCAACAATATAAGCTTTAAGAGAGCAGGAATAGTGTCTCTTGCTAACCATTTTTGCCTCCAGCATCTAGCAAGTTGTCTGGAACTTGTTATGTATTTCATACAACAGTTGAATGAATGAACAAATGGGTGAAGTCCTGGTTCTGGGAATATGAAGATGAAAAACACACAGGCCTCACCCCAGAGTTTCTCTGTCTCAAGGTCTGGAGAGAACCTTGCAAAAAAGAGGTCTCTGCAGTGAGTGCCCTGAGCAGAGTGCTCTGGGTGATAGAGGAGAGGACTAACTGGTGGGGAGTTTGGTGAGACGCTTGATGGACAAAGGGTCATTTGAGCTATGACAGGAACTACTAGCAGAAAAGTTAGGGAAAAGGCATTTTGGGAATAGAGAATCACGTGTGAAAGTACACAAAGGCCCCCAAAAGTGTGGTGGAACCTTTGGAAATTTACAGTGGCCGCGGTGTAGTTGGGAGGTAGCAGACAGAAAAGATGTGCCTTGAGAAGCAGACTGATGAAACATGGGTAGCTACCCTAAGTGCCAGGCTCAAGAGTGGGCTCTCGTTTGGGTGGGAAGTTAAAGAACGGCACATAATTCTTTTTAAGGATAATTCCTTAGGCTGCAGAGTAAAGGATACAGACGTGGAGCGAGACTAATGGAAGGGAAATCATAGAGGTCTTGGGTGTGGAAATGACCGGCCTGATATGGGAGATCTGATGGAAGTGCTGCCTAAAGACGAGATGTGAAGGAGCAAAAGACATCTAGAATAACCCCCAGATTTCTCTTTTGGGACATTAGATGGGTGGTGATAACTGGGCTACAAACACAGGAAGAGAGGATTCAAATCTGGGGAGTGGCCTCGTCCTAGTGGATAGGGCCAGTAGGCAGCTCACAGATGGGTACAGAGCAGTGGTTCCCAGTCCTACCTGCACATCAGAATATCCAAGGAAGCATTTCAAAACACACTGATATGCAGAACCTACCCAGACCAGGTGAATCCTAATCCCTGGGAGAGGGGCCTGAGCATCTGCAGTTTTTAAAAGCTCCCAGGTATTTTCATGTGCACCCAGAGTTGAGAATTCCAGATCTAAAGCTTATTAAAAGAAAGGCGTGTGTGTGTGTGTGTGTGTGTGTGTGTGTGTGTGTGTGTCTGCTTTTAAAATTATGGATAGTTTTTGCTACCCCATAATGAGTTTCTTTTGGAGTTCAGAACTTAATATCTTATAGATGAGGACTGAGCCATCCCTACATTGTACCAAATATTACTACTGATAAAGACTGTTTTATAAGTATTTGGTGTTCTTTGTCTGATATTTGTGTTGATTTCTTTCATAAATGTTCTCAAGTGGTTTAATCAATCCAAGCAGAATTTCTCAGTGGGGGCTGCAGGCATGTTGAATGGGACAGTTCTTCACTGTGCTTTCTATCCTGTCCTCGGCTCACATAAAGCCAATCGTGTCTTCCAGCCGTTGTGATATCCAGATGGCCCTAGGGAGACATTGAGAACTACTGTGTCCTAGTATACAACTTTAAAGAGGTTATTTGGCATTTCCCTCTCTCACCTAAAAGCACTTTTGCTTCATACAAAATTACTAGTTTTAGGTATGCTCAGTCGTTATTATGTAAGTGGTCTTTGTGCTAACAAACTAAAGAAAGAAACTAAAAAAATAGATGTGCAAAAGAAAGTATTGTTTTGCACTGTGGGAAGGATTTTGAGCATATTTGTTCTAATATTAAATCTATTTTTTCATGGCTATACAGAGAAGCAAATTAAACATTAATGGTCAAATACGGGGGTTTAAAGCAAAATACTACTTCAGGCATCATACAAATTGAATAGCAGTGGTGATGAAGGATGTATCCATTTCCTATTGCTGCTATAACAAATTGTCACAAACCTAATGGTAGAAAACAAGACAAGTTTACTATTTTCCAGTCCTTCAGGTTAGTTTTTGTAGTCATCTCGCTGGGCTAAAAGCAAAGTATCAACAGAGCTGCAGTTCCTTTCTGGAGGCTCCAGGGACTTTTCTTTGACTTTGATGGCTACTAGAGTTCCCTTTCCTCCACCTTCAAAGGCAACATCGTTGCATATCTGTGTGTCTTTCAACCGTAATTACATTTAGTTCTGAACTCATCCAGGAAAGCTGCTTTGATTTTAAGGATCCGTCTGATAAGATTTGATACACCTGAATCATCTAGGATACTCTCCCCCTCTCAGATTCCTTAATCTAATCAATCACACCTTCAACATCTCTGTATCCATGGAAGGTTGCATATTGACAGGTTCCAGGGATTAAGGACCTATTTGGGGGCTATTATTCTGCCTACGCCAAAGTAAAAGAGATTGTTTCAATCTCTTTAAAAGGTAGAAATGCCTCAGGTAGCAGAGATAAGATTGTCTAACATTTTATTGTTTGGCTAGAGAAGGTTTAGGGTTCCTAAGCTGATGAAGCAAGTTCTTGTCTTGACTCTGCAAATCCTGTTTTATAGACACAGGCACTGAAGGTTTTTGGTTTTTTGGAGTATTTGGCTTTGGATCAAGTGGACAGGTTGAAGTCCAACGGCACCTTTCTTGGCCAGACTTTCTGGTACTACGGGTGTGGACTCTGGAGAGTATGCTGCTTTTGGCATTTCTCCAACTCTGGAAAGTTTGCCTTTCGTGTGCAGGTTCCAAGGTCTTTGAATAGCACCAAAGAAATGTGAGATTTTTATTTTATGCTGTTATGTCTGCCTGTCATATTATACTTTATTTATTGGGCTCTAAAATGTGGAAATTGAAGGGAAAATATAATATTTCAGAAGCTCACTATAGTGGTATCTACTATATCTGATTTCTAGGTCTGGTTTAATTTCCTCCATACCTTAGGAGGTCATCCCCACAAAGTAAGAAAGCATTTCTTGCCTAGTGAATGAAATAGATCACTGGGTTATTTTTTGAAAACCATCTCTGGCATAGAATATAGCCGGAAATTTTTGATGGCCATTTAAATTTTTCAGCCGTTTTTGTAGCAAGTCCCTTTTCTATCCTCTTCTAGACACCTCAGCAATGCAGATCCAAAGGCCCTACCTAGCATTAGCAATAGAGTAACAAACCATCCTGATTTATCTAAGACAGAGGTATTTCCTGGCACATGGGAACTTCAGGGCTGAAACTAAGAGAATCCTGGGACAAATCAGGACAGGTGGTCACTGCAGCTGTCTAACAATGGAAAATGGCTGTCATGTTGAATTAAAATGGTAATTTTGATTGAATTAAATAATGACAGTAACCCTCAGGGTTTGGGTTGAAGATAGGGGTGAGTCTAACTCGTGGAAAATTTGTATCCACATATACATGTTTGCCCAAACCAACTTAAAACAAACAAACAAACAAAAAAACTAAAACCTAAGAACCAGCAACATTTATGAAATATTCCATTTCATAGTTTGCCCTTTCAATTCTCCAGTGTTACCTGCATGCGCCTGCATAATGCTCTGACAATCACAGCTTCAATGACTTTGTTATTGAGGTGACCACAGGACCTTATGCATCGTTTTTAGCATATTAGTATGTATGGAAACTCTAAAACCCAAGTTTGCCACGCAATACGGAGCTCTCTCAGCTTGAATCCCGCCTTTTGTATAACAAAATTGAACTTTTCCCCCAAGAGATGGCACAGACTGTTCATTCAGGAATAGATAAGTATTAAGAAGACTATCTTGAATGCCCAAGAGGAAGGGATTGGAGTGGATCATGTCTTGGAGTCTTATCCAGCTCTAAGAACGTGGGGCTTCCTGATCTCCCAGGGGTAGAACATGAGCTGCTTACCCTGATGTAAGGAGCTGCATCTGGGTAAAGACTCTTGCTCAGCCCTTCCTCCCGGCTTCCCTGATTCCCTGCCCTGTGTCATCCATTGCAAAGCCATACTGAGAAAATGGGAACACTGAAGCTCCTATTCTCATCCCTTTCATTTCTGTGACCTGCATTTGGAAAGTTTTGTTCTCTAAGCCACTGGGACTAAGCAAAGAGAACTATAAATGTACTTGAAAGAAAAATAAATTAGCTGTCCCCAGAATAGACATTTGACACTTAGAAGCCAGGTCATTTATTTATCTATTTATTTATCTATCTGTTTATTTACTTATTTGCTTGTTTGTTTAAATATATTATATTTAATTGTTCCCTATCTTCCAAACTGTCCTAGTTGTTGATAGGTACAAAGAATGCTTTTTCAATTCTTTTTCTTTTTTTTTAGTCAAAAAAAAAATTGCACATTACCAATCATGGAGGTAGGATGTGAGTTTCTGACAAGGATAGGTCTTGGATAGAACTGTGAATTATTTTCATATTCTCCTCAATCCCCTTTGGGGATCCTTCCTTCTAGGACTGCTGATCTTGGTTTCATTTTGTTAAGGCCAGCCTCACTTTAGCTTCAAACCTCTGCTGTTTTTTTGTGAATCAAACAAGTTCTGGCAGAAATGAAAGGAGGTCAAATCATTATGCTGTCGTTTAAACTCAGATTCTTTTATTCTTTTCCAAAGAAAAATCGGAAAGTAAATATAAATAAGAGATCCAAATGACTCTTCTGGGTACAGTGTTTCTTTGGGAGTAATACAAATGTCTTGGAACTAGACAGGTGATGGCCGCACAATATTGTGAGTGCACTAAATGGCATTAACTTGTACACATTGAAATGGTTGATGGTTAATTTTATGTTACGTGAATTTTCCCTCAATTAAAAAAATGTCACGTGAACTTTAAGAGATTAAAAAAAAAAGACTGCTTCTTTTTATCTTAAAATTCTGGAAGAAATCTGCATCCATTTTAATTTCTAGACCAAAATTGTTGTTCTATCTTGTCTCATTACTGGGATATTTAGACTTAAAAGTGCCTGCCGGGCAGAACTAATAAGGAAATCTCAAGGGGGTAAAGGAGGGACATCTCTGAGAGTTAAAAAGTAGTTGTTTATTATTAAGATGCATAGTTTTTGTTACTAGATTATAGAGTGGCCTAAACTTCGCAAAGTTGATCACAATAAAAATTTGTCTGTTAAGTTTAGCAGTTTAAGATACTGGACTTTCTTCCCACTGTCGTGAGATAGAAGTTGTATCAACAAGGCTGGAAAGATTTTTAATATCCTATAGTAGCAGACTGAAATTGGATATGATAAAACAGGAAGTCCAGCTGTGGTAACTTTAATGAAATGTGAGTAGGGGAACAAATTTCACATATAGAAATGTCTTTTATTAAAATAGCTCCTTAGACACCCCCAAGGGCTGTCACCTGATCAGAGTCTGATGGGAGCTCGTTTTAAGGGATAACTGCATGGGGTTTCATACACAATCCTTGGTTTGATGATGCAACTTTAAGGTTTTTAATTCCTTCTAGATTGAGAGACAATCATTTTGACCTTTCTACAGAGATGTAACTAGGCAACCAGTATAGCACTTAGCCAGTACATAGCATCCAAACTTCATAGCTATTGCATCATTTGAAAAAATCCTATTTAAATCTTTCTTTTAGCTTTGGCATATGCTGCCATGTAACCTTTCATTTCTTAGAAATATCATGCAACCCCCAGCTATAAAATTGAAAGGTTCCTAGAAGCCCAGGATCCTCTGATATTAATAAGGCAGCGTGCTTACAAGAGCCGCGGTTAACAGAGTTGAGAGGTAGCCACATGCACTGTGCTTTATAATTGGGAATTAAGAAAGGAGGTTTCATTTTTGGTGTGTGAAGGTATAACAGTTTAAAACCATATCCTCGGCAGGTGGTAATGAGCGTTCCTCACCATGTGATTAATGAAAACATGCATTCACAGAGATGAAACCTGGCTTTTATTCTAGTGCAGCTTATTTTACTTTGCTGGGTATACGGCAACTAAAAATTCCTAGTGTGATCAACAAACAAGAATTTATTGAAAGCTTTAATGTGTCAGACACTATACTGGGTATATACCATATTCCTTTTCTGTGATAACCATGCTTTTATATTTTTCATTAGTTCTTTTTTAATTATGAAAAGAATATATGTATGAGATTTTTAAAAATTCAAGTAGTAGAAGAATAAATGAAAACTAGAAGTTTCTTTTCAAACACCAACTTCTAGCCCCGCTCCCTGGAGGTAACCACTGTGAATAGTTTCTTGTGTGTCTTCCAGAAGTTTTCCATCTCCTGGTTAATCTGTATTGCAAAGGTGACCATGATAAATGCCATTAAACCATCTGTTCATAAGCTACTCTTCTGGACTACATCGTTTAATTTTGAGACACTACTTGACACTTCTTTTTGAAATATGCCTTTTAAAACTGAAAGAGTAAAAATGTTAGAACCAAAGTGATGCTATTAGAAGACTGGTGGTAGAGAGGACTGTAACTGAAGAATGTCAACGTGTAATTTTAGCCTCTGTAAAATTTACATACAGAACTTCAGTTATAAACCTTAAGGTAGTTCTTTATAATTTTCTAAGTCATCTGGAGTACATTATCTCCCTTTATCCTTTTGGTGACCCCGTGACGCAGGAATTGTTTACTTTAATTTGCAAAGGAGGAAGTTGTGGTTCCCAGGGGTTAAGTAACTTGCCCATGAGCACAGCTGAAGAGTGATAGGATCACGACTAGAACATGAGCCTCTTCCAAGTTTTAGTCTTGAACCAGACCACACTGGTAACTGTGGGGAAGAGAGAGGCACAGAAACCCCTTCGTGCCTCCTACAGTGACAGGCTGTGAAGGGGGAAGGGTGCTGGGCTTGCAGCCTGACGATCGGTTATGAAATTGTTCTGGTTCTGTCTCTTGGGCAAATTATTTCATACAGTACATACAAATTAGGGTGGCTGACTCTCTGCTTAAAATTTCCTCACTGGCTCTTCCTATTCCTGTTTTGTGTGTTTGTTTGGGTAATACTGGCCACAGAAGTGGGACTTGACCCATACTGGGGAAGCCATAGTATTTCAACCCAGACCATAGGAGCTGGCTCAAAGGGTGAACATGCAACCTAGGAGGGGCCAATAGGTTCTTCCTCTGGAATTTTCCAACTCAAGTTGAGGGAGGAGAGGTCCCATCCTTTCTTAGTCTCTGTTTTAGTCTACTGAGAGAATGAAGTTCCATGCATGGGGGCAGGGGTGAGGGAAGCAAAAGAGAGAGACAAACAGATAGATAGATAAATGGAAAGAATGAGAGCATAGTAACAATTAGAATCTATGAATCCAGTTGATGTGAGCTAATACATTTTCATTTTGTTTTGCGTAAGCTAATTCAAGTTGCTACTAAAAGAGTCCTGATATCTCCAGGCCGTAGTTACAGCATCTATAAAATGGGAATTATAATGTTTGCTCTGACTGTATCTGAACTACAGTAGTCCTCCATTATCCACCGGGGTACGTTCCAAGCCCCCCCAGTGGGTTCCTGAAACCTCAGATAGTACTGAACCCTATATATACTATGTTTTTTCCTATACATACATATGATAAAGTTTAATTTATAAATTAGGAGATTAACAGCAGTAACTAATAATAAAAAAAGAATAATTATAACAATATCGTGTAATAGAAGTTATGTGACTGTGATTTTTCTCTCTCAAAGTACCGTATTGAGTTCCTCCTTCTTACTGTGATGATGTGAGATGATACAATGTCTATGTGATAAGATGAAGTGAGGTGAATGACGCAGCATTGTGATGTAGTGTTAGGCTATTACCGTGTTTCTCCGAAAATAAGACCTCACCGGAAAATAAGCCCTAGCATGATTTATCAGGATGACATCCTCTGAACATAAACCCTAATGCATCTTTTGGAGCAAAAATTAATGTAAGACCTGGTCTTGTTTTCGGGGAAACATAAGGGCTACTTGAACAAAGCACTGTGGTACTGTGACAGTCTGATCTGATAAGCAAGACAGCTATTAAGTGACTAACGGGCAGGTAGTGTAGAGGATGGATCCACTGGACAAGGAGTGATTCATGTCCCGGGTGGGACAGAACTGGATGGCATGAGATTTCATCATGTTACTCAGAACAGCATGCAATTTAAAATGTACGAATTGTTTATTCATGGAATTTTCCATTTAATATTTTCAGCTGCAGTTAGTTGACTGAGGGTAACTGAAACAGCAGAAATTGATACCGCGGATATGGGGGGACTACTGCACTGTAAAGATTAGTTGAGATAAAGAATAGGAAAGCACTTTGTAAATTGTAAAATGCAGTATAAATACAAGATAGTATTATTCATTGATACATTGCATTGAGTTAGGAAAAGTTGAAAGAATGAAATTACCACTCATTTAGAAAATGAGAAGTGAGAGCTTTGTAAGAGCCATCTGGTGTTATGCAGAATTAAGTGGAAGCTGCCAGAGTTCTTTTGATATCTCCTTTCAAATACTCTTAAGTCCTTATAGATATTCACAGTGAATACAAGGATAGCTATTACCTTGCTGACTCAGGTTAATTCAATGAATTTCTCTTTTCAATTTGTAGCCCTAATCTATGGCAAACACACACACACACACACACACACACACACACACACACTCACACACACACACATGCACACTGAAACCAAGCAAAAACAAAGCACCGTGTTAATATTTCAACATTTTAGCTTTTTCACTTCAAAGAGCTTTACAGTTGCATGCTAAATGACATTTTGGCTTCATCAGAGAAAAATCATCAAAGAAAATCTACCTTCAAGTTACTATTCTAATTATACTTCACTGGGAATGATATATTCTGGGAATGGGACGTTCGTTGTTTGTGGCTTAGATGGGATCCGTCTTTTTCCTTAAAGGACTTATATCTTTGATATAAGCTCTAACCAATAAAAATTTACTTGAGATTATAACTTATGCATGACACAGGAAACATCGCTTCACTTTTATAGCTTTTTTTTTTTTTTTTTACTACATATGAAATACCTTTTAATGAGGGAAAACAGATGGCAACTCTGAAATCTGTTCTCTCTCTTAGATTTGCCATTCAGGCAGTTTTTGGTGTAGCAAACATCCCTTTCTTTATGTATGATCATTAGAACCCCAAAAGTGGTGTCAAGTCTCAATCCAGGGAGAATAACATGCAAAAAGGTTGAAGGCACCATGGAGCTAGGATTTGTAAGCATGGAGAAGCATAATACAGCAATGTGAAAATGTTTTACATCTCTCACATTTTAAAATATGAGAAAAGAATCCACCACCTATACTGTTCTGGGAAGTCTATCTGAATATGCCTTTACCTTACACAGTCTTCAGTGCAGTAAGCTTGAGTCAGTGCTGTTGGACCACTCCACTCCACACCTCCCCTGGCCATTGTTTGTCTTTGCCTGGGCGTGATATCAGCCCCACGAATGGCAGTGTTTTCATATCAGCTGAGGACCTGGAATAAGTCAATTTTGTAAATAGCCCTCAGAAAATGTCAGCTGTATTGGAAGCAACTGACATCCTCAAATTTATTCATTTTAGGAGAGCTTAATAAAGAGAATATTGACAAGGATGTGGGCAGAGTATAGGGAAACGGCAAGGGACAATGCATGTCTCCAGGGCTCCTTTACCACCTGTTGGCCTGAAGGGACCAGGACTGGGAGGAGAAGATCTCCTGAGTGGAGATGTGGCCTCCAGGAAAGGGGTGTAGCCAGATCATAATGACCCCCCCAGGCAGGGATCCCAGGATGCAAATACCCTGAAATGATTCTTGTCTCCCTCTGATCGGCTCGTGCTCCCCATTGACCGAACCCAACCGGAAGAGGAAGCAGAAGGAAGCCTGCTGCTGAGTCCATGCAGTTTAGTCTCCTCGGGCCTTGAGATGGGTGGAGCAGGATGGAGGATGGCAAATTCGAACATATAATGTCCAGCACAGTTAACCTTCATTATGAAAGTCTTGCATGAAAGAAAGCACTGTTTCCTCCCCAAATCGAGGTATCTTAACAAAAAATTGTTTTAACCAACTTTCACTTTTTCATTCATTTTACTTAATCCAGGTCATAGCCCATGTTCAAATGGGCCCCAATACAGTGCTAGCATTTGGATGGAGTTCAGTGGTTTGCATGGTGAAAGGTCATCTAAAGGAGGGAAACACCCCTGTGGTTGTCCTAGTCAGAGATGCGATGACAACCTCAACATAAAGGTCAAGTTTGGTGGAAGGGGCAGCAAAAAGTAGGTAGACACCTCAGCAACCCGGAATGATCCACACTGTTGGGCCTCCCATAATCAAAGGAGTGACTGTTGCCCCAAAGGAGTACAATGCAAAGCTGGTGGGTTGAGTAGCCAGTTTTTTGTTTTCTTCAGTTGCTTTTAATCTTACACAAATTATTTTCAGTCCTGGGACCCAGGGACCTGGTTACTTACCTTGATCTAATCCAGATTAACCACTCTGATTCACTGAAGTTGAATAAATCAACTGAATCGGACAAATCCACATAGTTGGAGAAGTGTTTGTGGCAGCATACGATGGCAGGCAAAATAAAATAAATTTCGAATACCACCCTAAAGCATCAACCTCTTCTATGGACCAGAAAATTCCCTGACTTGGGAAATACGGGGACCCAGGATTCCAGAAAAAAAGAGTCGGGTCTGGAATAGGAACAGTGAGAGGCACTGTGGTATGGTGCAAAGAACGTGGATTTGGAGATGAAGAGTAAGAGATCTCGGCTTAGTACTGACTGCATCTGCCTTGGAAAATTACTGCACTCTCTCAATCTCAAATTCCTTATGTGTCAAATGAGAATAATTTGAGTTGTTCCAAAATGAATTGAAACGTTATATTCAAAAGGAAGGGACTGTTTTCCACCCAGCAGTCATTCAAATACTTCGGAAGGTAGGGGTATACTCATTTTTTAAAAAACATTGTTCCTTAATAGCTTTATTGAGGTATAATTGATGAACAGTATAATTGACATACACTAATGCATATTTAAAGTTGATGAATTTTAACTGCATAAACCCATGAAACCATTGCTACGATCAAGATAATGCACATCTCCATCCAAAGTTTCCTCATGCTCAGTAACAGTGTCTCCTTCCCAATCCTATCTTCAGGCAACCACTGGTCTGCTTTCTGTCACTCTAGAGGAGTTTGCATTTTCTAGAATTTTATATAAATGCAGTCATATATTATATATTAATTTTTGTCTGGCTTCTTTTGCTCAGCATAATTGTATGGAGATACACCCATGTTGTATGTATTAATAGTTTATTCCTTTTATTACTGAGTAGTATTCTATTGGATTGGTTTACCACAGTTTATCTGCTCACCTATTGGAGGATATAATCAATTATGTTTTAATTCAGTTTCCCTTCTTCTTTCCTCATAAATAGCATAAGAAAATTTTTTCACATAGTCCATGTTACCACAGCTGACATTTTCATCATATCCTCCAGGAGTAGCACAGTTTACAAGAATTAGGTATAAATGCAGATATAACAGTAATTGTGTTTATTAATCCCTGGCTTAGATTGAACTCTGAGCTGAAATTCAGTTCATTCTGCTTCCTAAGCTTTCTTTTGTTCTTGACCATACATAAGCAACCTGGAGGAAACAACTCAAATGTCCATAAGTGATGAAATTATGGTGTACCTCTACAATAGAATATTATTTAGCATACGAAGGAATGAAATACTGATTCAGGCTTGCAACGTTAATGAACCTTTAAAACCTTATGCTAAGTGAAGTAACCCTGACACAACAGGTCATGTGTTATATGTTTTCATTTCTTGAAATGTCCAGAACAGGCAAATCCATAGAGACAGAAAGTAGATTAGTAGCTGCAGAGGCTGGAGGGAGAGGGGGAAAGGGGGGTGACTGCTAAAGGGTGTGGTGGGTTTTGGGGGTGATGAAAGTGTTCTGGAATTTGGTAGTGATGATAGATGCACAACTCTGTGAATATTCTAAAAATCACTAAATTGTGCACTTTAAAAGACTGAATTTTACAGCATGTGTATTTCAATAAGGCTATTATGTTTGAAAAGCAATCTGTAAAACTTTGGGTAAAAACATTCAAGAGTAGCAATTAATTTAATTTCTCTTTTTTCTTCTTCTTCCTTTTTTTTTTTTTTTTTTTTGTTGTATGCTAAAAGGAAAACTTAAAGCTGTTTACCTCATTGATCCGCTGCACCTGCATTTTCAGGTCCTGAGCACAAAGTGAAACTTGGCCAGCGTTAGAAAGTAAAAATGTCACATCTGCAAATAAGTCATATTTTGGGAGGTAGTACTGTAATGATGTTGTTTTGCTTTACTTGAGATGATAAAGGTCCTGTAGCTACCTTGACTTTTTGTCTTTTCCTTTCCTTTTAAAAATAACATGCATTCACCCCTGCCTCTAGCCTTAGTTAGTTAAATTAGATACAGGACTAAATTAGATTATTTACCAAACTCCTAGCAGCAGTAGATAGAATAGAGTAAGTTAAGTAGAAGTCCAAATACTCAAAATAATCCTTGGAAAGGAAAAGAAACTAGTAGCTCAGAATTAGTAGTCATTCCGTTGGACGTAGGACTTTGGTTTCAAGCAGCTGTAGAGGATGGGAATAAGGACAGACTTCCGCCCTTTCTAATTGTCTTCCTTCACCTGGTGAAATACCGCCTTATTTAGAATGCTTTTAGTTGCTCAACTGCTGTGAATCAGGACCAACATTGTCATAACTGGAAACAGAGCTCCACCTGGTCTACTCTCAAGAAATCAGTGTTTCCTGAGGACTCAGCGTTTGTCCTTGAGAAAGGCTTTTTTTTCCTACTCTGGAAAAAATTACTAGCCATAGTTTGAGTTTTGGTGTCATTTAGTTTTAATCATGAAGTGGTGAGAGGTATTAACCTAGGATGAAAACAAAACCCATGTTAACTCTACTCAGAAATGTTACCTTTGCTTTTTGTTATGATTTAGCATATAGAAGTTTCTACAAGTGACTTAAAAATTTTTAAGTCAGTGCATGTATTTATCTGAGGGTTTTCTGTAGTATATTCTCTCCAGCTCCTGGTGCACTACACAAAATTGCATAGGAAAACTTTCTCTTTTATCCTGTCCCTGGAAGAACATAGCTCCCAAAGATGTTCCTTTGAGTATTACTGTAGAAATATATCCATTCATTTATATATTAGGTATCTATAATGCAAAGTATACCTGGAGAATGGCCTCTCCAGTAATAGGATGGGCTTTGTAGGCACGAGCAGACATTGTCCTAGATTCTTTCTGTGTGTGCATGCATGCGTGCCTGTGTGAAATGTACTATACACCAAAAGCGTACATGAATATACACACATACACACACACCTAAAGACTTTTAATAAAACAACACACATCCATTCCTCTTTTTTTCCTTCCTAGTTTTACTGATGGTCAGTCTCACTTTTCAAGACTCCTGTTTGCCTTTCCTGACCCCTTTCTTCTTTCTTCCCTTTCCTAGCAAGCTGTAATTTGGACTTTATATTTGTCATTCCACTGCTTCTCCTTATATTGCTTAGTGTGGCCTGTTTTTGAAATGGAATCATGTTTTTTCTCTGGTTTGGATTTGTACCCAACATTATGTCTTAAGATTTATCCCGGTGGATGTGTGTAGTTACAAGTCCCTCAGTTTCACCACTATATAGTAGTAATCAGTGCATCAGTATTGTTCTTCCATTGTATGAAATATACTACCCTTTTTTATCCATTCTATCCATTTGGGGCATTTGGGTTGCCTCCAGCCTTTTGCTGTCATGAAAATGCTGCTCTGATACTGGTGTACATGTCTTCTATTCCTCATCTGGGAGTTTTTCTAGGACATGTACTCTGGAATTCAGCTGCTAGGTCATCAGCTATGCAATGTTCAAGTTTACGAGGTAAATTGTGGGGAATGGTGACTTCTCACTAGCAGCATGGAAGTGTTCCTGTAGCTCCACTTGTTGATAATGTCCTGTGAATTTTCATTTTTACTACTTTTATTGCAGATATGTTCTGAAATTCTCTTTTTAAATAACAAAAATGGGTTAGATTTTTCATTTTGAACTATCAAGGTTAGAGACCAGGAAATAACTTGGTCTTTGTTTACTACATTTGATAAAGTCACATGGTCCAGTGCTGTCGATGGTGCTCCTACATGCATGTTTTCAAGTACTATCGAGACTGAAAGTCTCATTTCTCTTCTATTTTTCTTTAAACAGTTTTATGTATTAAATATTTTTGATTTGCAAATTTTTAAACTAGTAAAACCATACAAAGATGCGTGAAGAAGTTAATTTCCTCTTTCCTCCTTAACTCTCTCCTCCCTCAGGCAACCAGTATTAATGCCCCGGGGAATTAATCATTCCACATTTTTTTAATGCTCATAAATATGTAATAAATGTATGTTGAGACTCATGAGACTGCCATTTTATTAGCTCCAAAGCAGTTGTTTATCAGAAATTTTGTGTAGTTCAGTCACACACATATCAGAAATTTTGTGTAGTTCAAGAAGCATATGTATACATACCGTGTCTTTGAGGATTTTTTCAAACATTAGCATTATTGTGCAACTGTGTTTTAAATGACAAATGTCACAGACATTTATCCAGCTCATAGGTGAGGCTCTAACTCATATCAATGATTGCACAGTATTCACTCCACTGTCCCCTATGGAGAGAAATTATGGTCTCCTTTGTTGTGTTTCCCTTAACTAACCTATCCTTATAGTACAGTGCTTTACTCTGGTTAAATCCCAAAAGGGTGGGTTGTTGAGTCAAAGACACATGCATCTTAAATTTTAAAATACATTGCCAAATTTCTTTCCAAAATAACTGTACCAGTTCAGGCTTGCACTGGCAAGTATGAGCCTACTTGCTTTCTATATTCTAGTTATCCTGGTATTAATACTCTACTGGGTGAAGAATGACATTCTATTTTAATTTATATTCCCTTGAATTTTGGTGAGGTGGAGCATTGTTCATATATTTTCATTGTTCTTTTTATTTCTTCTTCTGTGAGTTCTCATTTCTAATCCTTTGATCATGTTTCTAATAACATTATTTGACTCTTTCAATTTGTAGGGAGTTCTTAGTTTATTAGAGATTGTAAAACTTTCTCTGATTTATATGATACAGTTATTTGTTTCCCAGTCTATCATTTTTTAAAATTTTGTTTTTACTATCTTTTGCCATACAAAAAAAAATTTAGTCACATATATCTATCTTTTCCTTTATGGTTTTTTTATTTTGCTTAGGAAAGTTATCTCTACCCAAGGTAATATAAATATTCTCCTAACTCTTCTTCCAATTTTTTTATTGATTTAATTTTATATACATATATTAAATCCATTTGGAATATATTTGTCTATGTATGAGGTATGAATATAACCTTATGTTCTTTCAAATGTATAGCCAGTCTGATGACACCATTTACTTTAAAAGCCTTATAGCTATAGAATTAAAATGCTACCTCAGTCATATATTGTTTCACATATACTTGTAGCAATTTCTGTACTTCGTGTTATGTTTTCTGGATCTATTTTCTATTCCTGTGTCAATACGATACCATCTTGGTTATAATAGTTTTATTTTAGATTTTAATATGTAGAAAAGCAACTGAGTCCCATTTCACTCTTCTTTTTCAATATTTCTTGGTATTATTTGGCATTTTTTCCATAGAAACTTGAAATTCACTTTGTTACAGTCTAAAAATGGGGAAACAACCATTAGAGATTCTGATTAAAGCTGCATTAAAATCATATATTAATTTGTAAAGAATAACCTTTTTTATATTCATTTTTTTTCCATCCAGGAAACATGTTTCTCTGTTCAAGTCTTATTTTATATCTTTTAAAAATATTTTCTAATTGCTTTCAAATAGATACTGTAGTTTCTTTTGAAATGTAATGCTCAGTATATAAGAGTTTCTCTGTCGTTTGGAATTGGAAATTTCTTTAAGTGTCTGCGTATAAAATAAATATAAAAATAAATAGCTTTTCTTCTCTTAGTGCTAAAGAATATTCTCAGACTGAAATACAGAGACCTTAGTTCTGGTCCCCAGAGACAGATGTTTTAAGCTGGACTTAAAGAATGTTAAAGGAGAGCTTTGTGCTACTTCACCTCATTTCAACTTTGCTACCGGGACAACGATATTATAGTTGGAGGCAGCACTCTGAGCTCTGTGTGACAGGCACGTCGTCTCTTCTTTTAGTTCTGGATTAGCCAAGACTGTTAAAAGTGGGATCTTAATCAAGGAAACTAATTATTATATTTACATTTCAATTTTCTTTGAAGCATAATTTTATCTGTTGAACACAGGCTTAGTTGAAGATAAAACCTCAACATATAAGGTAGATGGATAATATCACTTGTTGGAAGAATTTTACCATTAGCTACAAAAAATAAAGTTCTCCTGTATTTACTTTTAAAGACTAGAATTTATAAGTAGAAGAAACATTTTTACCCATTGGAAACGAATGGCCTAAGCAGCAGTGTAGACAGCCTTCTTTATTAAATCTGTTCAAATGCCAATAAAAATGTCTCAAACAAAAAAATTCAATAACATAACATCACTATCCAAAAAACAAGTCAAAAAAGAATTTTCAAAATAATTCAACTAATTTTTAAATGTTGCGATTCCAAAGAACAAAATTATGAAATAATTTAAAAAAACAATAAACTTTAAAATTATCTGATACAAAACAAGTAAAAAGTGTCAGTCAGAATTCCAAAAATGACTTAAATATACACTAAATGATAAGAAAAAAGACATAAAGCCATGAAACAAAGACCATGTAGTTAAAATTGCAATATCACAACTAAGGACATTTCTAGAAGTAGTAAAGAGTTTACAATGAGAACTGATAAATAGTTAATTAAGGACGTATGCTTATTAACTACAGAATCAAATCCAAAATTAAAGGGCTTAAATGAAAGTGTGTAAATAATTGCAGACCAAAATGACTCATTTCTAGAATTGAGCAGTGTGTTAATTTGAAAATAACAGAGTAACTATTTGAGTTGGTAGGAGGAATATTTTAAAGAATCAACAATTTAAGGTATAAAGTGTTTCCAGCACTGACTAAAAACTTAGCCTATAAATGGAAATTAACATTTAGAGAATGATACCAAGACATTACTTGCAACATTTTCAAATTTCAGTGAGAAAGAAATCTTAAAACATCTGGAACAAAGGCCAGATAACATTCAAAATACTGATTTCAGATGTAGCCACAATTGAGACCATGAACTCCCCAAGGAAATGAAACATCTGCAATTCTCTTTATGGAAAAAATTATCCAGGCAAGATGTCATTTATTTGGGGAAGCTAAAGAAAGATTTTCACATATCCAACCAACCCTAAAGAGTCACTGACTTTACACTTTGGGTCCAAAACAGGAATTTCTCCATACTGTGGCTGATTTATCAATTCTCAAAATGGGAGATTAAAAACACTAGGTAGAAAGGATCAATGCTTCTGACCACCGTCCCATTGCAGAATCAATTGTAATCTAAAACTTAAAAGGCAGAGAGGAAGGGGACTGATATTTAGGGAGTATCTACTATGTATTAAAATTTTTATAATACTTATTTCATTTAATCTTCAAAAACCAAAGTGGCATGATCCCCTTGTTTCAGATGAGAAAACAGTCTCAGAGAAGTTAAGGAACTTGCTTTGTTAAGTAATAGAGTCAGAATTTGAATACATGTCTTTCCGACCCCCAAGAAAAGTAGAAGTCTCAGAATAACAGTCCAAAAACTGAGAATGAGATACAGTGGGGGAAGAGCTGAAGCCCATAGCTGAAATGTTCTTTTTTACTCATGGAAAGAAGCCTAAGAATTGGTTCATTATGGCTATAAAAAGAAATCAACAGAAAATGATATATGATTGTTACGATTGTGTGTATGATGTGTGACAATTAAGTTCGTAAACTTGTTGCAATGATGTTGCTAACCTTTTTTGATATCAGAAGGATTATCCATTATGAATTTGTACCAACTGGACAAACAGTTAATCAAGTTAACTATTTGGAAGTGCTGAAAAGGATGCATGAAAAAGTTAGACGACCTGAACTTTTTGCCAACAATTCATGGCTCTTGCATCACGACGATGCACCAGCTCACACAACACTGTCTGTGAGGGAGTTTTTAGCCAGTAAACAAATAACTGTTTTGGAACACCCTCCGTACTCACCGGGTCTGGCCCCCAATGACTTCTTTCTTTACCTGAAGATAAAGAAAATATTGAAAGGAAGACATTTGGATGACATTTAGGACATCAAGGGTAATACAACAATAGTTCTGATGTCCACTCCAGAAAAAAGTTCTAAAATTGCTTTGAAGGGTGGCCTAGGTGCTGGCATCGGTGCATAGTTCCCCAAGGGGAGTACTTCGAAGGTGACCATAGTGATGTTCAGCAATGAGGTATGTAGCACTTTTTCTAGGATGAGTTCGCCAACTTAATTGTCCAACCTTGTGTATTAAAATACAAGGCAGAACTATGATACATTAATTAAGCAAATCATAAGGAAACTGAGAATAATATCTGAGAATTAATTGCAGAACAAAATGGGTAGGATGAGAAGCTTAGAAACAAAAGGAATAAGCAAATAATGTTAAAATGCACAACTGGTGATATTAGGGTGAGGTCTCTCCATTGGCTAACAACATTCCAAAATTGAAAGTGGATTTGTTGTGTGGTGTATTCCAAGAGCCCTTAGGGCCAGGGAACAACTTTGGCCTTTTGAAATATAGGAATATATGTTGTACACTTCCTGGTTTACTAACACTGAGTAGAGTTGGACAATCAGGTTTTATCTAGACCGAAATATGGTAGAGTCAAACCATTCATTTGCTTATGGTTAGGAAATGTATGAATTTCCTTGGCTTGATCATATTGAGGAGGAAAGGCGTCTTAAGGCCAGGCAGCTGTAAAAGCTCCTACAGCAAATAAGAATGGAAATAGCTGTCAAAGGCGGCAGGGTTATTTCATTGCACAACTCCAGAGGGAGTTGTGGGAGTAAACCTGTGATGTAAAAAGGATAATGTTAGAATTAAGGCATTAGTCGATCAGCTTACACACATGGAACCAAGTTTCTAGTTGAATCAGAAATCTAGTAATAACTTCAAGGAGAAATGGATGGAGAAGTTTAACTGATGAAAAAGTTATTAGGTGGTAAATTAGTGATAAGCTTAGCTTTTCAGGGACATGAGCCTACCTGTAATGTTGCCTGTGCTTCCCTGAGTAGATTACCAACAGTTTGTGGTCGCTTCTTAATCTGGTTCTGGAAGGGCAGGGAACTCCTTTGGTGAAAGGCTAGATGGAGCTGCAAGTGGCCAAGCAGACAGAGCATATTATTGGCCCTGCCGTGTTTGAGGCCGGGGTCCTGTAGGTTTTAACAGCTACCTGTCTCACAATGTATTGAGTAATGTCTCAAAGGAAGGCTATGAGAAATAGCTGCATAATAGTAACATCCATTTTGAGTCCTGCCTAGAAATGAGGTTGTTGGGAGGCAGGACGATATGAAAGGGACTCTATCAACAGGGAGACCCTCTTACTATGGATTTAACACTCTCGGACTGTTTTCTAGAAGATTCTTCTTCTCTGGGTATTTTTTTTTATTTATTTTCCATCTAAGACCTAGGCTTCTTAAGCAAATTGTCTCTGTCCTGTGGTTACATATGTTAGAGACCACAGATTCCAGTTTACAGATCTCATATTCTGAAAATTGTGGAGTGTCATTATCCCAACCATTTCCCCAAGTTGTCTTTGAGGCTCATTATTATTGCTTACAAATGATTATGAAATATTTAAATTATACAGGAAAGGACAGAGAATTTCTTTCTTTCTTCGTGGTTCTTTTGCATGATTTGCATGATGAATTTTAAGGGTAGAAATGGCCCCTGCATTTAGGGTTTTCTGGGTCTGACATAGATGTGCCATGCGTAGGTTTAGGAGGGAACGCCATAGACTGGGCCAGGAGAAAAGATTACCCTCATAGTTCTTTATTTGTTTCTTCATTCCTATTTAATAAAAGTGAAAAATTCAAGAAAGTAACATGAAAGGAAGCTAAAAAATATCACTCATTAAAAATAAAAAAGAAAATTGTTAAAATCATAGCTCCAGCAAAAGACCAATGGCACAAACAAAATAGCCACAAAGGACCAGGGGAAGTTCTTTGTCTGAATTCAAAATAACTAAAAATGGTAAGATGTGCATGGAATACAAATGTGTGTTTCATTGCAGAGCCCTCAAGCTCTGTAACTGCAGTCTCTGAGATAGGAGTGCCTCTGCCACCACGAGGAAGAGTTTCCGTGACAACAGCTGCTAGAGCCAAGTCACTGTCCTCTGAATTCTTTGACAGTTCACTGGACTTTCACTGGAAAGTAGCACCTGGACTTTCAGGTTCCTGTTGCAATGCCATAAGATTCAGTGGAAATAAAATAGGTAAGATGGTCCAGACCACTAATTAATAAAGACCTTAAGATTCTGATGTACTTCCCTGTCAGCAGCAGTGAGGAGAAATGGGAAAGAAAGGGAAGGAAAGATATCTATGATAAAATCTCCACCCTTGATAGTGCCTTGTCAGCTTTCTGCAAATCCATCTTTATTCTGGCATTGACTTTCCAGGACATGTGTCCAAGTCTGTTTATGAGACCTTCCCCTATCTTTGCAGCATATTTTTGATCCTGACACCTTGCTGACAAATAAGAGTTTGCTTCTGGGCTCTTTAGGGGAACTCAGTTTTTCCCTGTCCCAATCTGCTTCTGTCCATCAGCTCTTGTTTAGCCTTGCCTCTGCCAAGGTTCAGCCATTCTCTGTCAGCCCATAAACTCTGAACCAGCCTCTTCCCTGGGGCTGGGCCAATCCCAGCCCAGGCCTTCGCTGGAACTGAAGCAAGAATGGTACCAACAATAAGGCAGAATTATGATTTATATCAAAATTAAGGGTAGGAAAAAGAAAAACATCTTGGGTTTTCTTTTGAGGTTTCTTTTTTTTTTTTAATTGTGGTAAAATACACAGAATAAAATTTACCATTCTAAACATTTTCAAGTGTACAGTTCAGTTGTATTAAGCACATTCTTTTTGTTGCACAAACATCACCACCATCCATCTCCAGAATTCTTTTCATCTTGCAAAACTGAAATGCTGTATCCATTAAACAATAATGTCCCATTCCTTTCTGCCCTCAGCCCCTAGCAACTACAATTCTACTTTCTGTCTTTATACATTTGACTACTGTAGGTGCCTCATATAAATATTTATATACAATATACTTATTATGTATAGTATTTCTCTTTTTGTGACTGGCTTATTTCACATAGCATTTCTTCAAGTTTCGTCCATGTTGTAATGTGTGTCAGAATTTCCTTTGTTTTGAATTACTTTGACTAGTATTCCATTGTATGTATACACTACATTTTATTTATCCATTTATTTATTGATGGACACTTGGTTTGCTTCCACCTCTTGGCTGTTGCGAATAATGCTGCTATAAACATGGATATGCAAATATTTTTTTCAAGATCCTGTTTTCAGTTCTTTTGGGTGTATACCCAGACGTGGAATTACTGGATATAATATGGTAGTTCTATTTTTTATTTTTAAGGAACCACCATACTTTTTTCCACAGTGGCTGTACCATTTTACATTCCCACCAACAGTGCTCCGGGGTTCACTTTTCTCAACATCCTGAACAACACTTGTTATGTCTTGTGTTTTTGATAATAGTTATTCTAACAGGTGTGAGGTGATATCTTGTGGTTTTGCTTTGCATTTCCCTGATGATTCGTGACACTGAGCATCTTTTCATGTGCTTATTGACCATTTGTATGTCTTCTCTGGAGAAAATTGTATTCAAGTTTTTAATCAGGTTGTTTGTTTTTTATTATTAGATTGTAGGAGTTCTTTGTATGTCCTGGATGTTAACCCCTTATATGAGTTACCAATATTTTCTCCCATCCCATTAGTTGCTTTTTCTCTTGTGTCCTTTTATGCACAGAAGTGTTTAATTTTGATGTAGTCTCATTTATGTATTTTTTCTTTTGTTGCCTATGGAAAATAAATATTTTTCTCTCAGACCATAGGAAGTTCTAAAAATGTATTCTGTATTTGAACACATAGCAGCTTTCAATAAGAACTAAGAAATCAGGAATTATATCATCATATGTCACATTTTATAACCATAGTACAACTCACCCAAAAATAGTTGTAATAAAAATACTATATATAAAATAATTAGGTCATAGACAAGCAGTACAAAGGAAGAAGTGTATCGCTTTCAGGATTGCTTTATTCTTCATTTCTTTCTTCCCTGCAATTAAGAAAACAGCTAATTGGATAGAGAAGAGAAGGGGTTTGCAATGCTTGAGAAGGGAAGGGGGGAAAGGGCACTGACGTGTTGGAGCATCTGCCAACTATCAGATGTGATTTGCATATGTTAATAATTTCTTAGCAGGCCTGCAAGGGGGACATTGCTGCTGCCATATTACAGGCTAAGGCTCAATATCTTGCCCTAAGCTACAGACTTTCTGAGCCACAGAGCTGGGATGGGAACCCAAAACCTGTTTTTTTCCTAACCCATCACCAAGTGAACTAATAGTTAACTGTTAGTTATCAATTTTAATTGAAATGTTCACAGGACACTTGGTGGAATATAGCAAAATTATTGTAAAACCAATTGGTAAGAATTAACTTTTCAAACTACCGAAGAAAAAGTAATAATCAAGGGTGATTAAAAATGTATTATAATGTCTCACAATTCAAAATGGTGTGATATAGAATTAAAAATGGAAACATAAGTTATTGTGACAGAATAAAGACCTCAAGAAAAGCCTTCATACACTTAGGATTTAATATATAATACTCTGAGCTTAAACAGTTGTTGGGTAAAAGAAACTCATTGTTTTATCAAGGTTACTATTTATCAAGATTACTATTAATCCACATTTAGAAAAAGTAATAGACCAGGGATCCCACACTATCCAGAGGTATGTTTGACCAGAGGGTGTGTGTGTGTGTGTGTGTGTGTGTGTGTGTGTGTGTGTCTGGATTTGAATGCTTCTGTGTGGGACATCCAGGCTATAGTTTGCCAGGGAATCTATTATTCCTTATAATCCTCATCTTGTCAAACTGCATTTCTGTGCCTGTCTAGCCCTTCTGCCATTTAAGCTTGTTACTTCTGATGTATATTCATTATGTGAGTGATTCTCAAGAAATCGAGCAGGCTTCAGAATCACCTGGAGATCTGTTAAAATACAGATTGCTGGGCCCCACCCCTCAGTCTTTGATTCAATAGGTCTGGGGTAAGACCCAAGATTCTAACAAGTTCCCAGATGAAGTGCAGTCCTTGGACCTGGGATAAGTACATAAATTGAGAGTAAGCATTGAGAGAGACTTTTATACTTTTAAAAGAAACATCTATGTAACAGAGAAATTTGGATTCCATTGAACCTTCAAATAATAATTTAAAAAAATGGGCTTACATTTTTTATTAGTTTTTCAAATGTTTATTTTCCTGATAATATGTTTTTATTAAATTTTTAAACGTATTGGTCCACATGGGCTGGAAATTAAAAACAAACAAATGAACAAAAATTGTGTCTGCAACTACAGATAGTTTGAGAGCACTGTCACCAGATTTCTGACCCGCTGGCATTTCCCTTGGTGGAATCATATGATCTGGGGTTAGCCGCAGCCTGTAGGCCTAGAAACTTGATCTACTAGGAGAACTAGAGTTGATTTAAGTAACAACAGACACACGCTGTCAGGCTTCACAAAGAACTAGAATGTAAAACTACATGCCAATGACACTTTATTAGTTTGCAAGGAAAAATGAAAGTACCACCTGGATGGGTTACTCATGTTGGCTTGATCAAGTGAATCATTTCTCTGCCTGGGAAACCAACTTACAATCCAGAGGTTACTCAGTGAGCAAGGCCATGGAAAAAAGGGAGCTAGATATATGCCAGTGATATCAGGGTGGTTACCTACTAAAGACATATGGATACAGCTACCAAGTGGACCCCACGTCCCCCTGGTCAGTGCTTAGATGGGTGGACATTTACTTATGAAGCTCTCATTGCTGATCCACCAGTTTTCCCTTCCTGACAGGTGATGAAATTAATTCATTCAAGTCACTGTCACCAATCTAGTCAGCCCTGTCTTGCAGTAATTCTGTCTTTGATGCTGTCTCTGCAAATCTCTACTGCAAATCATTAAGTTATGATTGTCAAAGTCAATGTTGAAAAAGTTAAGGACATGAATCTCATACAAATACATGGTGAGCACATGTCAAAGATTTAATTAACCTATTAAAGAAAACAGTGAATGAAATACCTGATTTAAGGAATGCAAGTAATATATATAGTCTATGACAGGAAGAACGATAAAATAGTATTGCCCAGTTACATGCAAAACCGGTAAATGCCATCCATGTAGGGCAATAACTACATAAGCTTTGAGATTATTTTTTCAATCAAATAATTTGCATTTCTATCAGAAAAAAAATGATCTGTAATTTATCAGTCTTCTACAAATGAACGTCTAGCTTTACAGAGTCTGGGCCCTAATCAAGAGTACATAAAAAAACTGTCCTTCTGCAGTGTCAGATGAAGCTGGGCAAGCTTGTTAGACACTGAAAGGCTCACAGTCTCTCTGCCTCATTTGTGAGTTTTGGGACATTTTTCTTAACAGACTTAATAGTTTTACTCTCATAGAACAATTCTGGTTCCTTGTTTCCATAGTCTCTGGAAGACAATAGAGATGGGTCTGGAGAAGAGCAGAGAGAAATTATTCAGTCATTTCACTTCCACCTTTCTAATCGCTTTCCAGCCAGAATGATTTGACCTTAAAGGGATTTGGATCTATTGGTTGTCTCTCTGCCCAAAAGAGTAGCTCAGTGTTCACGATTGAATAAAAGCAATCTTGTAAATGTACCTACTGCCATTTAAATGCTCTTCTTAGCTGACTTTGGGTTTCATTTATGTAGGTTATATATTCAGCCCATGCATGCAAAGTTCCAATGTGGAACATTCAGGGATGCTTCCAGTGTGTTCCTACTTCCTGTCTACAGTATTTGGGAATGCTTAGGATCTATCTATTCTCTAAGCAGGTGTCCAATCGGCAGGAATTGCATTTCTGAATAATCATTTCATATAAAGCATATTTATGCGATAGTCAGGGCTAATAATTATCTGGAATGTACTAGTAGAATTGCATTGGGTGTTAAAATACTGAAATGTTTTCATATCAGTTGGGAAAGAGAAATTTTCTCATCATGGAGATTGTAACTTATCTAATTGTGTCACCCTTCAGTGGCCATGGAGGTGGTAATGGACCTGGGAGGAGTGCCAACACAGATGCTGGTGGCTCCAGCAGCCACTAAGTGGTCTGGAAGACCACAGTGGAGGTGTGTGCAATGACCTCACGCTGCCCTAGGGCTGCCTAGAGTTGGCAGGGGCAACAAAGCAGGCACAGGCCCTCTGGAAAGCGCTGAGAGTTACATATATACGTGTTGTGAAAAGCCTTCAATATGCGCAATTGCAACAAAGATACTAGAGATATAATGACTGTCAATATGATGGAATCACTGATGTGGTTCTTATATGGTTTAAACTGGGGCATCACTTAGCTAGAAAACAGCTACATCAACCAAGATCCCAACAACAATTTGTAAAAATCAACAAGTGATTCGGAAATTGCCAGAATATTTTGGTGAATCATTTTCTCCATAATTTATCATTTATGAATATATTGGGATGTAGTTAATTCAGCAAATAAAAGGAATATTAAATATATTTTGGTTAAATGTATTGCTTTATTATGTTACATATTAATATTTTAGCTTGCCACTTGTTAAATATTTTGAATGTGACTCATTTCCAGCTATATAAAAATGGAATTATTCAATCACACCATTGAAACTAAGAAAAAAATAAATTGGGAAAATAGTAGCAGTATAATAGGTAAAGATTTATTGTCTAAATTTAAATAAAGTGCTTATTTAAAGCCAAAAAGATGACACAAGCCTCCAATACACAAAAGGTTGCCTTTTATTAGGCAGTTTGTATAAAAGTAAAGATAGGCAGAGGAGTTCCCCAAGGGAAGGAACAGTGTGTGACATGAATCTGGCCTCCAGGTCACCTGGTAGTGACTTGTTAAATGTTAATTGACTAAGTGAATGACTGAATTGATATATGAAAAAGCTCTTCATCCTCACCAATAATTAAGTAAACAAACTAAAACAGTTATGAGATAAAATATCACACCTATTAAGTTAGTGAATTAAAGACATAAAACCAGCGCTGGAGAGCCACTGGGGAAACAGGAAAACTTGTCACCACTTTCTGAAAGGACCTAGTTAATTTATTTCTAGCAATCAGGGATGCTTACTTTCTTCACCCATTTTGGAGATTTAACCTCAGGAAACAACATTAAAGCAAATGAAAACTTTCTTTAAAAATATTTATTGTAGAGCTATTTATAATAGCAAAAATTGGAAACAATCAAAATATCTGACAGCTCCATGGAATAGATGCATTCGTTTGAAATGATACACACGAATGTTACAGAGAAGTTTAGAAGGAATGTTAACTAATATTCATTTTTCTGTCTGCAGCCATGTTTAAAAAATCACAACATCTATCTATTGAATGAAAATGTAAGGGACAATGGAGAGTATTTAAATGAAAAACTATTGGGCTATAATTTTTATTGTTTCTTTGCTAATGAATAAATAAGAAATCTTAAAGAAAAATTTACCTGCCTTACAGATTGCTAACATAGAAAGTCACCACAAATCATTATTAGCACATTAAAATGTAACCCCGAGTTTATTTTCCCAAAACTGAAGATTGTTTTCTTTCTGCAATTTACATTGCTCCTCACAGATAAGCTTTGTTCAGGCATGAGTTGCAATGCTGTTGGGCCCAAGTCCAATGTTAATGAATCAACTATATATATTAAAATAAGGTGTTTTTAAACAGAAACACACATAAAGCAAAGCTATATATTGATCAATTAATGTTCTGAGCAAAGGCTCCCAAGAACCTAACCCTATAGTTCCCCTAGGTGCAATGCTTCCGTATTTGTTAATTGTTTGCAGCAACTTTACAGAACATACCTACCATGAATAATGAGAATTGACTAGAGGTAGAAGTAGGTACATAGACTTAGGTGTTTACATCTGGTCCGGTATCTTGGGGATATTCAAAATCTTGGGCAAGGCAGAACAAAATATCTGTTTTTAGGTTATTGTAATTTTTTTACTTTCCCATGGCAGTGAATGCACACAGTTCTAGACCTCCATGGCTTTCAGTTTTTGGGGGGCTTTTCAGATCCCTTACTCCCTTTTTTCCTATAAGATCAACAAGAATATTATTGTTTGAACAGTTTAGATCTGCCCAATAAATCCTAAGAAGTGGGCAGGAGCCTTAGCAGATGTATCCAGTAGTTTTCCTTATGTCCCCACAAGATCAGAAACTAACAACTACTAACCAATTCTATGCTTTGGGAAGGACTCAGATAGTGACAGGGTGACTGTGACCCAATCCTAATCAGATAGCCCATGGTGGACATAACAAAGCCTCAAACCTCAGAGCTGTTCCCTAGTTCTATCCGCTGTGGGCATTCTTAGTACAAGGAGTCATCACTAATTCTTGGTTACAAGGACTCTTAACTAACCTGAGTGAATTTTTCCATAGGGGAATTTATCAAAAGAATATGTGACACTTCAGGACCGCTGAAGAATCTTGACACATGGAGGATGGTTAGTCAGAGATAATATCCAAATTATACTACAGAGCTGGTCAAGAGAAGATTTAGGGACATTGGATTCATTTTAATTACTTTTACTTTTTTCACTTTGAACCGTAGACAGGCTCGGAAAGAATGGAAGCCAAATATGCCACAGAAATGAGTGACCCATAGCAACAGACAGGGTATTCGTTGGCAGGGCAACATCAGATATGGCAGAGACCTAAGACAGATGACATTTTCCTTCACCCTCCTTAGTAAATCAGAGGGAACTACTGCTGTCACTAGTTCACTGAAGTTTCTAGTATCTTTCACATGAGGCAGGAGTTTCTATTCCCTGCTTTTCCTACCACCTTATTCTCAAGGGTCCTGCTCTGTTCCATCTTTCCTCCCCCTTCCTTCTTTATTTTACTATTCCATGTGAAATATTTTGACCAACTGGGAATTATGACGTTATAGTACATTTTATATGCCATACTTAATGTATAATGAGACTGTTCTTTTTGTTTAAAATGTATATTCTATAAATGTAAATTTATGCATAAAGCATGATTTGCTTTACTCAATATACTGGATCTTCATGTTCAGGGAGTGGGTAAAACTAAATTAGAATTCAGTTACATCTCATGGAAAATGAGAAATTTTTTTATCTCCCTGTAGCCTCTCTAGAACAATTCTCAACATGTCAATTGAAATGGTCTCTTTTTAAAATAAAATTTAAAAAATCTCAGTATATTATATAATGAAAGCTATACTTTTAATATCCAATAATTAAGAAAGGTATTAATTGAAAAGTAATTTTAAATGAATTTGCATTTGATATGTCACACTGTCATCTACTTATACTTGAGAAAACAGAAGAACACATTTGTGTTGACTATATTTTACATGGAGCCTATTTGAGAACCCCTTGCAGGGACTCCATGACTTTATTACTAAGCCGTACTCGAAGTACGGCATGACAGCTCCTAGATTTTATTCAGGCTGGTAGGCACTGACAAGTGTCCCTGGACCAAGCTGGCAGCGAATTGATAGTGACTTGGGAGACATTGGTTTCCTCGAGCATGCTGGCCATGCCTCCCTGACCTCTCATTGATTTTTCAGGTGATGGTTCATACAGGCATTTTGTTCAGTTATATAAAATGTACAGTACATGTGCAAACCATTTTAAAATCAGAAAATAAAAACCATTCCTAGAACTATTTGAACAGATGCTTATGGCTAGATGAAAAACCATTGAAAATAAGGGTCTTGAGTGGAAACACACCAACAGGAATAGCAGACAATACTTCTACAACAATGGAATTTCATTTTCCTCTCTTGGCGTTAAGCAGAATTAAACCTAGTTATGAAAGGAGTCCATTTCTTCTTTCCTCAGAGACCCCATTTAGCAAGGATATAATGGACAGCTTTTTCAGCTGTTTTGTCCTTTTCTTTTGTTATGGGTATTCTTTTGTGATATTTAATGTGAACCACTGCCTGAGTCAATAAGGTAATGATTTGAATGGGTCAGATAAAAAAATAGAAGTCTTTTTAAAAGCACAGGATTTTCATTTGAAGGTGTGAGACCAAATCAGTTCTAGACTGCCCTTGAATTCAGTCCGCCTCCAATCTCATTAGTGGTGCCATCCTGAGGATAAAACACAATGCCCTATGGTAACTTTACGAGTAGGACCTGGTCTTAACCAATTTGAGGTTGGTGCAAAGCAGAAACCAATGTGAGACTAAGTTCAGAGCATAAAGATCATAACTTTAAAAGGCTATATGTGCAGATTGGGAAAGACGCACTAAAAATTACTTAGTTGATCCAGTCCTATATTAGTTCTCTATGGCTACATGAAAAATGAGCCCAGGGTGGCCAGATGGCTCAGTTGGTTAGAGCCGAGCTCTGAACAACAAGGTTGCCGGTTCGATTCCCACATGGGCCAGTGAGTTGCGCCATCCACAACTAGATTGAAGACAACAAGCTTCCGCTGAGCTTCCGGAGGGGTGGCCAGATGGCTCAGTTGGTCAGAGCGCAAGCTCCCAACAACAAGGTTGCAGGTTCAATTCCCTCATGGGATGGTGGGCTGCGTCCCCTGCAACTAAGATTGAAAACAGCAACTGGACTTGGAGCTGAGCTGTGCCCTCCA
Source organism: Rhinolophus ferrumequinum (assembly GCF_004115265.2). Classification (NCBI taxonomy): domain Eukaryota; kingdom Metazoa; phylum Chordata; class Mammalia; order Chiroptera; family Rhinolophidae; genus Rhinolophus; species Rhinolophus ferrumequinum. Next base: position 40,636,537 of record NC_046289.1, on the reverse strand, counting down.
TAACTAGATTGAAGGACAATGATTTGGAGCCGATGGGCACTGGAGAAACACACTGTTCCCCAATTTAAAAAAAAAAAAAAATTAATTATTAAAAAAAAAAAGTGAGCCCAGTGTGTCTTCAAACAGCCAACATTTATTATCTAACAGTTTCTGTGGATCAGGAATCCAGAAATGGCTTAGCTGAGTGGCTCTGGCTCCCATATTTTCATGGGGCTGGAGTTAAGGTGTCAGCCAGGGTTGCAGTCATCTGAGGCTTGATCTGGTCTGGACAATCTGGTTCCAAGCTCATTCATATAAAGCCGTTGGCTGGAGGCCTCCGTTCCTCACCACAGGGGCCTCTGTACAACTGTTCATGACATGGATTCCCCCGGAGCAAGTGATCCAGGAGGGAGAAAGCCCAAGATAAAAGCCACAGGCTTTTATAACTTAATTTTAGAAGTAACAAACCATCATTTCTAACACACACACAAGGAAGGGTGTGTATACCAGGAAGCAGGTTATTGTAGATCATCTTGGAGCCTGGCTACTACAGGTCCAAATGACCATCTTCTCTGGAAACCATGGATTGAGTAGCTGTAAGTCTAGTGCTACATCTGATGACAGCCTCTTGATCAAGTGAATAACAATGACTATCATATTTTAAAAGCAAATTTTATGTTTTTGCCTAAAAATGTAAACTTGAATATCATTACATTTAATAGTATTACATTTAATAATAATGTAACTATATATAATATAGTTATAAAACCTTTAAATAATATATATAGTGTACAATAGAGAAATTTGAAATTTCATGTAAACTTATAATCATAGTTAATAACGTATCTATATATCCTGATAAATATATTTAATAAAAACTATACATGATTCAGAATCTCTTTTCTTTCACTTAACAGTATATTGTGGATATCTTTCAATGTTGGTATATAAATTCATTTTTTTACTAGCTGCATAATATTCTATTGAATGAATGTAGCAAATAGAATAACTACTTGGAATGTTCTAACCAGTCCCTACTGTTGGACAGTTAAGTTCTTCCCTCATTTTTAGGCAAGAATCATGTTTGTACATATATTTTTGCATGCTGTGAAAGAATTCTTCAGGGTAAATTTTCAAATTGAACAATTGGGTGAAGAGTTGGTGCATGCAAATTTTATTAGATATTGCTGAATTGTCTGCTGAAAATATTGTACTTACACTCAGAAACACCTGCCTTCTAAGGATACACCTTGCTGCAATTTTGAGGAAGATATATAGTGTTGTACCTGGCAGAGAGACCTAAGACAAAAAGAAGGGACAAAAAGGCCTGCAGTGAGATCAGAGGAACCATCAGGGAGAGTGAAAAGGACTCTGAGTGGTTGATTCTAGGCAGCTGTACCCCACCTGCTCCCCAGAGTTCTGCCTGTAGCTCCAGAGCCCAAGTGGGCCTTCTGTGCCTTGAGCATGAGCATTGGAATGTTTACTCAGCTCCCCTCTTGACAAGATAACTGATGTCTTCAGGTGTGTCTCTGCATCGGGGCAGTAACAGCCTAGAGACGTGAAGATGAGTGGAGTGTAGAAAGCCAGCTGTGGCAGCTTTTCCCAACAGCCTACTCCATTCCTTCCTGAAAGTCTCACGATTGCTTTGCCTGACACCTTGGGCTCAAGATCCTTTAAATAGCACACAGAATGTCTGAGAAAGTAATGCATTGCTATCAGCCACTAATGTGTAAACCAGGTTAATATTTTACATTAGTTGAAGGGACCATTCATTCATTCATGGGTTCATTGAACAAATCATAACTATTGAGTACCCACTACAGGCCAGAAGTTACCACAGGCCTTGGGTATATAATCACGAGCCAAAACAGGCACTAACACGAAGCTGCTAGTCTAGTGGTCTAATGGGGGAGGTGGACAATAATCAAATAATCACAAATACACATTTACAAACTATAATTATGTCTACGAATGAGCAGTATTTCAGGGAACCAGGAAAGTAGTGATCTAAAGGATGAGTTTGAGGTCAGCAGGAGAGATGCTGGGAGAATCAGACCAGGCAGAAAACAAAGAAACAAACAGCATGCTTGCAAAGGCTTGAGGTGGGAAGGAGTTGAGCTGTTTGAAACGCTGAAAAAGGCCAGTGTGACCAGAGGGGGTCATAGCGAGAGATGAGGCTGAGAAGGGCCTGGAGCCAGATCATGCAGGGCCTACACATTTTGCTGGAAGAAGCAGTTTGTAAAAAGGAATTTAGGATACGAAAATGTTCCAAAGGGCAGATATAAAGGGGTGGGGGAAGTGATGGACCCTGGGCTGGAAGGAAGAGGTGTCAGCTGGGTAAGAAAATCTCAGCGGCTCCATTAGCCATGTGCCTCCTTCCCCTCATTGCCCACCTGGGCCTCATGGGCAGGATGCTGGGACCTGTTTTTGCACCTGGCACATACTCCAGAGGCTGAGCAGCCTTGCCAAGGCCTACCTCTCCACCCTCATGGACTTAGAAGTGCCCCACTTTGCCTTTCAGCCACCTGGGAGGCATTCCAACAAAAGTCCATGCCTGAGTCTATTAATTGAATTACAGAGAGGAAAGGCCCTAGTGCATTCAGCAAACCTTAATCCATCTCCATATTACCTTACAATGTTCAATGTTTTAAAAAGCCCACTGCGGCATGCCTCTAAAGCGGCACTTAATTGACATAATATGGGTCACCTGTCTACATGGAATTAGCTGGCAGAGCTTCCAGAACAACCTACTTTGCCTCCCTTTTGTCTTTGGTTTTTGAACTTCTGAAATGCGTCACTGCTACTCAAGTCAGTTCTGAGCCATTATTTAACAAAGAGGTGTACAGTTGAGAGCTGTGCTCCTAGCTGCAGAATTTGTCTAGCGGCACCATTGGGAGAGTGAGAGGGGAATGTGGTCAGGCCCAGGGCACTGGGTCGGGGGCCTGTCGGGGCTGCTGCTCACCTAGATGGTCAGCTTCGGCTTTTGCAACCGTGTAAAGCAAAAAGTATAACATGATTTGGTGTCGTGCTTCCATGGTGTCATGCTTTTAATGTCAGGCTTTGTAAAAATTGTGTGTGTGTGTGTGTGTGTGTGTGTGTGTGTGTGTGTTTGGGATGGGGAAATGCATGAGTACATCTGTGATGGCGCAGGGAAGGGAAGGGTCATCCAGCCCTGTGAGAATGAAATAGTCCCTGAGCATGAATTTAGTGTTCCTGTGTCCTAAGTTGGAATGTCACAGAGCCAAATGGCCAAGTATGTAGTGTTGGAGACCCACTGTCTGAGCTCAAAACCTGGCACCACTACTTACTATCTGAGAAATCTTAGAGACTTAATGAACTTCATTTTCCTTATCTTTAGAATGGGAATAATGATAAGCTTCTCTCATGTATTTCTTGTTAGGATTAAGAGTTGAGGCAGGAAAGTCCTTTGTATAACGTAATTATTTAGTAGATTTAAAATACAGCCAGTAGAGCCAGGCACTGTTCTGAGTGCCTTGGACATATTCACTTATTTAATTTTCATAAGATCCCAAGAGGTATGTGTGATTATTCTCATTATCCCACTTTCCAGATGAAAGGGAGGCACAGAAGTTGAGTAACCTGCCCAAAATCACTTAGCTAGGAGATGCCAGAACTCAGACTCAACCTTGGTTAGTTGGGCTCAGAGTCCACGTTCTTAGCCACTTTATTACACTGCCTCTCAGCCATGTGTACAAGTTAGCTTTCGCCATTATTGGGAGGGGTAAGAGAGAATGGGGGAAATATGGTAGGAATGGCCAGAAAAGGAAGAAGAAAACACTAAGATTCCCTTGTATCTTGGGAAGGACTGGAGACTCTCTGTCCTCCGGCCTCTACCCCTACCCGCCTCCCTCCTCACCCCAAAAGCCCTTAATTCCAGTGGCTCAGACTAAATACTGAGTATATCCTGAGAGTGTTACCCTCACTGAAACCTCCTGGTCCCAGTTAGGTGAGGGAGAGACTGTCATTTTCTGCTGTTGCTAAAGCTACTGTGATTAGTGAAAACTGGCCGGAGGTCTTTGCAGGGGTACCACCCACCATCGCCCGGGTAGAACCCCTCTTGTGGATGGAATCCTGTCCACTTTCATTACTGCTGGACTTCTTCACACAAAGCAGAAGAAGTCCTCAGGGGTGAAATTCTCATAACAGAATTGCATGGTTGACTAAATCTGACATTCTAGAGGGGAGTTATTCCCTGCAGGGTTACCAGCCTAGATGCTTTCTTCTTATATGTCAGTGATTCTAACATGAGGCCAAAGTCACCACACAGGGAAACAACATTGTGTGGGCAGCCCTTTACAAAAGCCTTACACCAGGTATTATGCTGCAGCCCATGTTTTCATTACCTGGCTTGGTTTTGTTTTGTTTCCTGGATGTGGGAGATTGCCTAGGAAAAGCTAAAATAAATACTTAGGTAAATCTGCTGAAGTTCACTAACTCTATTACGAATTAATTTAACCTGTAATCTTAGAGTTCTGCTTTCAAAGGGTTGCTACTGCTGAAATGTTCAGGGATGGAGTCGAATGATGTCTGCTACCTAGTAGTTTCGAATGGTGGGGAGAGACCGAGGGATTGAGAAAGCAGAAGTGACAATTGTTAAATCTAGGTGGGTGGTCTATGAGTGTACATCGTTTTATTCTTTCAACTTTTCTGTATGTTTAATATTTTTAAAGAAGAAGTTGGGGGAAATAAGCACATTAAAAAACAAGGTTTATAGGGAAGAATTTTAAAAATACAGTTGCTATTGCTGGGATCTGTACAATGGGAGGGCAGTACAAAATTAGTGGTCCTTTCTTCCATGTCATCAGCCATAGGACCAAGAGGAGCAGCAGAGACTTGGAGAGGTTGTAGGGAGGGGGAACAGAGGGAAAATGGCTACTCCAGATAAAGAAATAAGCATCTTGGCTGTTAGTACTGCTGCAGAAGCCAAAGTTACTGTCGGGGAGAAGGTTACAACATTTAAATTACATTTATAACTTTAATATTAGCGCTTAGCTACTCCATATATTTCCTTGAAACTGACCCAACAATAACAACAAAAAAGTTGCTCATATACATGAGGTTTCCACATACGTGTATTTTTTGGGGGATGTATTAATAGAAAGAAATTTATCTCTAGATAGTGGAATTACAAATTTTTTTTGTATTTTTCATATTACCTCTGCATTTTCCAGATTCTTTTCAAGTGACATATATTAATTGATAATCAGAAAAAAGGCAGTGTTTTATGAAATAAATGTTAGGTACGTAGTATCTCTATGTAACTTGTTTTCTATGTTTACCACATTAACAACTGCACCAAATGGAATATGCTCCTCTTATCTAGAAATTAACATTAGACATTTCCAGGGAGTATGTCCTATATCTTAACAAGAGTTAATGAATAAACCTGTGATGGTGTTATTCATGCTTTTGATTTTATGAATTTTGACCACCTTAATAATTTGCCTAATTTTGAAGTTTTTCCCATGTGCTGATTTTAAAAGTGCTTGGCCAATAGTTCCACAGTTTCACCCTTACTTTCTTTAAAATTTCTGAGTAGAACCTCCTGATCTGGTAACTTATGCAGGTGCAGTTAGTTTGTTTGAGAATGTCATGTGCAGTTACCACAGTTTGATTTAATCGCTCAGGCATTTTGCTTTCCCAAGATTATTTTCAGATGGAACTCTCTCCAGTAGCTTCCTCACTAAAGGCCAATGCCAAGAATTCATTTATTTTCTTGACAAACATATGTTCATCCCTAAGACCATATTATGTCCACAAATAATTGAATGATTTTTTAAAATTTGCATGAATGAGTTTTATAAAGGACACATAAAATTCTTTCTGTCCTAATTTCAAATTGTTACCAAATTTTCCATATTTGCCAGGCCTATTTGTGTAGGAAATTCCATAAGTGTGCTTAATACTGGGAGTCACTGCATTAAGTATAAAGTTCAAAGATTTTTTTGTCGGTTTGCTTACTTTTTCATATGCTTTTGCAGAAGGTACTTAAGTTGCAATCATCTTGTGTCTTGAGAATGTAGTGTTTCCATTTTGGCACTTATGTAAGTCTGTCACCACTTTTATTCCAGCGAGAGGCTGCCAGACATACAATGACATTGCATTGGGGTCATTAGGCAACATCAAATGGACATCAGACCAAAGCAGAAATGGAGACAACTGCCATCTTGGGCAGCTTTGTTATGCCTGAAGAAATATTGATAGAGAAATACTGACCACAGTAACCATAGCTCCTGCTTTGATCCTTTCTTCCCGAATCTTCTTGAAGGATCCTTCCTGCTGAGGGTGCCCAGGTGGAGAATGGATTAGAATCAGTGCAAATTGTTTTGGCAAGAGGTTTGGTAACTCTTCTTGGGTACTAACCCCCTGTGTAACATTATCTGATAGTAACGAAATGTCAGCAGTTTTTATCTATTCAAAGCTTTAAATAGACCTCATGAGTAATGTGCTTCAGGTGCTTATCACTAATTAATTAATTCATTTGTAAGTGAAATACCTAATTAAAGCAGTCTAAGGGAGCTCCTCGGTGGCCCTGATCTGGTGGGTCCAGTAACAGAGAGATCTTGGGTGATGAAACTTATCGGACATATTCCCATGGGCTAGTTAGGTTGAGCATATTTTATTTGAAGAGTACTTCTTGTTGTTGTTGTGGTTTAAGTGTAATACAGATTTGAACTGGTCTTTAATATTGACCAGAGTCACTCACATATTCATACCTTTGGAAGAAACCTGAAGATTATATGGTTGAGATCTCTCTTGATAAAACAGGGAAAATGGACAACAGATACACATAACCTGGTATCACACCTTACTGCCATCAGGAAACCCAAAGAGCCTGTCACTTCATGAATTTTCCCTTGGGTTTAACTGCAGGGACATTTCTTTCTACTTATGAGTTTATTTTGCCTTCACCCTGTCAGAAAACTGTGTAACCCCATCACTGTTTTGCCTCAGCTGTTAAGAAACTTTGGCCATGTTTAGAGCTCAAATATACCAACCAGTTCAATTATCTGTTCCCTATACTCCCTCTCATCTCCTTTGTTCTTCTCTTAGAATAAGGGCATCATCCTTAAAGGAAAAGAGCCTTGTAAAGACAATTACCTAGCTGTGGATAAAAATGGCAATTTTGGGTTGAGAAATTCATGTTTTATGATATTGTGCCTCTGCTCTGTTAGGAAGGAAAAGGATGCATTTGAGTGTAAAATTATGACTGCCTGATAATATAGTGTTTTGTTCCTTTTAAACTGCTACTGCCTCAAATACAATGAATACAACAGAGCATAAATGAATTCACAAAAGACACCTAAGCTGTCAGGATATGGGAGGGATTTAGAAAGGCAGCAGGTAAACAAAATGAACTCGGGATAAATGGACAATTAGGGGAAAATGGATAAATGTGATACATTAGGAGCCACCAGTTCCCTTCTGCAGTAGACTTGTCAATATGGGGTCGGGTCGGGCTCACACCACCTTTCAAACAAACCCCAATCCTTGCTGGCAGCTGTCCTCCAATCAGAGTTAACGTGTAGTTTTATTTTATAAAACAACCTTCCTCTATGAATTTTAAGCCCTTAAAATAATTTGCCCACAATAGAAAATTGATATTTTTCTAAAATTGTTTGTGACAAAATGCTATTTGAAAAAAAACAAGTAGCATAACATTGCTCTAAACTAGTTCTTTGAAAGGAGCACATATTTAGCAGGAAATAATCATTTTGACCTACATATATGAATTCAGGGTCACGTGTTTAGAACTTTGCAAAGAGATGTTGTAATCTTTTCTCAGGCAGAAACTCACTGCAGAATACCACATCTGGGCTTTTTCATTGTCTTGGAAGTGTGGCAGTAGGTGATAGGTGATGACAATATTTATAGTAAGATACACCTATAATTATTGTCATTTTCTGGTACAGATACATTTGCATTAGAAATACAAAAGATATAGTGGGACTAAAAGATTATAAAAGTCCACCTCAAAGGGAAATTTCTTGAGAACAGGACCTCTTTCTCTTTATTTCTTTGTCCGCTATTGTTCAACATACTATATAGATAGGTGCCAAATGATTAAAGAACAATTGATTTAATTAATGAAATTTATGCATCATTCTATCTACATAATCATTTTATTTCTGTATGAAATTTCTTTGTGTTGACTGGTAGCGAATATTGTCTAAAGAAGGGCTAATTTTAGATGAAAAGCCATATTTTAAATCTATTATTATTTTTGCCAGAAGAAAATACAAATTGAGTGGGTGCTGGAACGTATCCATTATTTGCCCCCTGGAGATAAATGGAGTAGTTGAGAATTGTGCACCGTTGGCAGAATATGGTGGGAAATTTGCACATTGACTTCCCACAAGGACCTATTCTGCGCTGTTATTTCATATTTCAGTCTCTTGGATGCCAATGTTATAACATCTTAAAATGCTAAAATTTCATCACCAAAATAATTCTGGAAAAGAAAATGGAAATTAATCAGATTAAACAGTCTCCAGGGAGATCAGGGTCTGTAGCTGGTGCATCTTCATCTGTGGCCAGTGAGAAGTGAGGAAGCCCAGGGAAGCGCAAGGAGACCTAGCTGGGTGTGGTCGGGACAGTGCCGGCTGCCATGGACCACACCCAGATGGCTGTAGGTATCCCAGGGATGCAATGCGATGGACAGGGGACGTCATGTAGTGAATAGTGTCAGGGTTCCAGGACCATCTGGCAGCTTTGAAACTACCTCCCATCTAACAGCATGTAAGATTCAGGGAGAAAGTCCTGGGCAGTGGGGGTTAAGGCCTGGCAGAAGACCTGGCCAGTGGGCAGAATGCAGGGTACATTACCTGGGTGCCAGGTGTTCTGAGCTCCCTAGCTATATGGCTTAAGAAGCAAAATCTATTTCAGAACTCCCCCATTGCTGGATCTGATTTTAAATACACTGCCAGGCTTGTTCAGGGCTGGCTTAAGTACTGGGTAGGCAAAGCCTGCTAAAAGTAAGACCGTGGCTTGAGAGGGAGAAGTGAAGCCCAGGAAAGACATGGCCTAATGGATTTTCCCCTAAACCTCTGGTAGCCCTTACGCATGTGAATGCATCTCCGGCTAATAGCCTCACCCTTTCAAAATGATGTCTCATTTCTGAAATTTCTTTCATCAAAGTAAAGATAGTCTTCAAATGCTCTGGAGTAAAAATACCCAGTCATCATTATCTCAGTTCCCAGTGAAACCAGCCACTGCTGGGAAGATTAATAAAGAAGGAGCAATTTTCCATAGATGCACTTGCTGAGCTTGAGTAGGAAAGAAAAGAAAATTGCATCCCATTTGTCAGATGGGACTGGCTTCCTTCATCCTGCAACGTCCTCTGAATCTCCCTGCGATATGCAACATCCTCTAGGAGATTAGAGCCAGAACATAAACTGGGTGCTGAATTTATTAGAAACATGTCTTTTTTATTACTTAACATCCAGCAAATGGTATACTTTTAAATCAGAATCTCCTCTGATTAAACGTATTTAGGATTCATCAAGGGAGTTTTTTTGTTCCCTGAAAGTAAACATCAGGCTTAAAAGAAAAATCTAAATAATCATGCTATTTACCCATGATTATTTTAATCATAAAAGCAAATCTGAATTTTTGATTATGTCCTCATCAATCATCAGACACATATTATTTTAAACTCTAACAAACAACCTCAACTCCCTCTCCATAAAAGGGAAGACTAACGCTACAGGGTAATGAGCCCGAGTGATGGGGCAAAACAGTGGGATCAAGGGGATAGAAGAGTTCCCCAAAGCATTTTTATTTGACAGTGGCAAAGATGCCTGCCAAGGTTTGGACCTCAGAAAATTTGGCTGTGGTGCCAAGATGTGGTCGTGCACATTGGCGCAGACCTGCACTGTCTCTGCAATGCACAGAGCAGTTTCCAGCTACTTCTGCTTCTCAGTTGTTCTTATGTAGACGTAAGTCCCAACAGAGAGCATTTTTTGAAATATAAATTTGACTTTATTTCCTTCATTTAAAAAAGAGAGCTCGTTTTGCAGTTTCATCTTGACAAGATGGGGCTCAGGGTTGTATCCAAATTTTAAAAATATCTATCCATCCCAACTTACACACAGGTATTTTCTACAAATAAAAAGGTACGTGTTCATCTCTGGCACGGTCCCCAGGAGAGAGCGCTTACCTTGTGTTTTGCTGGCTCTCTTTTCGATCATTTATGCCTCTCAAAATAAATAAGTAAATGAATACACTCACATCTATAGCACAAAAAGAAGATTTTCCTTGGATCCAGCTATAAAATAGACACTAAAGCAGATGGGTCACTTAGGCACAGAGTTAATGCTACTTACTTGCATCTGTTTTCTTCATTGTGAGAGAGTGAAAAGCCCAAGTGTTATTGTTTTTTCTTATACATCATCATCAAGGATATAAAATTTAGAAAACTGTTTATAATTCAGCTAGAGTGAAAACTTCGTTCATTTAAATTCCATTAATTCACAGTTCGTTTTGTTTTACATAGTGACTGCACTGACATTTAATTTTACTCAACAGACCTTTTCTTGGGGGATAATAATGCAAGTGATTATAATGCAATAATGTGTAAACAAGATTGTGAGAGAAATGTTTAAAATATTAAAAGAATAATTTGGTTTTGAACATTCTTAAGGTCTTTTGAAATAGCTCTTCACACATAAATATGTATGCCATATGTGAACATACCAAACACAAATTATTTTTTCTAGGTTATCAAGGAGGTCCCCAAAGAAGTGTCTTGCAGCAAACTCTGCATACCTACTTTGAATTATTCTCAGAACTTAAAAGTAATCCACTTCCTCCCAATATATTCCATAATTTAGATGTTTTAGAGTGGTCTTCTGCTTGACAATTGAGGTGTAACATTATAGCTAGCCCCACCCTAGCGGTTCCTGGACCCTGAATAAAAGGTAGATTTGTAAGCCAACTAGACCTCTGCTTATTGAAACTTTGGCTGTTTGTACGTATTCTGCTCTAGTAATGGATATGGCCCAGGTAATGAGCACGGAAGAATAGATGTTTATTAAGCAAAATGGGGAGCAGTCTGAGATAATCTTTTAGCATTGTGTTGCTGACTCTTTGGTGTAACTTCATTTAACAAATATTAATTGAGTACCTACTCAATTAATTGTGTACCAGGTTCTAGGCAAATAAAACAGATATGGCCCCTCATGGAGCTTGCAGTCTACCTGTAAACACACACACAATTATATATACAATTACAAGTTGTGATACAGAAGTACCCTGAAGGATGGAAACAGGGTACCTGCCATGAGATGCAATAGGGAAGACTTACTTTGGATGGAACCGGTAAATGGGAAGGTCCAAGGATTTTGAGCTCTTAGAGTAGCATCCTTTGTATGATTCTTAGTCCTTCTTCCCTTTCATCATTTATAGACAACGGAAGATGACTAGAATACCCCAACCCTGAATTTTGTCTGTGTTGCTGCCAATATTGATCTTTCTTAATCATTTAAGACATCGTAAATGTACATGGGCCTGACAAATTGCCGTCGTTGGGGCCATGGTAATATAGGAGGCAACATGGAATAGTGAAAAGAGTACTGAGCTCCTTAGAAAAAACCTGAATTATTCTGGGTGTGGAGAGAGGGAAGGGAGAAAAGAGAACAGTATTTATACATGAATTATAGTGACCTTGGTTCTGCTCTGGATTTTCCAAGGACTAGCAAGCTATATGTCCCAAGGCAAGTCACCTAACTTCCATTGATTCTCATTCTTTTTCCTATAGAATGAGAGAATTAAGATGAAATAATTTCTGAGGTCCTTTTAGATCTATAGTCCTGAAAGGTTGTGTGGTATAGTGATAAAAAGTACAGGCTCTGGAACCAGATTGTGAGTGTTCAGAGCCCAGCTCTGTCACCTACTGGCTGTGTGACCTTGGGTAAGCTTCTTAACCTCTCTGTATATCCATTTCCCAAAATGTAATATGGGGGATAATATTAGTACCCACCACATAGTGTTGTGACAATTCAATGAATTAATTTAAGGAAAGTGCATAGAACTGTGCCTGCCTCATGGTAAGTACTTAAGAAGTGTTTCTATTATTAATAGCCTCTGAAAGGAGTTCACCTCCTTGAAAGATGGGATTCCAGTAGAGGCGGAATGCTCAAGACACTGATACAAACATATAAACAGACTAATGTGTGGGAACCGAGATTTCCATTTCCATAATTCCTACCAAACCTCCCTTTGATTCAGACATGTTTTAAAGGGACAACTTCTTATTGCTGATAAGGGGGCCACAACTATAGAATGCCTTATTTGACACCCACATGGACTCTGTTCTTTCTTAGGACACAGGCAGGTAATTAAGTCCCTGAGTATGGGTTGTGTACAGGATATTAAACTAGTGCTTGCTTCATAATGCCGTTATACCTCTGGCCAGGGCAGCAAAGCAGCAGAGATAAGTGCCATTCCCAGAGGTGCTGAGATGTGGGTTCTCTTAAGGCAACTGAGTTTTTGTTCTTTTCAAGCAATATAATGAGATACGATAAATTAAACTTGGAAGGATCTTTCAAATCATGAAAAAGTTCATTTACAAATCATAAGCATTAACTTCAGCTGACTTCTGCCTGCTGTAGAGATTTTGTTCTAACAAAGTTAATACAGAATTACGATAAGCAGCATCATTTTCTCTTCCTTTCTTAATGCATCCAAAATCTCTAAAACCGTACTAATTTCCTTGGCATTTTCTTTATAAGCGGACCACCTGGATTCAGTTAGATTATGATCAGTTTTTATTAAATGTTTAATTAATGAAGAATAAATTGAAACTTTACTATGTATCTTTTCTCTCTCTCTCTCTCTCTCTCTCTGTGTGTGTGTGTGTGTGTGTGTGTGTGTGTGTATGTGTGTTTTATCATGTTACAGCCAAGTAAGTCAAATTGTAAACTAGTCTTTCCTATATACTACTCAGATTCTGAGACGTCTGAAATAGTTTAGGAGATTTTGCTTCTTTAGGAAAAGAAAACAAACCAGGATAGTATGATGGGAAGAAAATTGCTTGTGAATCTTGTAAAATATAAGATGTAGTTTTTTAGATAAAAAGAAAAGGAGAAGGAGAAGACAAGAAATTAAGTCTATTCGGAGAACACCTAGTTCCCTGAAATATTTCTGGAGACCAGAATACTAGGCTCTCTCCTACATGTTCTTTGCCTGGATGGATCCCTTGGGGGAGAAGACCCCAAGGGCTGTCCAGCCAACCCCTCTTAGCCCTGCCAATACCACCTTCACCCCACTCCGTCAGCCACCAAACACTGGAGCTTTTACCTCAGAAAGTCTCTGACACTCCCCACTGCCCCTCCTTTGTCCCTAGCTGTGTAGCCTCCCCCACTGAGCTTCCTCCCATCTTCAGTTCTGTTCCTTCTCCAAAGACTGTTCAGAAGGAGCTCAGTTTTTCCTAAAGAGTAAGAAACAAAAAAGCCTTTATGTGGGGAGTCTGTTTAAGAAATAACCGACTTGTGTTTATAAAAGCCCCTTTCATTCTGTTCGTTGGTATGTGCTTCCTGAGCAGCCGCGGGTGGGATGGCTCAATGGCATCCAGTCAAAGATTGCAACTGCTAATTTCCAAGGCTGTGGTGGGGTGGAGAAGGGGAAGTGTGCGTGCGGGCCGCGCAGCCCTGCAGACGCTTCCCCCAGAGGTACAGGGTACTCAGAGCTGGCCCCAGGAGCGCGGCCTTCAGCAGGCCAACATACAACTGTGAGCAGGACAGTTCTTTCTGCCAAAAACTTTCTCTGTTGGTTTCCCGTTGTACAGGCGGTTTTACTTTTCGCAAAATACCGGTATTTACACATAATAACTAAGCAGAGAAAATAATAGGCATCAAATAGGAAATGGTTGGAACCTGTGTAAAGTTTCTTTCTATTGCAACAACCGTAAGCCAGGGTGTCGCATTTCCTGTTGAAAACCATCAAGAGGGTACCCAGAGTGAAGCAGAGCTATGTGGAGAGAGTTGCCTCTTGGTCTTGGAGAATTACATAAAGATCATCAAGCCTCCAGAAAATTGGAACCTGAATTGTGGAGGTAAAGAGAGGGTTGATTTAGTGATTCACAACTTTTTTTGAAGCTATGAAATCATATATAATCATATATATATATATGACTTAGATCATATATATATATGTATATGATATAGAGGGTGTCAAAAAATGTATACACATTTTAAGAAAGGAAAAAACTATTAAAATTGTAATAATATATACCGATAACAAAAGATGAATACAAGTCGCGTTTAACTTCTGCAATTATAAGAGGTGCTCAAAGTGGTTACCATCGGTGTAATTTTAATACAGTTTTTTCCTCTCTTAAAATGTGTATACATTTTTCTTGGCACCCTCTGTATATATGACTTAGATTTAAATGAAAAGACGTTTGTCTGTGGGACTCTAAATGGACTCACAGCACCTCTTTAAACAGAGAATGCTACCATGTACCAGGATTAAGATGGTAAAATTTCACTCTAGTTTTAAATATTTTTTATATTAAAGTAAACATAGAATTAAATGTAAAATGTATTTGAATTTAAGATAAAAGTGGAGTAGAAACCAAGCTGTGACAGGAAAGGGCCGCAGATTCCCTAGGGGCATAGGTTCATTCTTCTCTCAGCCTCAGCAGACCCCCTGAGACATCTCAGCTGAAGGCTGGCCATGCAGCCCAGGGGGAAGGGGCAACAAAAATCCGAAAGATTCTCTGCTCAAAGATACCTAAGTCCCCCAGCCCCATCTTTATTGTATGATTATAAATTCATTAGCCTTTTCAGATTTCTCTTTTTAAAAGCATGTCTCTTGATAGGTTTAAGCTGTTGGTCATTCATATCTTAGCATGAATAACTTGAAACAACTAGCTTTCTGTTCTGATTGGCTTCACAGACCAAATCAGAAGTTGTGAGTTCCTAAGGTAGGGTCACTTAACAGCTGTGTGGACTAGAGCAAGCCAGTTCATCCATGTGAACCCCAGTTTCCTAATCTGAAAATAGGAATGATAGCACCTGTTTTGCCATCGTAGAACAGCTATGAAATCAAAATGGTGTAATGCAGCAAGAAGACCTGTATTAAATTATGAAGTGCTATTTAAATATCAGCTGTCACTATGAGTAATTTCAGTTGAGTTAGTAGTACATCATCATGCTTATTAATACCTATGAGTTGAGATAATTAATCAATTAAGAAGGATGGCATAAGGAGATGTAATTTTGAAATCTACCGTGTTTCCCCGAAAATAAGACCTAGCTAGACAATCAGCTCTAATGTGTCTTTTGGAACAAAAATTATATAAGACCTGGTCTTATTTTACTATGATATAAGACTGGGTCATATAATATAATATAACATAATATAATGTAATATAATACCGGGTACTATGTCAATTTTTGCTCCAAAAGATGCATTAGAGCTGATTGTCCGGCTAAGTCTTATTTTCAGGGAAACACAGTAAGACATTTAGGAAGATCAGACCTACATACGGTGGGTATTACTTCAGCAACGGACTTTGATATTTGAAAGTATTACCGGTCAGAGGAGAGACGGAAGAGGAAAGAGGTAAGTAAATGTGAGAGCAAAGTTCTGCTCAGCAGTTCAACAGAGGGACTTTGAGGTAAAAGCAGCCTCTGATGGCCCAAATTGCTATAAAGGAGAAAGTCCATAGATCAGATTCATCTTAAATTGTTAGGCAACCCCTAAGATACAGACTAGAGTTTTGAGTAAAATATTTCTCAGTGTCAGGATCTACCAAAAGTGTAAATAATTAAAGGTAAACACTGACCCTGCTGAGCTTTTAAAATATGTAATGCTCTTTCTTATCTACTTCTCGTGATGCTGCCTGTCCTCTTCACTGGTGTTCATCATCCTGATAGTAGCAGCAGTTGTTAAGCATGTACTATGTTGGGGCACTATTCTGGCACTGTACAAGAATCATCTTACTTCATTCTCACAGCAACCCTAAGAACTAGCTACTTTAATATTCCCATTTTACAGTTGACAAAACTGAGGCTGAGTATTAAAGTAAGTTGACCAGTTAGTGTACGGCAGAAGATCCAACTGAAACCAGGTAGTAAGACTTTAGAACTGGATGGATTCTGTACCTCCTTGTTGTACTTCCTCCCAACCCATGGAATGGCCATTGTAAGTAATTACAATGTTCCAAAGACAGGAAGTGCTCGGAGTCTGCTCCTCTGAACATCAGAAGATGCTCCCTTCTTTGGGGCCAGCTGCTCAAATTCCCTTATGTAAGACTTGACATTGAAGTCTTAAATGTACTTGGAGTGGTGAAGACAGAGTAGGGCCATAAAGGAAAAGGCTCCAAGGAAGTGATCAGTTGTGTTTTTGTTTTGTCTTTTTAAGCTGAATAAGGATTTGAGAAGAAGAAAGGTGTGGGGATACTGAGAACATAAAATGTCCATTTTTTAAAAAGTGATCTGCAGTATTTCGTGAGCTCTCAAATCTGTTGTTGGCCATGATGAGTTACACTGCATTGTTTTGCTGTCTTCCAAATCCCCCGAAGTCATCATTTTGACTTTATGTTTGCTTCTAATGCCAGGCTTCACCGAGGTGCATTTAAGTTTATTTGGAGAAAGTCATGAAGAACAAAGCAAAATAGTGGATTTCAGATCTTCACTTTTTAAAATATCCCTTCCCATCCAAACAAGTCAGAGAAATGATAGGTAAAAGTAGATTCATATCTAAGAAAAAAGGCAGAAGGCTTATCTCTGACTTTTGAATGAGTTTTGGACTAATTATTTTCAGGGGCGGGGGATGCAGTGGGCAGAAATGTAGACCAAAGGTTGGGGTTCCCGCACGCCCTGACAGCCCTCACATGACCACTGACATGGTTCCCTGTCTGAGATGTCTAATTTTTTGAACGATTATCTTTGTTATTCTTTACTAACTCCTTTTTAAACGTCAATAAAAAATAGACTAACATTTATAGTATCCAGGTATATTAAAGTCACCATAATACAATCTTTTTGAGAAAATACTTGGATAGAGGTGCCAGATATCTGTATTTCTCTATTTTCAGCCTCATTCATATAAAATAACTTTTCACTAGGTCCTGATCAATGAAAACTCAGTGTGTGGGCACCTTTCACCAGTCAGAAAGAGGCGGCCCGCTGAGGCAGATGCGACTATCTTGAGGCAAGTTGCCAAACACGCTTCAGTTGATTCCTTTTCTTGGGCTATTAATTAGGAGAAGAGTCTTCCCTGCTTCCTGGGCTGTGCCGCCCTTCTCAGTTTTTGTCCTCCCTGACCTTTAGCAGTCCTATCTGGTCAGATAATTCCATTTGAGTGCATAGTCAATCCTGCAACATGGTAAATAATTTTGTCTGGGATCAAATGTCTAGTGCTTATCTGGAGCTGATGTCACTTTGAATTACTATCACCATACTTCTTTTCTCTAATCCCTTTTCCCAATTTGATAGTATTAAAATTCTTCAAGTTCAGATTTTCTTTTGTAAGTCAGGGTCTCTAGTTCAATTAAGACCCACCTTCCACTGGATGAATGACAGTAAATAACATTAAACCTCCAAAATCAGTCGTGCCTGATTCTTTATGTCATTGGCTCAAATTCTGATTCCACATCCTTTAAGTTTGTCTCGATCATGTGGCCAGAGATCAAAGAAGAATTCATGTCCAAAGCTGGAGAGAACTGTTGGTATCTTTGTTTTCAGCTTCTGTTGTCAGCTTCTGTCACATGTATAAATTAAGTTCCTTTCCTTGTCACTTGAAACATTTGGTTTACCTTTAGGTCTATGACTTGAACAAACCATAGACTGTACACTGAGCACTCCCTCAGTGCTTTGCATTTGTTAACTGAGAGAAATCATTATTTTTTTGTACTTCACTGTTTTATTATTCAAGATTGAACCACAATGGCCCTTACACAGTTATTACAAAGCAAGTTCATAGTAGTGTTTATTTTGTTTTCCCAGGGGACTCTTTATGCAGCAGATTCTTTTTTTCCCTCCAGCTTTATTGAGATATAATTAGCATATAACATTGTGTAGCTTTAAGGTGAACAATGTGATGATTTAATGCATGCTATCTTGCAAAATAACCACAATAAGGTTAGTTAACACATCCGTCATCTTACCTAATTACCATTTTGTGTGTGTGTGTGTGTGTGTGTGTGTAGAACATTTAAGATGTACCCTCTCAGCAGCTTTCAAGTGTTTAATACACTATTGTTAACTATAGTCACCACGTTGTACATTAGATTCCCAAAACTTACTCATCTTATAAATGAAGTTTGTACCCTTTGACCAACATTTCCCCATTTCCCTCGCCCCCAGTCCTTAGCGGCCACCATTCTACTTGGAGAGAAATTCTTACTTAACCTAACAGATCACTATATTTCACATTAGTACTATAAACGCTTTTTTTTTTCTTTTTTATTTCTCTCTGGGGAACAAAAAAACAAAAAACAAAAAAGGTTAGGTGCCCCTCCTAGATGTTTCCTTTATACCTGGGCTTTCTCCTAGCTTAGCACACAAGACACCATGTTGAAATTGCTTATCTATGGGTCTGTCTTTACCTTTAGAGTATACACTCCTTGAAAACCGGGTTGTATCTGGTTCCCTGTTCTGTCCTTGGCTCCTAGCATGGCCTGGCACATTAAGTAGACAAACCCCAAAATCTCTTGATTATACTGAGATTTGAAAGGAGAGTAGCCACAGAGGGCTGGCAAGATTTCTGTTTAATTGCCAAGTTAGATTAAATAAGGCCACCCAGATGTTTAGGAAGAATGATCTGTTATGTAAGGAAGACTGAAAGTTTTTAAGACTGAGTCTTTTGGTGTTCTTTGCAAACAATGAAGAGAACAAATGATGGATCCTCTTGTGTAATTAGAATCCTAAGGTTTTTGTCGTGGCAGCAAAACCCTTCATGGAAATACCAAGTCTCTGAAGTCCCTGTTGGGTGTTTGCCTTTTTCCAGTCTTTGTACCGTCACAATGCCTGGTGTGAACTAAACCATAGTCGCATATAAATCATGGACGCTCTCCGTGTTCTCAGAACTTTAGTAATCTTTAAAGGCTTTTATTAGAGATTCTGTCCTGCCATTAGTGTATATGTAAAACTCTTAGGAATAAAAACCATTTCACAAACAAGTGGGATTACTGGTATTAGGATTTTTAGGAACAAATCCTAGGAATTTCATGGACTCTGTAATATCAGAGTATTAATTAGACCTCTGTAAAATGAATCAGGCTCCGTTGCTTAATAAGGATTCACCTGAATGACAGACCCAGCAAGTAAGCTGGCTTAAATAAAGGGTTGTTTGTTGTTTCTTTTCCAGCTATTTTAAATAGATGTTATAATGGGTCGGTCCCACTGACCGTTTGGGTTCATCCCATTCCTATCTACCCCCCAGGGTGGATGCAGTTCCTATCTGCATGACCTGTCTAACATTAGCTGAAGGGAGGAAAAGGTCTGAGGATGCTGAGGCCTCTCACTAAGCAACCTTTCAAGGTTTCTGAAAATGAGTGTCTATAAACCGCAGAATTCTCTAGCAGCTTCAGCAGAATTCGCTTCTCCAAGCAAGGCAAAAGGTAAAGAAAGAGTACCAGGCATTAGTCATAAATACACGCCTTATGTGTGTAGAGCCAAAAGTAATTGAATGTGGGTGAGGTTAATGAATAGCTACCTGTTAAAACCGAAAGTATGTCTACCTTGCTTTCCTACTCAGTTTTGGTTTGATTTTCATGGGAATATTCTTCAGGATGAGAGAAGACTGAATCCACTTGCTGTAGGGTCTCCCTGGATCCTTCTATGCTTGGCAGAGACAAAAACATAAGGAAGATGTGAGGTTGGCTTTGGGAAGAGAGGCTCACAGTAGCAATCGAGGTAGGTTGCTCTGATGCCAGTTTGACAGATAAATGAAAATTTTTATAGAAGATTCAATGCCTCTGGAAAACCATTTGCTAGATTGATAATATCTGTTCTCACGAGCCAGAAGAAAATGTATCATCCTAATTTAAACTCACCAGTAATGAAAGCATCTATCTCTAGGAGTAGCTGAATATGTTTCTATACAGACTACTAATCACCACCCCTGTTTGTGAAATGGCCCATTCATCTTAGCCTCAACCTGTATGACACTGTAAATAACCCTCAGTCAAGCGAATAATGCGCTAACCAGGCGTGAATTGCTCTTCTGACTTTTTTGTGTACTTCCTTTGGTGTATTTGGTTAGCACACTGCACAAATATTGTTTGAACACTCTCGTTCTTCTTTAGCAGAGTCAGCTTTGCTTTATTCCAGGACCACAAAATGCTTGTTTAGACCTGTCGTGCTATGTTCCTTAGTGATGGGGACACACTGGCTAGAGGCTGACTAATCCATCACCACCATAAGCAAAATGTTTCTGAATCTGAGCTCCATTCTAGGCCCTACTTAGTGGAAGAAACTAGTCGTTTTCGTAGGATAGACCTAATAAGAAAAGAGATTGTGTTTTCTGGGACTAGTTCTGAGAGACAAAAGGATTGGCTTGTAGTCACCATCTGTTTCCTTGGTCAGGTCACCTTTTCTCTCCATTGTTTCTTCATCAGCAAATCTGTTTCTGGTTTGCCTCAGAGATGTTTCCCCCAAACAGTGGACAATACAGTATGAATTCTTGAAAGTAACCTTCCACGATTATACGTGTCATTCTATATTTATGGCCTAAAATTAAATAAAACAAATAAGCCTCAAGAATGTTGCTTAGAAGTTAGCATCAAATCTCCTAACCTACAGGTAAGGGCAATATTTAGAGCATCCAACAGGAAACCTGTTTTAAAGCTAACTTTGTGTAAGGCCTTAAAGTTCCAAAGTGCGAAAGGTCTCATGACCCATCTGCAAATGATGAACAGGAGCAACCCCCCTTCTGGGAAATAACTCTTAACAAAGGCATTATAGGTGCCTCAGGTAAACTTTAAAGAGAGCGTTCCAACACACAATGTGATATATAGATGATGCATTACAGAATTGTACCCCAAAATTGTACACCTGAAACCTATGTAACTAAAATTGTCACCCCAATAAACTTTAAAAAAAAAGAAGAGCATTCCCAACAGAGGGATAAGTAGTGCAAAAGCCCTGGGACAGGATGGTGCGTGCCCTATGGAAGAAAGAGCAAGGAGACACTACCCCTATAGAAGAGTGAAGAAGAGACTGGTGGAAGATGAAATCAAAGAGATGCCCATGGATCTTACTGTTTAGCTCCTGTAGACAATGTATAGGACTGAGCTCTTACTCTGAGCGAGGTAGGATGCCATTAGAAAGTTATGAGCAGAGAACTGACATCATTCTGACATATCTTTTTATTAATGAACGCTCTGGTTGCTATGTGAAAATTAGAATGAAAAGGGCAAGGGTAAAATTAGGGACGATAAGATGATATTGAAATGTTCCAAAAATAAAGGTGGCTAGGCCAGTATGGAGGAGAAGGGGTTGGATTCTGGATATATTTTGAAGGAAGAGTCCAGGAATTTGCTGGTAGATTGTAGGTGAGACGTAAACAAGAAGAAACAGCAAGAATATCCTCAATGTTTTTAATCTGAGCAACCAGAGGGATGGAGCTGCCATTGATCACCATGAGAAAGACTGTGGTAGGAGTAGGTTTGGGAGAGAAAATCAAGAATTTGGTTTGGAACCTGTCAAGTCTGAGATGTCCGTCCATTCACATGGAGAGGTTGAGTAAGAAGTTGGATATATGGGTCTTGAGTTCAAGGGCAAGACTGCTAATTGAGATGTAAATTTGAGAGCTGTAAGCAAAGATGGTATTTACAGCCATGAGTCTGAATGAGATCATGGAAGGGAGGATGAGGGGCTGAGTGTAAACATAGAAAACTAAAGTGCAAACACGCTGAGACCTGGGTATGGTGGAGATGAATCAAACCAACAAGGGACACTCAGAAGGAACTGACAATGAAGACAGACAAGAACGAAGAAAGGTAAAAAATAAGTATTGGCAAGGAGGTGGAGAAATTGAAACCCTTGTGCATGTCACTGTTGGTGGGAATGGAAAGTGGTGCAGCTGCTATGGAAAACAGCATGGAAGGTCCTCAAAAAATTAAAAATAAAATTGCCATATGTCCCAGCAATGCCACTTCTGGGTATATGTCCAAAAGAATCGAAAACAGGATCTTGAAGAGAGATTTGTACATCCATGTTCATAGCAGCATTACTCACAAGGGCCAAGAGGTAGAAGCAACCCATGTGTCCATTGATGAATGAATGGAGAAAAAAATATGTGGTATATACATATAATGGAATATTACTTAGCCTTAAGAAAAGGAAATCCTGTCACACCCTACAATGCGGACGATCCTCGAGGACATTATGCTAAAGGAAATGAGCCAGTCACAAAAAGACAAATAATACTGTATGATTCCATTCACATGAGGTAGCTAAAGTAGTCAAACTCATAGAAACAGAAAGTAGAATTGTAGTTGCCAGGGGTTGGGGAGGGGGGGAAATAAAGTGTTGTTCAATGGGCCTAGAGTTTCAGTTTTTGAAAATGAAAAAGTTCTAGAGATTTGTTGCACAACAATGTGAATGTAGTCACTACACTGTACACTACAATGGTAAATTTTATGTTATGTGTCTTTTACCACAATTATGAATGAATGGATGAATCAATCAATCAATCAAGAAAGAAGTAGCAGCATCCCTGAAGTCAAGTGAAGATGGTGTTTAAGGAAAAGGGAGTAATCTACTGTGTTAAATGCTTCTAGGAGGTTGTAGTAGCTCAATAATCACCCCCCCCCCCCCGCCAAAGATATCAGGTCCTAATCCCTGCAATCTGTAAATGTTACCTTATTAAGGTAAAGAGTCTTTGCAGTTGTGATTAAGTTAATGTTCTCGACATGGAAATCATTATCCTAGATTATCCTGGTGAGCCCTAAATCCAATAGTAAGTGTCCTTATAAGAGAGAAGCAGAAGGAGGTGACACACAGAAGAGGAGAAGACAGTGTGACCACAGAGGCAGAGATTGGTGTGATGTTATGAGTCAAGGAATGCTGGTAGCCACCCAAAGCTGGAAGAGACAAGAAGTGCATTCTTCTCTAAAGAGTTTAGGGAGAGGATAGCGCTGATGACACCTTGATTTCCACTCAGTGGAACTTATTTTGAACTTCTAGCTTCCAGAGAGCTGGTGAGAGAGTAAATTTCCACTGTTTGAAGCCCTCAAGTGTGTGGTAATATGTTGCAGCAGCCATAGAAAACTAAGACAAAGGTCAAGTAATATGAGGACTGAGCAGTGATCAGTTGATATGGCAGACTGAAAGTTGGACCTGCTGATGACCTAGACAACTGGAGTTTCTGTAGAGTAGTGGTGGGGAAATGATTTGGAGTGAGTACAAGAAAGAACTGGAGGAAGAGAAGTGTATACAGCAAGACAAGTCTTCCAACTCATCTGTAAGGGAAAGCAGAAAAATGAGATTCTTGTTGAAGAGGACATGCAGAGTCAAGGGACAGGTTTTGCTGTTGTTTTTCTTAAGATGGGAGATGTTTTAGCATGTTTATATGCTGATAAGATTGCTCCACTAAAGAGGAGAGAAAAATTGGTGATACAGGAGACAACAACAAAAATGGACAAGGGTCAGTTCCTTTAGTAGATAAGGAAGATGGGAACCAGTGCTTAAATGAAGGGATTCCTCAGTAAGATTTATCTATATCTATATCTATATCTATATCTATATCTATATCGTCTATAGATATGTCATCATTACAACAAAGGAGAAGGCAGAGTTTATGAGTGTAGAAGTACAGGGGAAGGTAAATGGGTAGGGTTGGTCATGAGAATATATGGGTGTTCTTTTCTGGGTGCTGCTACTTTTTCACTGAAATAAGAAGCAAGGTTACCAGCTAAGCATAAGGACGGGGAGAAAGGAAGTGGTAGAGATTTGAAGAGAGAGGAGAAGGTGTGAAAAAAGTCATTGTAAGTTGACTAAGAAGATATGGAAGAAAAGCTGGGCAGCACTAAGGACCCACTTGAAGTTAATATCTGTGCATTTGTGGTTGTGTGTTTACTCAACACTCATTAGTTGCTCAAGGACAGGCTGCGAATTGGATTCAACCAAAGTTGGGGATTTTATCAGCTTGTATGACTGAGGGACAAAGAGGCAGAGTTGCTATGAATTGAAAGGGAGTTACCACATAATACACTACAGAAGCTAAGCCTGGTAAGGTAACACATGAGGACATAAGTGTTTTAGAGACAGTAAAATGGCAATAGGCTCCATAGATTGGTGTCCTGAATTCTTGAAATCAGGGTACAGTGGGAGTGACCTGGAAAGATAGGAAATGGACATAAGAGAATGGAAAACTTGAAATCTTCCTTTCAACCAGCTGGAGTTATCTTGGTCTTAGGGCTTTCTGCATATTGATCCCCTTTCCTTGGACATTTAATTTTGGAATTTGGGCTGAAACTTAACTATGTTGAGAAAGTCCCAGAGCTGTAGGATTCCATGATACAGTATAGGAATGAAACTATGTTACATTGACGGGGAGACAACTTAGTAAGAAACCTGAACCTTAATAATGCTAACAATTAAGGAAGTACCAAAATGTAAGAAATACTCAAACAGTGAAAAGTTCATCTAACCAGGTGTTCCTAAACCACGGTTTAAGTCCTTTGTACCAAGGCTTGGTTATAGCTACATTTTCTAAGACAATTCATCTAATCACCTAGCCCTTAAGTTTTTAAAATAATAGCCCCTAATTATAAATAATTTTCATCTGTGAAATAAGGGTCTTTGTTCAGTGAGTTTCAAATGTCTTTTATTTGCATCTCTTTAAGCATTAGTGGCATAAATTTACAGAGGAGCCATTTTCTAACTTGCTCATTCCTAGAAAAATCCTCGCCTCTTATCCTGGAGAGGCCCCTTTTCATGAGGCCCTAAGGAGCTGCCAAAAGTAGACCAAACATTAAATAAAACACAGCGCCCCTCTGGACTCCATAAATTTAGAGGTATTTTCTAAACCTGTGTCATGAGTGATTAAAGGGCATTATATCAGTGGTGATAAGAAAGATTTCTGTTTTAGATAGATAGTTCTGCAAGATAACTTCTGGGTCCTGCTAAACTCTGAGATTTAATAATCGTGAACTTCTTGGTATATTAAGAAAAGTCAGTCAAGTTCACAGCCTTTGCTTTCTCAGAACTGCTCAGTCTGGTCTCAAAGGTGTTCATTCTATGAGAACAGGCTAGAAAAAAAAAAGTGAGCAGCCAACTTGGTTAAATAGCTCCTGAAAATAGTATCTACAATTGAGGTGCTTCGGGGAAATCTACATACACAATTGTCAAACCCTTTCATCAGCACACTAAAAGGGTGAATTTTAATGTATATGAATTATATCTTGTTAAACCTGACTTTTAAAAAAAAAAAAAGTATCTGTAAGATGAACTCCTGGTCCTCAAGTCAACATTTCAGATAAGTTCCTTCCACCCTTTAGAGATGGCAGATAAACAGCTGTCCTGTGGAAAAGGGCCTTTTTCTTGATTCTTTTTCTCTGTAATCAGGGTATTTCTGACTCACTAGTTGTCTATGTCCTTACTTGGTGACAAAGTAAAAGAAAAGGTTACTGGTCCCTTCATCTTTAATTTCTTATATTTTTCCTCTATTCACTCCTCATAATCAGAGAGATATTGGCATGGCAATTTATTTTATGTACCTAGAGCCGTAGCTTTCAAAGCAATAC
Organism: Rhinolophus ferrumequinum; assembly: GCF_004115265.2. NCBI lineage: Eukaryota > Metazoa > Chordata > Mammalia > Chiroptera > Rhinolophidae > Rhinolophus > Rhinolophus ferrumequinum. Next base: position 40,610,835 of record NC_046289.1, on the reverse strand, counting down.
TGTTTAAAAGAATAAAACATGACTCTGTACGACATATCCGAGATGTGTCCTAACCTTCAAAGATGTGATATAAAGTTTGACACTTGAGTAATGGGGAAACATTAAAGAACTTCGTTTTCTTAAGGATGTTGGGCGGAGGAGGAACAAATCTTGCAGTGTGAATACTAAGAAGACATTTCAGAAGGTCAACATTTATGCAGGGCCCAGCAAATGATTATGTGTATTGGTTAGTATTATCTTCCCAGCATGATATTACACACCGAAAAAATAAGCACTCCAAGTTGGGGAAAGGCATTTGAAAAGTTACTATGAAGGTTAACTTGGTTGTCTATCAGTGAAAGGATTATAGGAGATTTTTGTTTTCTGAATCTCTTTGCACTTTCCATTAATGGCTACGTATTTGGTTTATAAGAAAACCATATTTTAAAAAGTGAATTTGGGAAAAATGTGCCTCGTGCTGTCCCTGACACTAAACTAATAAAGAGGAGACAAGCCGTTGTGTGTGGCGTTTTCAGGGCCTGTGACCTCACACTGGGATTCTGTCTGAGATGAGTGGTGATAGATTGGTTGGTTGTGGGGAGCGGGCATGTGAGGCTTCTGCTATAGGGAGCTTTTTCAGCATGGGGTGATGTTTATGGTTTCGAAGAGAGCGTTTGTGTAACTGAACAACTGGGAAAAGTTATTGATGCTTTATATATTGCCCAAAACAAGCCAGAATGTATCTGGTTACTTGACGATCTGTCCCTTTCTTGTCAGGAGACGTGAAATGGTGAGAGGGAAGAAGGTGAAAGTCACAAGCTTATCTTTTGCCCCAAGGAGATAGAGATACTTGAAGAACAGATGAGATCAAGAGTCTGGGAGATGCCCTTTTGGGGCATATGCTCCATAAGCCTTTGTGCTACCAAACAAAAGCCATGGGTGGCAGTCTGTATCCAGGAACATTTGGTGGGGCCACACAGAGGGGCGTGAATGATGCTGCGTGCCCGGTACTCATTCTCAGAAGCCGCAAACGTTTACTGACGCATCTAATATACATAAGGCTGGGTGCTGGGGAGACTCTGGAGGACTTTCATTCTTTTAACAAAAGTTTTTTGAGCCTTCATATGTATACGACAGATAAGGTCTTTGCTCTTAGTTCACACTTAGAGAAGGAGAGAGACCGATGACATATACATTAATTCAATAACTTCATATTATTGTAATGTATTGGAGAAAATCACCAGGGTGATGTGCTAGGGAATGACAGGGCCTGGGAGGGGGCCTTTCAGATGGTGCGATCAGGAGGAGATGATGACATTTGAACATAGGTCTGACGGAGAAAGCAGAGGCTGTGTGCAGCACCACCCAGGGGCAATGCAGCTTTGCAGATGGGGGAAACCCCCGGCAAGTGGGAGGACTCTCAGGTGAAATCTGGCTTGGCCTGTTGAACCAGTGCAGACAGACAAACAGAGCAATTTTGGAGATGGAAGAGCAGGATTGGTCAATATTTACGGAAGGAAGGCTGCACAGAATACAAATAACACCAGTCAGCCTGCAGTTTTTTAAAAAGCCACAGAAATGATTTGGTTCATATTAGCACAGGCTCCTGGGCTGGTGGTTTGGGTTTGAGGGACTGAGGAGGTCACTGTAGTCACTGAGGACGGTTCTCAGAGGAAAAGAGGCTCGAGCTGTGCTGTCAGATACAGGCGTGCATGAGGGATGACAGATACGGCAGAATCATGGCTGCCCTGGGCATGAGCTGTGTCAGGAGAACAGAAAACAGGCTGCTTTGGCTGAAGATTAGGGCTGGTGATGTGGGGCAGCAGAAGGCAGTGGATATTTTGATGGAAGCAATTGCTATATGTGCACAGATGCTCTGCTGGCCTTTACATACAGGAGATAGGGCTGAGGAGGAGGCAGAACCCAACTAGCCTCCGGCGCTAGGCTTGCAAGTTTATTCTGTGGCCACAGAAAACTTTTACAAACACTTATGTGGACATGAGACTTTCCCTCCAGAAGATACCAATGAAAGAGCCTTCTCAGAATTATTGAAGTAGCACATCCGCTCAGTGGGTGGTTTCCTTAGAAACACTGTTACCTGGACAGATGCTTAAGTATTCAATAAATCCTTGTTTACCAGTTTTAAATCACAATTGATTTTCATATAATTACCATCTCTTCCATCGGTTGTCACCGCAAATTAGAAAGTTCAAAATTGGATGTAAAGATCTACTTACCCTTCCCCCAAAACAGATTTCCCCGCCTTTGGATTGTTTGGTGAGTTCTTGCTTATTATTAAGTTCTCACTGAATAGAGAGAGTCACAGTTGGTCATCATCATAGATTTTTCCCTTTGCTTTTTTTAGTCCCTGATTTCTTTTCCATGTTCATTGTTGCAAGGATTTGAGATTATGTATGTAATGTTTTTAGGTCACAGTGCTTCGTAATTGCTCAATACATGGTGGTAGTCATTCTGTATTCCTGTCTGCTCCTTGTATAGCACTCCATAATTTATAACATGCTATCATAAACATCAAGCACACTTGTGCAGTCCTGGAGTTATCTCCACCTTACAGCTGAGCCGCTGAGGCCCAGAAAAAGTCAATGGTTTTCCTACTGTAAAACAGCTGGGAGTGTCAGAATACACTAGAATTCAGGTCTACCGTCTCCTAGTGCCTGTTTTTCCACTCTTGCACCACCTGTCAGTTGCATCACGAAGTATATCTCTAGACAACAGTGATAAAAAAACAAATCTGAATGGAGGAGGTCCAATTTTTCTTGGGTGGGCTGCGTTGAGGAGCTCAGCCAGAGGACTTCTGTTACCACTTTATAAGCCTACATGGCCATGGGAGCAGTGGCAAGGAAGCTCAGGCAGCAAGGGTCCCTGAAGTTGGGGGTTGCCTAAGGCTTGAGATCCACTGAGGATTTAGGATTGAAGCAGTGTTTTGGGGTTTTTTTGTTTTGTTTTTTTTAAGAAATTAATTAACCAGTGGATAATTTCCTACAAGGAGACAGAAGGCCACTGCCTGTCAGATCCCCCTTTGCCTGCTGCTCTGGAGAATTAGACATCACTGGGTTAACAGAGCCATTTCTATGGAAACAAGCTCATTATTTTTCTTTTGTTGGAAACCTACTGGTTCATGGTCTGGGCTTCCATATTTTAAAAATACAAAACAAACAAACAAAAAAACAGGAAAGAAAGAAAATCCAACATATGCCATACAAAATACTAATCTTTTTTTTTCCTTGGAGTGAACAAAGCCCACATAACATCTAAGAATGCAAGCCGCCATTTGGGATACAAACTGTTTCCTTATCCAAAGCTCCGATAAAAACTAAAAGCTTACATGTCATTTTTAAGTTGCAACATGGCCTATTCATTCCTGTTTCATTTTACGAAATCTGTGAAATCCGTGACTTTGAGTCAACATTTTTCAAGAGCTGTGTTTTTGTCACGGTTGTTAAAAGCAGATAACCAATGATGCTCTTTCCAAGAGGAAGGCTGCATCTCGCAGAGATGTTTCAAAAACAACATTTTACTGGAAAGCAGAGAGCTGTCATTTCAAATAATGGTTTCTGGCACCCCAGTGAGGCAGGGAAGCTGTGTTGTGTCTTACTCTCCATCTATACAGCATAAAAGACTCCCATGCTGGTTTGAGGGAAATCAGATGGGATCTTGTCTTGCTCCCATTTGGTAAGTGGCAACATCCCAGCAAACCTGCATGAAAATAGCACAGAGTGGATTTTAAGTTGATGTTGCTCCCTTGGTTCATTTTCTTCCCTGTTGGCATCCTAGCACTTTTGCTTGGTACAGCTTCCATACTAGCCCTTATTTGCATTTGCTCTCCCTGTAGCTACAAAGACCATAAAAATTGCTATTATGTTTGTGAAAATGGCAAACATATACCATAGTGCCCCAATTAGGATCAGTCTGCTGCCTCTAAAAATACGAATTGAGAAGGGCTGGAAGAAAATCTTTTCCTGGGGAGCATGATTCAGACACACCCTTTTCACTAATGTTCTGACTTAGTCTAAGCCTCAGTTTCCTCTAATTAGGGAGGCAGTGCTTACTTACCTTCCTGGAGTTATTGCGAGGATTAAATAAGATAATGCTTTAAGGCACTTGACCCACTTCCTGGTACATGGCAAGCCCTTGGTTTATAAACTAATATTCATTTTCAGTATGAGTTCTTGGTCCTCTGGTGAAGGAACAGAGCTTTTGGCTTGTACAATCGAAGTCTCAGAAATGAAAAGCCCTAAAATATGGGGAGGGGAAAGAGGAGGAGGAGGAAGAGGCTCAGAAGGGTCCTGTTCTGTTTGGTTTATAAATCCATCTTTTCACTTTAGCCAGCGTTTTGTCATCCGGCTCTCTGCATTCCGGCTCCCGTGTCTCCTTTGCTTTACTGGATTCCCTCCCCTCCTGTTCCCCTCCTTCTCCCCCTTCCCCTCCCTTCTCTTCCTTCCCTCCCTTTCTCTCCCCTCTTCTCCCTGGTTCCTCTCTCTTCTCTTCTCCCTCTCTTCTTCAAATACCGACCAGCGCCTGGTGGGGTAAAAGATCATGTCATACCCCTTATCTCCAAGCCAAATCTGTGTGGATATACCCTACCCTACCCCTCTCTGTCCCCCCACTAGGCTCTATTCTCATCTTTTTTTATTTTCCACCTCCAGCCTCCACCCTACTGCTCAAAAATGAGCAAGGGCAAGTGAGGAAATCAAGACATTGTGACACCCAACAGATGCCTTTGTGACATCTCCGATGGTCGAAACACATGATTGGGAAAGAGGGAGTGCCCAGGTGTATTCCAGCCCTAATACTCTGGGGCGTGAAAGTGTTGAGGGAAAAGCAACAAGCTTCACAAATAAATCCCTTGTTGTTTTAAAACGTCCTTAGTGGCTGGAGAACCAAAAAGAAATTAGTGTATGCTGATTAGTACAGATTGAAATGTGCTATTTTGGTATCTTCACGTCAAAGTGGCCAACTGGTAACAGAAAGAGATGTCTGACAAAAAACTACCGTGAAGCCTGGCAGGCTATTTTACAATGATTATTTGATTGACACTGCAGCTGCTATGCATAAATTCACTAGTGTTCTGACTGTTAAAGCCCTTCACAGGAATGGATATTAACTGTACTCTTTGTATGTATAATCTAATCAATGATGATGGTGCAGAATAAATAAGAGTAGGGATCAAAAAAATGAGTGGCAAAATGACCAAGCTAAACTTGGGTTGTGGTACAAACAGTTAACAAACGTATTTATCTAGGTGAGTAATTGTAGAGGCTCTGAAGAATTCTAAATTGGAATAATTTGAAATTAATCCTCTAATTCAAAAGCAACTTACAACCACTCAGCAGTGATACGGCTAACTGACAAATGAGAATAATAAAGGTACCATCAGGTGACTGGGAGACTATAAACCTCTAATTTGTTGTCTAGACTAGAATTGTTTGTTTCATTGCCAATGTAACCTGAACCTGTAAATATACAAAACAAATAAATCAAACCCCCATAGCACCTATTGCAAATATCAAAATACAGTTCTAAGAAACACAAAGTTGTAATTAAAATAAAGGGCCATAGGGACGCCCGCTGGATGCCAGGCTTAAGAAAACACCATCAGAGTATGAAAATAGAATCTTCCACAATTAACCTATACTCTCTAAGGCAAAGATCCCATTATCAAAACATTTATTTATCTTTGTGCCACAGAAATAAGGGGTTATATGTTGTTCCTAAGCCCAAATGACAAAAAAAAAAAAAAAAAAAAGTGTGGTTTCTTAACAGAAAGAAATTAAAATGCTGGATGCATTTGTAGAAAAAGAAAACTCATCTAATGGTTATTATTCCACGATAGGCCTATCTCTCACATTGCTGGGGTTGGCTGGGGGCGGAGGAGCTCCTCTCAGCAGTTGAAAAGAATAAAATGCCTTCCGTATTACTCTTGGGTTTGGAATTCAGGTGGGATAATGAGGACATTCTTGCAGAGTCCTGCCAATCTCTCACACAAGCTCTATAATTGTTCTAAGGGTTTTTTGTTGTTTGCATTCTTTTGCTCACTGGCAGATAGAACCCAGCATAATCTCATTTCATGAGCACATTGCAAGAAAGAGGCTATGTTCTCTTTTAAATAAGCAGGAACCAAATATCCATAAAGCATAAAGCTAATGAGAATTATGAGCACTTAGCACTTATTCATCACTGGGAAGGTAATAGGGCTCATAAGACTTAAGTATAAAAGCGCAGTTAGTTGAACCTTTCCTCATGGAGTAGAAAAGATTTTTTGAACAGGGTCTTTGAGCAGATTTTTCATTCCTAGCTCTATGGCTATTTTGTCAGTGTCCTTTCTCGTTGACGGTACCATGGGCCTTTTGAGCAGCATAAGTCATTGTTGCCTGGCACTCTGCAAGGCATTCGAGTTCCTGCCTCTGCTCACTAAATGCCAGGAGCACCCCTAGTTATTGCCATAATCCAGACCGCCCCTACAGATTTCTAAACGCCTCCTAAGGAGTGGTACCTCTCCTACTGAGAACCACTGCCAGTGGATCCAGTGTGGGGGTTGGAGAATAGATGGAATCCCATTTGGGATTTCCAGAGGATAAAGTATTAGAATTTTAAAAAGAGCTTTTGGCTGTAGAATTCTGAAAGAATTAAATTGCAGTATTATAGTTCTCTGATTCAAACTCAGAGATGTCATATCCCATGCCATACCTTATTTGCCAGATGATCCAGTACTTGACAGGTGCTACCAATCGCTGGGCTAAGAACACCTTCCTGGACCACAGTGTGTCACTCAAGCATTGCCCAACCTTTGACCGTCACCCTTGCTGACACTCAGAAATGTTCTGAGATCCCAGAAGTGACCTCAGGAATCCAGAGTTTTCCCGAGAACCAGACTCTGATTCTATTTCCCTCTGCCCCACCAATTTCTAGAAGAGGTAGAGTCCACAGCTGGGTGAATCTCTGGAGTGGGGGCCAGGCTGGGCTCCTGCAAAGGTGAACTCCAGTGCACCACAAGGCCATCCAAAGACTGAGCTAAACGGGTGAGGGGAGAGCAATGTGTAGAAATGAAGCACCCCCTCTTTTAACTAAAAGTTTTTAGTTGTTTTAAGAGGTGTGTATGTTTTAAAGCTTTGTCTACATGATCTTTTCCGCAGAATGTTACTTTTTCTTTTAGCTATTTCAGTTAGTGTATTCAAAACCATTTCCTTCCCTCTTAAAAAAAAATAGTTTCTGCCCAATTTGGATTACATGTAAAATGAAACAGGAACATTAGCAAAGAGTATGTGATGTGTGTTTGTGCTTCCCTTAGAAACTGCCTAAGCATCTAACAGGACTCTGTCAACACTTTTTCTTGGCCCCGTTATGTTCACAAGATGCAAGGGTCTCCCCTGCTGAACAACACTTCTCATTGCATGCAATTAATCTCAACTCAGGTAGGTTTGGACAATAAAAGGCTTCCTCTTCCCCACTGAGAATCAATACTGTAGCATTTCTATACACTAACTGAACAATCTTAAAAAGATATTAATTTAAAAATTCCACTTACAATAGTGTCAAAAGAATAAAATACTTAGAAATTAACTTAGAATAGAATTAACATAGGAATAGAATAGAGTGTCCAGGAATAAATGCTCATATATATGGTCAAAATATTTTCAACAAGGGTGACAAGACCACCTAATAGAGGAAAGATAATCTTTTCAACAAATGATGCTAGGAAAACTACATATCCACATGTAAAAGAATGAAGTTGGACCCTTACCTAACACCATGTACAAAAATTAATTCAGAATGGATCAAAGACCTAAACATAAGAACAAAAATTATAAAACTCTGAAGACAACATAGGGCAAAAGCTTCCCAACATTGGATATGGCAGTGATTTCTTAGACATGACAACAAAGGCATAGGCAACGAAAGAAAAAGTAGGCAAATTGGACTTCATGAAAATTAAAAACTTTTGTGCATCAAAGCACACAATTAACAGAGTGAAAAGGCAATCCATGGAATGGGAGAAAATATTTGCAAGCCATATATCTGATAAGAGATTAATGTCCCAAATATATAGAGAACTCCTAAAACTCAACAACAAAAAAAAACTGATTCAAAAATCATCAAGGGACTTAGATAGACATTTCTCCAAAGAAGATATTTAAATGGTCAATAAGTATAGGAAGAGATGTTCAACATCACTAATCATTAGGAAATGCAAATCAAAAATATTTCTCACTTATTAGGATGACTTCTATAAAAACAAAACAAAACAAAGCAAAAACAAGTGTTGGTGAGGCTAAGGAGAAATTGAGATCCTGTGTACTTTTGATGAGAATGTAAAATAGTACAGCTGCTGTGGAAAAGAGTATAGCTGTTCCTCAAAAAAATCAAAAATAGATTTGCCATACGATCTAGAAATTTTACTTCTAGATATATATCCAAAAGAAAAAGTAGGGTCTTGAAGAGATACTTGTGCATCCATGTTCATAGAAGCATATTCACAGTAGCTAAAGCATGGAAGCCACCCAAGTGTCCATCAACAGATGAATGGATAAGCAAAATGTGGTCTATACATACAATGGAATATTATTCAGCCTTAAAAAGGAAGGAAATTCTGACACATGCTACAACATGGATGAACTTTGAGGACATTCTGGTAAATGAAATAAGCCAGTCAAGAAAAGACAGATACGGTATGATTTTCACTTCTATGAGCTACCTGGAATAGCTGAAATCATAGAAATAGGAAGTAGGATGGTGATTCCAAGGCTGAGGGGAGAAAAGAATTATTTATTGGGTATAGAGTTTCAGTTTTGTAAGACGAAAAGAGGTGTGTGTGTGTGTGTGTTATAGTCAAATGCCTCAAGCTTAGAAGATAGGCTAACTTTTCCTATTTACCATAGCCACTTTTTAGGAAAACATATACTTCTATGAAACACTGGTCTAGGACTCTACAGTTCTATCAGCCTCCAGGAAGGGGATTTCATCATGTTGTTATGGGAACACAGCTGGATGTGAAAAAGAGGAAAATGCATGAAATGATTCTAAAAGTGGCACTAGACTCTGTTGGGTCATATGGTAAAAAACAAGAACAATCAGGATGTACCTTCCTAAAACTAGGAGCACAAATCAAAGGCTATGTTTACTTTTAAGTCCGTTTAGGTTTCAGATGTGTTCTCTCCCCAGCATTTCTAGACTTGCATCCTGGCACATTCCTCTTCTTTTCCCATATCGACACCCCACCTCTCCACTTACCTCCTCCACCTGCACAGAGGTCTCTTTTCTTGGTAGGTAGAGTAAAGGCCCCCCAAAATGTCCATGTCCATGATATGTTATGAATGAATGTCCATGAAAATGCTATGTTGCGTGGCAAAAGGGAATTAAGGTTGCTGATGGACTTAAAGTGGCTGATCAGCTGACCTAAAGATAGGGAGATTATTCTGCATTATCTGGGTGGGCCCAATTTAGTTATAAAGGTCCTTAGATGTGGAAGAAGGGGAAGGAGGAGAGTCAAAGGGAAAGGTCAGAGTGATATGATGTGAGAAGGACACAACTCACCTTGGCTGGCTTTGAAGATGAAGGGCCAAGAGCCAATTAACGCTGACAGCCCCTAGAAGCTAGTAAAAGAAGGGAAACAGATTCTCCCTTAGAGCCTCCACAAAGAACACAGTCCCGCCGGCACCTAGAATTTAGCCCAATTTAGTCTGAAATAGACTCCTGACCTTCAGACTGCTGACCTCCAAATTCAGACTCCTGACCTCCAAATCCGTAGGATAATAAATTTCTATTCTTTAAGCCACTAAATTTATAGTAATGTGTAGCAGCACTGAGGATTTGGTAAGTCTGTGATAGTCTGTATCCTCGTGTGATCAATTCTAGTTTGGAAGAAATATTAGCTTCACAGAACAATGCCCAGGGCTTGTAGATCATGGTAGCTTCCAACTCTGAATGAATGGAAGAGTTAGGCTACCCTAATGGATACGTTAATATTCCATCTTGGCTCTGTGAAGTTTTGTGAGGCTGTTAGATGTTTGATTTGGGCACATATAGTTTTCCTGTAGGGCTGAGATGATTGGGTCCCTAACCAAGCTGATGCAATTGTACTTGTTAAAGCCTCCTTGTTTCTTTTTGTGTTTATTTTCACATGTTCCCTTGATCTTCAAGCATATAAAAGTAGAGTGCAGAGATCTTTGTGGTTTTAAAATCCTTCAGTCTTCCTTCCCATTTTATTGCTTCCAAACCCTTTGAAAATGAGTTGAGGGAACAGTTAATTTATCTTCCAATTTTTTAATCTTCCAATTTTATACTATAAATGTTGTTGGGTAACTTATTTTACAGTATTCTTTATCAAATTGCACTCTCTATAAAAGGAGTTCTTTGTTTACAGAGAGTTATATATACATAATTTTTTTCTTTTGTCTTGAAAAAATAGGTATCAAGAAATAAGAACCAAAGGACATAATTTATAGACTTTTGCTGTTTTGGTAATTAAAAATTGTTTTATGATTTTAATAAAAATCTATGTATTGAATGTATTATAGGTTATTTTTCCTTCCCCAGGTTTTCTATTTTTCCTCTTTCCTTTTTTAGATGGTAATCTGATCCTACTTTATTCCTAGATAAAAATATTCATCAAAGCTAGCAAAAGTCACAGTTTTTAATATAATGTCTTCAGAACAAGATTTAACTAGTGTTAACTGAAGCAGTGTTTTAATGCTTCTCATTTCTTGGGACGTGCACTCTATCTGATTAAATTGCAGCTCTTGGACATTGTTTCATTACTGGGTGTCAGTGACCTCAGGGGGCACATTCACACAGATGGTCCAGAAATAGCATATGGCACCTTGACATGAAGCGAGACCTGATCAGAAAGTGGGGAAAATGGGCCCTGAAAATAAAAGAGGACACTTCCCAAGATGAACAAGAATAAAGTGAGATAATGGGTCAAGAAAGAATTAGAAGAGAAATGAAATTGTGATAAGAACTGGAAGGGGGTAGAGGCAAGGGGAGGGGATCTGACAGAGCCAGGGGCAATGAAACTATCTCACACTCTACATAGGTACAGAATTCCACTCTCTAAACATTTATGTCCCATTTCCATATTTTAAAAAGTAGTAAGCCTGTTGTGCTTAATTTATAATACATAAATATAATAATTTATGATGTAATTAACAATGTACACACGGCAATCCCCCACCCTTGACATTATAGATGTGCTTCTGAAGAATTGTGAGTAAAGTGAATAGTTGTGAATAAAGCCGTATTTTAGAGACAAGAGAAATTACTCTTTAAAACAGTGCCGGATAAGTGACACTGCAAAGCCACACCTCCTATTATAGTATCTCCGCAGTTTAATAGGCCTGGGTGGTCATAGTTAACCGTAAGGTTGTGTTTGAGCCCATCAAAAGAACATTGTAAACTTGGTGTCTTTAGTCCTGAAGGATTATATAATTTACCACTGCTGACTCTTCTTGCATTTCACTCCTCATCGTCTGAGGGCACTTAACACAGTATCTGACAATACGAGTACCCAATAAATTAACAGTAATAATGCACTCTGTCACCTTTATGATTTTGAACTTATTTCATAAATTAAGACAATTCTAATAACTTGCTTTGTTAATGTGGCAGCACATTTTATTCTAACTGACTTGGTAACATTCTTCATTTTTTTCCCCCTAAATAAGGATTGAAGGGCAGAAGGTGAGGGGGTTGGAAAAGCGAACCCCATGTGCTGGTGTGCTTGACAATCATAAGCAGTACTGGATTGGGGATGTAGGGAGCTACATTAGCCTGGCCTGACTCAGCCACTTTTTTTTTTAAATTAAATTTATCGAGGTAACATTGGTTAGTAAAATTATATAGGTTTCAAGTACAATTCTATAATACACCATCTATACATTGCATTGAGTTAGTTCTTCCATCACCACACATTTGACCTCCTTTACCATCTCCTTCTATTCCTCCCCCTTACCTTCTGGTAACCACTAAACTGTTGTCTGTGTCTATGAGTTTTTGTTTGTTTGTTTGTTTGTTACTTTCAGTTTTATATCCTACATATGAGTGAAATTATATGGTTTTCAACTTTTTCTGACTTATTTCGCTTAGCATGATAATTTCAAGATCCGCTGTATTGTCACAAATTGCAGCCACTCTTTTGAGATCCCCCAGTTATGATGAACCTGCACATTTGGTAGCTCGTGAATTCTCTGATGCATTCTTCCTCCTTCTTTTCTTTCCTAGTGTGTCGGAAAACCCACCCAGCACTTCAATGGCCAGCAACAACACTGCCAGCATAGCACAAGCCAGGAAGCTGGTAGAACAGCTGAAGATGGAAGCCAACATCGATCGGATAAAGGTAAGGACAACAAAACCCACACAGCTCATCTATCCTTGAATATAACGAGCACGATTTACAGCCAACTATCATTTACTACGCTTTCCATAGAGAGTGATGACACCAGTGATGATGGAAGAAAAACTTAATAATTTGGCCAAAGTTTATTTTTGTAATATCTTGCCTTCTTTAGATTTCTCCAGCATAAAACAATAGTATAAATTAAAACTGATTCTCCGTGTAGAATTAAAAACAAACAATAACAGCAAAACAAAAGCAAAACATAGCTCATGACTGGGTTCTACCCAAGGAAATCAGAGAACACAAAACATAGAAGTCCAGCAGTCGACCTCCCTGACCTTGCAAGGACCTTCTCATTTGGGTTTTAATTTTTTTCTGTCCAGATTAAGGTTCTAAGTTTATCTATCTTTCGTTTTTAATCCTTTTAATTCACCATTGCAGGTTATTATTTTTTCCATCTTTATACTTTATTGGATTTTTTTTCTTCAAAACACAAAAAGCACACATGGTCTCCCCAAGAAGTCAAACAGCATAGAGGTTTAATGGACATTGATAGTCAACTCTTTTCTTTCTTTCTCTCACTCCCCGGATCGAATCTGATAGCTTTGCCTTAAGTTGGGCCTAAATCATATTGAGCCAGGACTTAAAAAACTAACTCATTGTTGGCCGATTTTAAATGTAAAGTTGACCTACACAGTGTCATTATTAGCAGATAGCTACTGCAGGATAGATAAAGTGAATTTTTGTCAACTACCGAATCTTCACTTCCCCAGAAGACCCAAGAATTTTATGAAATGGTACTCAGAAACACATGTCATTTTACTAAAATAAAACCAGAACATTCTACAATATTTTTTTTTCTATTTTCTCCATACCTGACTTAGCAACCTGGACAATCCAGCCTCCTTTGGAGTGTGCTTCTACAGTAAGGGTCAATAAGGCTTATAGTTCATGAGTCCATTCTACTTCCTGTTTTTGTAAATAAAGTTTCATTATAACACAGCTGCATTCATTCATTTACATATTGTTTATAGCTACTTTCATACTACAACAGCAGAGAAGAGTAGTTGCAACAAACACCACGTGGCCCAGAAATCATAAAATATTTCCTCCCTGACTTTACAGAAAACTTTGCTGACCCCTGGTCCAGAGCAATATTTCTCTGCCCATCTGGACATTCAAATCACATTCTGTAAGCAGACTGATTCCAAGACCATATCCTAGACCAACTAAATTAGAATCTCTTGGGGTGTGCTTCAGGCATGAATATATTATTTTAGTTATTAGTTAATGTCAATGTATAGCCGAGGGGAAGGGGTTAGAGCCTTTTAATTCCCATTCAGATATGTGCTAGAGATTGAAGGGAGAGCTGATGTTCCTCCATAAACAAGCTGAGCCATGGACAATTTTCCACCTATCCTAAATCTCCTTTGTAAAATTTGAGTCCTGGTAACGGGCCACAAAATGTAAACATCTTCTATTCTTCTTGCAACAGCTTTCATTCTTTTTCTGTATTCACAAATGAAATAAATAAAGGGTTCCCACTATCTGCCGTGCTCTTTTACCACCTTCCTCTTCTCCTCTTTCCCCCTTGCCTCTTCTTTTTTACTCCCGTGCTGCCGAAGTACAGTGTGGCAGGGGGGCATAATAACTGCTGAGAGAAGTGAGGTGGCTCAAGGATTGTAGCATCAGAAGGAGTCATTCAGTTCAGTTCTTTCATGGGGAGGGGTAGGTTCTGCCCATGGACGTTCTGGGAAAACCCACTTTGCCTTTTGGGGTGGCTCAACTAAGATAAAAGTGTTTGTGGTTGGTATTTTGTGTTACTACTCAGCACCCCCAGGCCTGGCTCCTAAAGGAGGATATGACAGTGTTGGTGGAGATGAAAAGCTGACAGTGGGAGGAAGATGACAGATATAGACCTTTCAACCATAGGTCGCACCTTCATCATTTCTCACCCGAACTAGTAACTGCAAGGGGCTTTTAGCTGATCTCTGAAATCCCATCTCAATTACCTTCCACATTGCTGCCAAAGAAAAATTTCTATGATAAAATCTCATAATGTTCCTCTCCTACTGAAAATCTTTTTGTGATTGCCATCATCTGTAAAATAAAATTCAAACTGTTTTTAAAGTTTATTTTTCAATTACAGTTGACATACAATATTATATTAGTTTCAGGTGTGCAACATAGAGGTTAGACATTTACAAACTTACAAAGTGATCCTCCCAATAAACCTAGTACTCATATGACACCATACACAGTTATTACAGTACTATTGATGATATTCCCTATGCTATACTTTACATCCCTGTGCCTATTTTATAACTAGTAATTTGTACTTCTTAATTCTTTTCACCTTTTTCACCCATCCCTCCCATCTGACGACCATCAATTTGTTCTCTGTATCTATGAGTTTGTTTCTGTTTTGTGCATTTATTTTGTTTTTTTAGATTCCCCAGGTAAGTGAAATCATATGGTCTTTGTCTTTGACTGACTTATCTCACTTAGCATGATACCCTTGGTCCAACCTTGTTGTTGCAAATGGCTAGATTTCATTCTTTTTTATGGCTGAGTAATGTTCCATTGTATATATGTACCACCTCTCCTTTATCCATTCTTCTATCGTTGAGCACTTAGGTTGCTTTCATATCTTGGATATTGTAAATAATAATGAACATAGGGGTCCATATATCTTTTCAAATTAGTGTTTTCGATTTCTTTGGATAATACCCAGAAGTGGAATTGCTGGGTCAGATGGTAGTTCTATTTTTAATTTTTTGAAGAACCTCCATACTGTTTTCCATAATAGCCATACCAATTTGCAATCCTACCAATAGTGCACAAGCATTCCCTTTGTTGACATTCTTGCCAACACTTGTTGTTTGTTGATTTATTGCTGATGGCCATTTGACATGTGTGAGCTGATAACTTATTGAGGTTTTAATTTGCATTTCCCTGATGATTAGTGATGTTGAGCATCTTTTCATATGTCTGTTGGCCATCTGCACGTCTACTTTGGAGATATATCTATTCAGGTCGTCTGCCTATTTTTTAATCAGATTGTTTGGTTTTTTGGTGTTAAGTTGTATGAGTTCTTTATGTATTTGGATATTAACCCCTTATCAGATGTATCATTGGCAAATGTATTCTCCTATTCAATAGGTTGTCTTTTCATTTTGTTGATGATTTCACTCACTATGCAAAAACGTTTTAGTTGTTTTAGGGCTTGGTTATCTGCCTTTAGGAGTCCCTTCAATGCTTCTGTAGTTCTATTTGTTTTTTTTTTCTTTTGTTTCTATTGCCTGAGGAGACATATCCAAAAAAAATTGCTAAGAGCACTGTCAAAGAGTTTACTGCCTATGTTTTCTTCTAGGAGTGTTTATGGTTTGCGTCTTACATTTAAGACTAACCCATTTTTAGTTTATTTTTTATATGGTATAAGACAGTGGTCTAGTTTCATTTTTCTTTTCGTGTATCTGTCCAGTTTTCCCAACAGCATTTATTGAGAAAACTGTCTTTTCCCATTATATATTCTTGCCTCTTTTGTCATAGATTAACTGACCATGTAAGTGTAGGTTTACTTCTGGACTCTCTATTCTGTTCCATTGATCTATGTGTCTGTTTTCATGCCAGTATCATGCTGTTTTGACATCAGGTAGCATGATTCCTTCAACTTTGTTCTTCTCAAGATTCCTGTGGCTATTCAGGGTCTTTGGTGGTTCCATGTAAATTTGGGGATTGCTAGTCCTACTTCTGCAAAAAATGCCATTGATAATTTTTGATGGGGATTGCATTGAACCTGTAGATTGCTTTGGGTAGTATGAACATTTTAATGATGTTAATTAATTCTTCCTATCCATGAACATGGTATATCCTTTCATTTATTTGCATCTTCTTCAATTTTTTTCTTTAGAATTTTTTTAAAATTTATTTTTCAATTACAGTTAATATACAGTATTATATTAGTTTCAAATGTTCAACACGGTGATTAGATATTTATCTGCCTTACAAAATGATCACCTTGATAAGTCTGGTACCCATCTGACACAATATGTAGTTATTACAATATATATGACTATATTCCCTATGTTATACTTTACATACATCCCATGACTATCTTTATAACTGGCAATTTGTACTTCTTCATCCCTTTCAGCTTTTTCATTGTCTTTCAGTTTTCCAAGTACAGGTATTTTACCTCCTTGGTTAAATTTATTCTTAGGTATTTTATTCTTCTGATGTAATTGTGAATGGTATCATTTTCTTAATTTCTCTTTCTTATAATTCATTATTAGTATATAAAAATGCAACCAACTTCTAAATATTAATTGTATATTCTGCTGCTTTACTGAATTCATTTGTTAGTTCTAATAGTTTTTTAATGAAATCTGTAGGATTCTCTATAGATAGTATAATGTTCTGCAAATGATGACAGTTTTACTTCTTCTCCTTTCCAATTTGAGTGCCTTTTATTTATTTTTCTTGCCTGATCACTGTGGTCAGATTTCCAATACTGTGTTGAATAAAAGTGGTGAAAGTCCTGTTCCTGATCTTAAAGAAAAAGCTTTCAGCTTTTCACTGTTGAGTGTACTGTTAGCTGTGAGTTTGTCATATATGGCATTTATTATGTTGAGGTATGTTCCCTCTATCCCCACTTTGCTGAAAGTAGTTTTTATCATAAATGGATGTTGAATTTTGTCAAATGATTTTTCTGCATCTATTGATATGATCATATGATTTTTATTCTTCATTTTATAATGTGGTATATTACATTATAAAATTTTAACTCTTCAGCAGAGTATGCAAGGTTCTTCTGGCTCCTGTCTGTCTTCAGCTTCACCCCTTCCTTTTGCCCACATTCTAATTCCCTTCATGGGAATTTCAGATGCCTGGAACATTCACTCTCCTCTCTACTTTCTGATTTACCAACTTTGATGAATTTATGGTTCCTTGAAGACTCAGATCAATCATTATATCCTTTAGGAAGTTTTCTCCAGACCCTCCTCCCTAAGGTTGGATTTTCACCGTTTTCTCTTCGGTTGTTCATTTATTTATTTATCTAATAAGTATTTTATTGAGAGCTTTCTAAGTTGTTAGACCTCATTAGATCCTAGAGCTATAGGATGATTAAAGATGAAGACATGATTCTTGCCCTCTGGAATCTCCTATTCTACTAAGGGATTACAAAAACATATGAACAAGATGTATCATGTATCATTGATGCCAAAGATATCTAAGAAGCATAATTACCAAATATCATCAGAAAGAAGCCAACTGAATCACACCCTGAATCCCTTTGTATACAACTTGTAAAGAGACCAAATAAATCACTATTGAAAGAAAGACAACATTAGCCTAATCAACTGAGCACCAAGGAGTTGCCTTCCTAGGTGATTTTCACATTCAAATCTCTGAATCCCTCTTGACGTCATTAGACCTTAAATTGTTGGAAATGTAGCTGTAGCTTGTATTTTAACATTTGTTCTGCACATCAGAGCCAGGCAGGCATGCTGTGGTGAAGTGGTCGGATTATTTTAGTTTAGCTGTTGGATAAAAGTGCGACTGTGTTGACACAGTTGTCAGCTAGCTGTTTTAGGGCTTGGTTATCTGCCTTTAGGAGTCCCTTCAATGCTTCTGAGCATTCAGGTTTCTCCACCTACTTTCCATGCACAATCCTGTCAGCTGGAAAGGGCCTCTCTCTGAAGATTCCCAGGCTGTAATTTTCCAGTGAGAGTAGTGACCTCTTCAAGCCATCATTTCTGGTAGTAGTGGCTTTATATACATCTGGCAGAGCCTACTGTGGCTTAGGCCACAGGGAATAGGTGGTAAGGGGACACAGCTGGCACTGGAGCTGTCAATGGTCCCTTAAACAGGGGACAGCCTTATCCCTAATGTGGCCTCTAGAGTAACTTGGGTTGCATAGAGTAGCCCTACTGTAAAAAGATCTGAATAGCATATTCATTTTTAAAACCTTCTTGTTTTCCTATCTTTTTGCATCATAGATCCTGGGAGATTTGGGCTAATGAACCCATTATCTGTTCATAAGCCTCAGGCATATATAAATTATATTCCCAGCCTTTCTGTGTTTCTTTGTTAGCATATCATTCAGGGACAGAAAGTAAAGAGAAATCAAAGGAAGCTAGGAAGGGGTGGCGAGGGGAATATGGAGACTGTGACACTCAGATATGTGAAGCAGCAGTATACTCACACGAAGGTGAATGAAAGAAAGCTTGTTTCGAGAGCACAAGTTGAGAGAGCATGTATAAAAGTAAAGGACAGCATGACTTCAATAAACCTATTACTCGTTACTTATGTTAGGAGTCTTTGGGTTTCTAATAAGAGGTCCCTAACCCAAGCTAGCTTAAGCAGAAAGAGGAGATTGATTGTAAAAAATACAGGGTGTTTCAGATTCCAAGAGCAGAAATGTAGCTGGGTAAGCAGTGAAAGTGAGAACTAGAAGGCCATCAGGAACTGTGAGTACCCTGTTACATGTCTCTGCTTCTCTTTGTGTGTCTGCCTCTTTCTTTTCTGAGGAAGAAAAGATTTTTCGGCTGCCTATCCCATGTGGCAGACATAAGATGGCTCCCAGGGCTCCCAGAATCACATTCACAGTCCCAGGTCCATGAAGAAGAGAGAGATTGATTCAATCCCTTTTAATCTCAATTCCATATTCCTAGATTGGCATCTCTGTTCTAGCAAGAATGAGCCATCTGCAGCTGCAATCAACTGACATTAGAATTGAACAACATTGTACAAACATGGCTCCTAGAATTAACCCATTCATGTGCATGGGAAGGGGATAGATATTTAAGGAGGGGGAGGAATCACTGTAAGCTGGGAAGATGCTCTTTGACAAAGGGTGTTGTTAACATCATAAAAAATAATGTAGATAATAATGAGAGCAAAAGAAAACTAAGACCAGAAGCATAGGTGAAATGATTGCTTCTTTACAAATTGGATGCTCCATAAATTAACCCTACACAAAAATGTCAAACTTATTTTTCTTTCTCCCAAATGTTCCCAATAGACCTTTCCAACTGGCTCTTCTTACCATCCCAAGAATATGTTGTGCAAATTCCAGCCTCTTTGGTTATTCCAGCCTCTTTGGTCCCTCAATGAGAACACCTTTCCCCCTTTTTCTTTTTCTTTCTATCATAAACTGAATGTTTGTATGTTGAAATCCTATTCCCCAGCGTGATGGTATTTGGAGGTGGGGCCTTGGAAGGTGAATAGGTCATGAGAGCAGTTAGTGCTCTTTTTTAAAAGAGACACCAGGGAGATGCCTTTCCCCTTCCACCATGTAAGGACACAGTGATAAGATGACCATCTATGAACCATGAAGCAGGGCCTCACCAGACACCAAATCTGCCAGCCCCTTGCTCTTGGACTTCCCCACCTCCAGAACTATGAGAAATAAATTTTGTTGTTTATAAGCCACCCAGGCTATGGTATTTGTTATAGCAAGCCTGAATAGACTAAGGCACTGTCCAAATCGTACTCCTCTGTTAGGGGCTCAGCTCAAATCCCCACTTGTCCATGAATCTTTTTTACCATTCTGACTATATTAACTAATCAATTTACTAATTAAATTTTACCCTTACCAGATACATTTTTTTCAAGTAGACTATATAATCCTCAAAGTCAAAGACAGTATCATCTACTTCTTTGCATCCTTCATGGTGCTGAGGTGTGCAGGCATTCGGGAAACACTTCTTTTACTGGGAGCTTTAAGTTCACGTACTAAGAGTGTCATATTATAAGACGTTAGGGATTATATTCTACATGACATTTCCAATTACATTTATGGTTTGGGAAATTTCAAAGATTAAGGTAACTGGCTAAATAAAGCTGTGCTAATAGGAGAAAATTTAATGAAATATTAAAAAGAGCAGAATTGAATCAGGATAAGTAAAGTCTATATGTATTGTGTATGATTATAAGTAGCCAGCATTTATAGTGTATCTTCTTTTTTAAAACAGTTCAACATAAAAAGAACAGACTGATTTTCATAACTGGCAAATATGTGTAAATTATTGAACCAAATAGTAACATTTCTAATGACTAAATCATCTTTCTGATGATTGACTCATGATAAATTGGAACTCAACTTAACGGAAAGCTGTACTGAGAAATGGGCCAGTTAGATATCATGCTTGATATTAAAGAGGGGACATATATCTTAGGTCTGGGACTTTCCCAGTATTTTTCCAGAATTGAAATTGAAAGTTTTAACATTCTTTCTCTGAAAATACGTGCATTCAGTTTATTAGGCAAAAGGAGATGCAAGCCTCCTTATAGGCCAATTGAGAATATTTTGAGGGATAATAAAATTAGCACAGTATATCAAAGGACGTATAGAGGAAAGGGCTGTGTTCAAAGATGGCCATTTCTAATTCATTTGATTTGCTAAAAATGAAGCAAAAAGTTAACATTTAACTTAGTTGTACATTAATAATTGAGCATAAAACGTCATTTTTATGAGAGTTGGTATATTTTTTAAATTTATAGATATTTGTTAAGTACCAAGTACATGCTTAGCCTTATGCATTGTACCCAGGAGCTAGAGAAGTAATACTGTAAAGCCTTGATAGTTTAAAATCTCTGGGAAATGAATTTTTCTTAATCGCCTAATTTTCAGGTCAGATGATGTCTCCCTTCTTAAAAATATAACTATTTTGGATGACAATTCCGAAGTCTTTCTTCTTTTATTAAGTAGGATAAATTACATATAAGGTACTTTTCTTGATGACTATTGTTTTTGAAAATTAATTATTCTTATTTCCTTTTAAAAATATCCTATTGATATATACCATCAATTTAATATCACCTTGGAGAAGCGAGAAAGAAGCCTACTTAGAATGCTCACACATTAAGTGACAAATAAAAATAGTACATATTTATCTATACAATTATAATTTCTCTAGTATCATAGTCACAGTTTGATCCTGGATGTTCTTCACAATCACAGTGGAAAGATCCATGAGGCTCACCTTTGGCCACCGGCAGTGATGCGGGACTGCTTGGGGACGTGGGCATCCTGGTGACTTGCTGCTCTCCAGTCCTATGTTCATTATCTTGCTCCCCATAGCACCTCTGTTATTTTCAATAGAATTCCAAGGCACAGCAAAAAATACTGAGGGGTTTTTTCCTTGCATTTGTTAGCCCTTAAGCTAGATGTTTAAGTTTTCCCTTACTTGAATTACATACCAGGGGTGCCAAAAAATGTATACAAGTGGACACTTTGGTCAATGTTGCTCAAGCAGTGGTTCACCGTATTCAGAAGTGTCTGGACGCTGATGGTAACCACCCTGAGAACCTCTTGTAATTCCAGAATTCAAACATGACTTGTATTCATCTTTTGTTATCGGTATATATTAAGTATTACAATGTTAATACAGTTTTCCTTTCTTAAAATGTGTGTACATGTTTTTAGGCATCCTCTATTAGTGATTCAAAGAAAAATAAAGCTTTAAAGTAGCTGACAGCTTTTGACGTCAGTAAAGATCTTTCTAAACAAATGTTAGACCAATCTGCCCTGGTTTGAAAATGAAATGATCTCTTCCCAAAGGTTCGGCAGTTTCTTTTGCCTTCAACTTTATTGCCCAGCCTGTGACCGGCAATGTTCGATGTTCACTATAACTTCCCATTTCAAGCCTCCATCCCAGTGTAATCTTTGATGTCGTTTTAAGCAACAAATTAAAGTTGTCATCCTGGATGGCTCCATTAATGCCAGCAACTTACCTGAAAGACTGATTGAATGATTGATATCTTTAATGCACAGGCATTGTCCTACGTGCATAAGCAATGACAACCTGTCAGTGCTTACTTCTTTGCCTGATGGCTCGCAAGCATTTTGTGACATCAATTTTAAGATGTGATTCAAAAGATAGAGTTGGGTGGAATTAGATAATTTGAGGTTATCTTAAAAAAAATATGTGTCTCAATTTCAGGATGTAATGAAGACGGAGCTATATCCTTGCACACTGTTTAAATTCTTGGGTCTGATTTTTATCCTTACAGACAACTGCTTCTTTCAGAACTGTCAGGGTGTCTGCCTAGAGTAGGTTCCTTTTTTTCATAGCCTGCAATCACAGTCTGGTGGCCTTTATTGGGAATGTCTAGAGTCTCCCTCCCTTTACTCCCTGGTTCTCAACCCCAGTCTGGTTTGGTGAGGCTGTTGGATCACTGGGTTTCAGCAGTTGTCAATCTGGGGAGATCCTTGCCGTTATTACAAGTAAATTCCTTCACTGGCACATTAGTTTCCCCTCCGTAATCAAGGACATGCTCCACAGCTGTTCACCCCAACCACCTGCCGGTCCTGAATCATCAGTCTTTGTTCTCTATTTCATCATTTCCATCAGCATACAAGCCTGGTGTTATTTCTCCATCTTAAATAAAATTTACACTTTTCCTCTTGAGTCCCCTGCTTTCTCTTCCAACAACTGCCTCATTTGTTTGCTCTGCTGTGCAGCATAACTTCTTGAAAACGTTGTCTGTATTCAGTGTCTCTAATTTCCCTTTCTTTTGGGAAAATTATTTTTACTCTGGAAATAATCTCAAAGGTACAGGAGTGTTGCAAGTACAGTGCAAAGAATTTTGTTTTCCCCTGAACGATTTGAGAGTAAACATTCTTTTTTATATTTATTGAATTATATTGATATGTAGCTTATAATCTGCTAGTGTCATCATTTATTTTGATGTTTAAATTGGAACAGACTAAAAAGCTGGCTGTTGTGTTGTTTTGACAGCCTCCATCATTCTTTGAGTGTTTCCTTAGTTTTGGACACAAGAAGATGTTCTAGGATCCTCTTGTTATTTTCTTGCCCAGCCCTGGACTCATCTTTTTCTCCAAAGAGCACTAGTTCCTTTGAGAGTGACATTTAGAAATCAAGATCTGGATGTTAGATTGCTCATTGCTGAAGTGTTGATGCTCCTACTGTGTTTCCCCGAAAATGAGACCTAGCCGGACATCAGCTCTAATGCGTCTTCTGGAGCAAAAATTAATAGAAGACCCGGTATTCTATTACATTACATTATATTACATTATATTAAAGACCTGGTCTTATAGTAAATAAGACCGGATCTTATACTAATTTTTGCTCCAAAAGACGCATTAGAGCTGATTGTCCAGCTAAGTCTTATTTTTGGAGAAACACGGTAGTTCTTCTCAGTAGGCAGAGCTAGAGAACGAACACACACACACACACACACACACACACACACACACATACACACACATACTCTTTTGCATCTATATTGATTTTTTTTTTTTTTAATTTACCAGCTTAACCATTTTTTTCTTAAATTTTATTGGGGAATATTGGGGAACAGTGTATTTCTCCAGGGCCCATAAGCTCCAAGTCATTTTCCTTCAATCTAGTTGTGGAGGGCACAGCTCACTGGCCTATGTGGGAATCGAACCAGCAACCCTGTTGTTCAGAGCTTGTGTTCTAACCAACTGAGCCACCCAGCCCCCACATCTATTTGATTTGTCTGTCTGTATGTGTATAGGTAACCGTGAGTTTACATCAACACCACCAGGTCCTACCCTACACCACAGGGTTCATCCCACCTTTCTACTTTTTGTATTTGTAACTCCCTTCACTGAAGAAGAACCTGGATCCTCTTATCCTTATTTCATTAACTCCCTGTAAGAACGAAGCTCCTACTCCACCACCTCTCCTCCCGACATGATGCCTTCACATCCCACCGAAACTCCCACAACCCTCACTGGGCTGCCCCTTGCCTCTGACCTGATGTGGAAACCTACCTTGCTTGGTCCTACCTAATGCCTGTAAGATTGAATTGTTCAGGAAGAAGGAGGAGGAGGCCCCATTTATTCCTAAAACCCATTCCAGTGAGGCTTTTATTCCTATCATCCCACGGAAGCTTTTCTCATCAAGTTCACCAGTGACTCCAAATTGCTCAATCTAATGACCAATTTTCAGTTTTCATCTCACTTGACTTATCGCAGCATTTGACATGGATGATGTCTCTTTATTCCTCGAAGCGCTTTCTTCAGGTAGCTCTCAGTACTCGCCCCTCTTGCAGGCTACTCCTTTTAAATTTCATTTGCTGGTGCCTCTTAGGCTCCGCCAACTTCTTTCATAAGTGTTCCAGGCCTCAGTACTTGGTCTTCTCTTTTTTATCTAAATTTACTCCGTTGGTGTGATATTAATTCCCAAGGCTTTTGTACCATCTACATGGTCTCAATTCCCAAATTTACAGCTCTAGTCTTGCTCTCTCCTCCCAAACTGCAGCATTGTATATCTCACTGATAGATGTTTTGATTTCAACCTGTCTAAAACTGAATTCCTGATCTTCCCCGCAAACACCTCTCCCTGAAGCCTTAACCAACTGACATGATGCCAACGTTATCTTTCCATTTGCTCGGTCCAAAAACTTAGAAGCTCTATTACTTAATGTTTCTTTTTTAATCACACTCTACCTCTAATCCATCAGAAAATCTCGGTGATCAAACATGCAAATGCTGTTTATCTAGAATTAAATGACTACGTACCCCTCTGCCGCTATTGCTCTATTACGAACCACCATCACCTCTCACTTGGATCAACAGTAGTCTCCAGGATAGTCTCTGCTTCTACCCCGTGACTCCTGTAGGTTTTCCGTTCTCAACACAGCATGAAGAGTGCTCCTTTAAAATA
The DNA here is from genome assembly GCF_004115265.2 of Rhinolophus ferrumequinum. NCBI lineage: Eukaryota > Metazoa > Chordata > Mammalia > Chiroptera > Rhinolophidae > Rhinolophus > Rhinolophus ferrumequinum. The sequence goes on along the minus strand of NC_046289.1, from coordinate 40,585,839 downwards.
TAAGTCTGGTGATGCCCCATTTCTTACTAGTAGTTTCATTCTGTAATATTTTACCCAAAGATTGATTACTTTCTCAACTAAGCCTAACTATTGCAACCTGTTCCCTACCACTATCTCCCCAGTACACCCACTTTCAATCCCTTTCGCCCTGCTTTTTCATACAAAAACTTACTACCTTCTAACATTACCTATAGCAGCAATTTATTATGTCTCATTTTCTGTTCTCTTTATTCTCCCACTGAAATGCTATATAAGCAAGTTAATTATGCTGTGCTTTGGAGTAGTTTGAGTCATATTTCTTCATTTGGGGTTTGTTGAGGTACTTGAAACTGTGGGTTTGTAGTTTTCATTAAATTTGGAATTTTTCCACCATTATGTCTTAAAATACTTTTTTCCCCTCTCCTCCAGCCACTATCTCTCTCCTCTCCTTCAGAGACTTCAAATATACAGAGGGTGCCAAAAAAATGTACATACAGTTGAAGAAAGGAAAAAACTACTAAAATTGTAATACTCAATATATGCCGATAACAAAAAATGAATTACAAATCACGTTTGACTTCTGCAATTACAAGAGGTGCTCAAGTGGTTACCATCAGCGTCCAGACACTTCTGATTACAGCGAACTACTGCTTGAGCAACGTTGACCTAAGTGTCCACTTGTATACATTTTTTTTGACAACCCCGGTATATATCACATCACTTGAAGTTGTCTCATAGCTCATTGTCCTCTGTTCACTTTTTTTTTTTTTTTTTTTACAGTCTGTTTTCTCTCTGCTTCATTTTGGAGAGTTTCTTTTATATCTTCAAGTTTACTAATCTTCTGCAGTATCTAATCTGCTGCTAATTCCATGTAGTGTATTTTTTTTCTCCCAGAGATTTGATATAGGTCTTTTTTTTTTTTTTTAATTTTTATTGGAGAATATTGTGGAACAGTGTGTTTTTTCCCAGACCCATCAGCTTCATCTCGTTTTTTTGTTTGTTTGTTTGTTTTTTCAATCTAGCTGTGGAGGGTGCAGCTCACTGGCCTATGTCGGAATCAAACTGGCAATCTTGGTGTTATGAGTACTGCACTCTAACCATTGGGCCAACCAGCTGCCCACCAGTGGCTCAGCTCCAAGCTCAAACCATGTTTCTCACTGGTCCATGTGGGAATGAAACCAACGAACTTGGTGTTATGAGCACTGTGCTCCAACCACTGAGCCAACCAGCCACCCCGATTTGGGCCTTTTTAATATCTTCCAGGTCTCCTTTTATCATGTTTGCTTTTCTCTATCTTTTTGATTATATGAACAATATTTACAATAGCTATTTTAACTTTATCCATATCTACTAATTTTATCATCTGTATCAATTCTGGATCTTTTTTTATTAGTTTTTATTCTCATTATGGGAGAGATTTTTTTTCCTACTTATTTCATGCCTGGCTTTTCTTTTTAATTCTAGAAATTGTGAATTTTATCTTGTGGTATGCTGGAATTTTTTATATTCCTTTGAATATTGTATTGCCATAAATTTTAATTTTGTTCTGGGATGAAGTTAAGTTACTTGGAACATTTTGATCTATTCAAGGCTTACTTTTCAACTTTGATAGGTGAGTCCACAACAGCCTTTAACTTAGGCCTATTTGGCACCACTACTGAAGCAATACCCTTTTTAGGACTCTACTCAAACCTCAATTATGAAGTTTTTCTACTCTGGCCTATGGGGACACCAACTATTGTGGCCTGTGTGCTCATCAGGGAGTGTTTCACTTGATCCTTTCTGAAATTTTTTGCACAGCATCCAACAGTCCTCTGCGACACATGTACTTATCAGTATTCAGCTAAAGACTCAAAGGAATCCTCAGGAGGCTTCCAGAGCATGTGTATGCACTCTCTCTCTCTGTAGCTCTTTCTTCCCTGTTACTTTCACCTCAACTCAGTGACATTCTTCAACTCTGTTTAGGTACTCACTACCTGTGCCTTGGCCTGGAAACCCTTTTTAGGCAGTAGGCTTTGGCCATCGTAAAACTTATCTTGTCTCCATTCTCTCAGGGATCATTGTCCTATTGTATAACATTTAAAAAAACATTTGTTCATATGTTTTGTCCAATTTTTAAGTTATAGCAGGAAGGTTTAATTGGTCCCTGTGGCTCCAGAATTGGAAGTCTACAACACTATATAAGTTACACAAGGACAGGAATCTTTGTGTGACTTTTTTCCCTAATTATTCCAAGCCTCCAGAAACTGTGCCTAGCATATTAGGGACTCACTAAATATTATTTTAGTGGGATATTTGTTAAATAAGATTATGTTTGAGAACTCCTTCAGCAATTATTTGAGGGTTTACTCTGTGCTGGGCACTGATTATTCAGTGGTGAATAAAACAGATATGGTTCCTGCCTTCATAGAGCATAGTGCTTAAACATCAAACAGCAAATAAACAACCAAAGGTCATAATTATAAACTATGATAAGCTTTTTTCCGTGAAGGAAAAGAATGGTGTGCTCTGAGAGAGAATCATGAGGAAAGTCATTATTGGATAAAGTGGTCGGTAAAGACTCTACAAAGAGGCAGCACTTCAGCTGAGTCCTGAAGGAAGAGAAAAAGACAGCCTGTTGAGGCCATGGAGATAAGAATGTTTCCAGGGAGTTGTATGTGTGAAGCTTTGAGGCTTGGAGATTTCAAAAAATTAGAGGACACATGGGTGGGGAGGGAAGAATGCCACAGCATGAAATGGAGCGACGGGCAGGCCCACAGCAGGAAGGATCCACAGGATGTTTTATGATGTTTTGGTTTTCTACAAAGTATAATGGGAAGCTAGTGAAAGTTTTAAACAGGAGAGTGATATGAGCTCATTTATATTTTTAAAATATTTTTCATAACTGCAGTATGGAGAATGCTACTCCTGGCACAGTTGTAAAAGTACAAAAGTCATTTAGAATTGAGATTCTTAAACTTTTTTGTGCCCTTAAACTGTTTGGCTGCCTGTTGAAGAATATGGTCTCCTCAGAATAATATGTTTGAATCACAAAGGAAACTAATTATATTGAAACATAGTTCATCAGAATTTTTTTTTAGAAAAACATTTATGATATATGTGTACCCCTTTATTAACTGATTATATACGATCTAGTAGTGGGTCTATAATTATAGTGGATCAACATAAATGAAATATGATATTTGCAATAACTGTAATATGATGGAAAATATCTGATTTCTGTTGGTTACTAAGTCATAGAAACTGCTAATGCTATTGTAGTATGTTGGTGTATTGCCAAAATCTATAATGGAAATAAATTTCCATTTGAGGTTAGTGAAAGTAAAGATGTAATATTTTTATCATTGTAGTTCACAGACCACCCCCTGAATTCTACCCACAGGTCCTGTCTCAGTCTGTTTGAACTGCTATTACAGAATACCATAGACTACATGGCTTGTAAACAATAGAAATGCGTTTCTCACAGTTCTGGAAACTGAAAGTCCAAGATGAAGGTGCCAGCAGATTTGGTGTCTGATAAGGGCCTGCTTCATGGATATAGAAGGCTATATTTTCACTATAAATTCACATGGTAGAAGGGGCAAGGGAGCTCTCTGGGGTCTCTTTTATAAGGGCGCTAATCCCATTTAGAGGGGCTCTGCTTTCATGAGCTAATCACCTCCCAAAGGTTCCACTTCCAAATACCATCACACTGGTGATTAGGATTTCAACATATAATTCTGGGGAGACACAAACATTCAGTCTATAGCAGGTCCCTTGGGAATTCTAACTTAAGACGTTATTTCAGTAATCATGGAGAAAGAAGGTAGAGGCTTGAATTGGTATAGTAGTAATAGAGATGGCAGTAGAGGACAAATTTGAGATGTTTTTGAAAGAATCAAGGACTGAAAATGGAGAGATTGCCTAGTTAGTGGGAAAATCTTCATGGAAGAATTAGGCATGGGGATGTAAAATCTGAAAGAAGTTGTGTACAAAATGTTAGCAGGAATAGTCAGAAAGTAAGATTTGCCAGGCAGATTATTGCTGTGAATCATTGTAAGGTACGGGACAAGGATGGAAGCTATGGGTTAGAAAGGTAGAGACTTCATAAAGACTAAGTCAGCGACACTGAGACCATGACTCAGACACTCACAGGCTGCGGGACTTAGGACAAACATTTACCTAATGAAACCTCAACTTCACATATTAAAGATGAAGATAATAATAGCTTGTGACCCATAATATTGTTGTAAGAATTAGATAATATACCGTATGTAAAGTAGCTAGCACAGTTCTGACCCTTACCAAGGCCAGTAAATATTAGCAATTATTCTAATTACTGCTAGGATTCTGACATTGTTTTGGACTATCACTCATAAGAGATTGCAATCTAGTTGAGGAAACAAGATAAAACACATAATATATTTTGAGAAGGAAATCATTCAGAATCAAGCATTCCAATCTAAGATATGAGCAATTCTAAGCTATTAATTTTATCCAGGATAGCACTTTCTGTTTCATAAAAAGATTTTGAAAATTTCTGCCACATATTTGTGTGTGAGCATTGCAAATGAGTAATGATGGTGCTGGATCTCTTCTTAATAAGTGAATTTTGGATATCACCACTGCCCAGTCTCTGCTGCTTACAGCTAAGCTCCTATTTGGTGTAATAATGACTATGGCTCAAACAAGTAAAAACCACAAAAAAAGTAATCAAGATTCTGAAAGTCTGTCCTTTGCTTTCATTTAGAGGAGCTAAGACAAGAACAGGCTGTTTCCTTTCATTCTGTCATAGTAGCATTTCATAAAGATGCACAAAGAATTTTAATCAACATTTGGAACTAGCCCTGCATTTGAGTAGTTTGTGTGTAGATGGCTGTGTCTTAATGGCAAAACATTGGGGCTCAAGATATTTTTCTTCTGTTTACTTTGCTATATGACATTGAACAACTCATGCAATGTGCTGAGCCTTAATTTTTCAACTCATGCAATGTGCTGAGCCTTTAATTTTTCATAAAAGGGGGATAACAGTTTCTACCTCAGGATTATTGTATAGATCAAAAGAGAAAACTTAAGTCAATATCTGGAACAAAATAGGAACAGAATAAAAATATTTTTATAAGCAATGTAATGCCTATTAAAGAGTGAGACTTTAAGCCAAAAACAACAGCAAGAGACAAAGAAGGTCATTATATTAATATATTGATAAAGGTGTCAATTCATCAAGAGGATATAGCAATTATAAATATGTATGAACCCAATATAGGAGAACTTCTATGTATTAAGCAAATATTAACAGACCTGAAGGGAGAAATAGACAACAGTACAATAATAGTAGGGGACTTCAATATCCCACTTTCAACTATGGATATATCATCCAGACAGAAAATCAATGAGGAAACATTGGACTTGAACTTAACTGTACTTTATACCAAATGAACCTAACAAACATATACAGAACATTTAATCCAACAGCAGCAAAATACACATTCTTCTCAAATACACACAGAACATTCCCCAGGATAGGTCAAATGATAGGTCACAAAACAAGTCTTAGCAAATTTAAGATGATTGAAATCATACCAAGAATCTTTCCAATCACAATGGTATGAAATTATAATAGAAATCAATAACAGGAGGAAAACTGGAAAATTCACAAGTATGTGGAAATTAGGCAACATACTCCTGAATAATCAGCCAATGGATCAAGAAGAAATAAAAAGGGAAATCAAAAAATATCTTGAAACAAAGGGAAAAAAATGGAAACAAAACACACCAAAACTTATGGGATGCAGCAAAAGCAGTTCTAAGAGGAAAGTTTACAGTGATAAATGCCTACATTAAGGGAAAAAAAGATCTAAAATAACCTACCTTTATGCCTCAAGACACTTTAAAAGAAGAGATTAAGCACAAAATTAGCAGAAGGAAGGAAATAACAAAGATCAGAACAAAAATAAATGACATAGAGACCAGAAAAACCATAGAAAAGGTCAATGAAACTAAGAGCTGATTTTTTGAAGAGATAAACAAAATTGACAAACTTTTAGCTAGACTAATAAAAGAGAGACGACTCAAATAAGTAAAATCAGAAATGAAAGAAGAGACATTACAACTGATACTACGGAAACACCACTAAGAGGGATAAGAGAATATTGTGAGCAATGATATGCCGATAAATTGGATAACCCTCTCTCAGGGCTGAACAGATGCAGAGTTGATATATGCATGACCCTGACCTTGAGCATCTCCTTCAATTTTGTGCCTTAAGTGCCTTATTCCCCTCACCCTAGTCTTGGACCTGCTTGCAATAATCTTGTAAGGTCAAGATCATCAACTCCCTTCTTTGCAGATGAGGGAACAGAGGCTTATGGAGGTTGAGTATCTTGCTTCACTTTACCTCAAACTAGTACATGGTGGAGTTAGGATTTGAACCTGAATTCTTGAGGGCAGTTGGACACCAAACCCTAGGCCTTAACTGACTGCACCTGCATCAGTGCCTCATCTAAAGTTGCGGTTGTTGTTTTCTTCCTTTCCAGGTATCTAAGGCAGCTGCAGACTTGATGGCCTACTGTGAAGCTCATGCCAAGGAAGATCCCCTCCTGACCCCTGTTCCGGCTTCAGAGAACCCATTTAGGGAGAAGAAGTTTTTCTGTGCCATCCTTTAAGTCTTCACGAGAAGCCTGAAGAGCCTTGGGGCTCCTGGGACACTGATGTAGAGTTTTTAGCAAAGTGGGCGCCTTTCTAGTCCACAGCATTTAAAGAGAGGGAGGAGAACCATCCTGGAAACTCCAGGCTATGCATGTTTAAAGAACTGGTCCCCTTTAGGAGAATGAAAGCCAATACACAGCCTGAATTAAAAGCTCTGATATCAGCAGAACTGCCTGGAGGAGGGGACTATGTAAAGATAAAAATAGGTGTCATTTCTTTTCTGCTTTCCCTCCCAAAACCTTATGTTTCTGCTTCATATTTAAAAAATAAAAATTGAAACAGACAGCTGTACTGAGCTAAGATGTGTATGACCTTCTTGGAATGAATATTGCCTTTAGAATACCCTTTGATCAGCTGAGTTGTACAGTGTAACTGCGATTCAGTTTAATGGCGTTGATGTCTAGTCTTTGTGCCTTTGTTTTCCTTTTTCTTTTTCCTCTGTCCCCTATCCTCTGTCTCCCTTCCCCATTAGAGTAGTACAGAGATAAGGCTGGACTTGTCTGTGAGACTGAACTCCAAGGATGAGCACCCAAAATCCTTGGGGAGATGTTTCCTGTGGTTTATCCTCATGGTAATAACAAAAACAAAACAAACAAACAAACAAAAAAATGCCGGTTGTCTGTGTTCTCTTATCACTATTCCTAACATTTGTACATGATAGCTTTGATTCTGCAAGTAAAAGTAAATCATGTGTTGTGACTGGTGCTTTCATATATTTGTGACAATTTTTGAGTAATATTGCATGAAAATGTCCCTATGTTACATCCATTCAGAAGTTTTGTTGTTTTGCTATAAAGTTTGGAATAGGAATGAGAGAAAGAAGCTGGGAAGGAGTATAACTCAGTATCTTGAAAACTGAGATTACTTCAGAGCCTTAGTGATGCCTAAAATACCTCCTAGTTATCAGTGGTATAAATGCCTCTTCAATATGTTTTCCAGAATCCAAAGCATTTAGGTTTTATTCAGGATCCAGGACAGCATAGGTACCATCACGCAGGAGCAGTAAGTATTCAACATGAGTTGGGAGGTGCTTTTGTCAGAGAGTTAAGAGCAAATTCCTTCTGTCCCTAAGTCACAGAAATTTTAGATTGAAAGAACGCTTTCTGTGCTCTTCTTAAAAATGTGGCCCTTGTTTGTTCAAGGATCAGGAGAAATAAACCCATGGCACCAGAGAAGACCCATTCTCAGAATCCCGGCTATTCGCCTTCCAGGGAGAAGGGGACAGGTATAGCCTGCAGAGCCAACTCCACCAGATGGGGTCTGGCTTTTGTTTTTTTCCACTGAGATGGTCTTTATGTGTCACCAATTTTTTTTTTCAATAGAATCTTTTCTTAGCTAGTGTTCTCCATCTTGTTTGATAGAATCTTTCAGTCTTTATTTACAGCTCCCTTGTAGCTAGAGCTCTCTTTTCCCAAGAAGTGATACTGAAAATGATTTTTCATTGCAGCCCTAGCCTCTATCAGTAATGGGAGGCCCTGAAAGCCTCTGTTACTTTTTTTCTGCGACATTCCCAGGCAAAAGAGGGCCTCTCTTACATTTTGTTTGTTTTGAAATCCCAAAGACTGTTTCCAAATTAATTTTATTCTCTTCTTTTTCCTTCCTCCTGTTTAAAAAGAAACAAAAAGGGATGAAGAGGGAAGAAAAGAGACAATAAAAATTCTTAATATGCCAAGGACAGATTTTGAAACAGACTTGGTAAATATTTTCCTTAGCTCCTTTAATGGGCATGCTGGTAAAAGAATGAATGCATCCAATTAAAGCTCATGCCTGAGGTGGGGTGGGGTGGGAGAGCAAATACTGAAATATTTGTGAAATGTATGAATGCCCTTCTATAACCAGATATTTCTGTTCTGTTTAAACTTTGAAATTTTGTTACAGTCAGTGGGACACAGATAAAGATTTAGAGGGGAAAAACACTGACAGTATTTATTAAACTACAGTATTGTACCATTAGCTTAGTAATACTGTGGAACGAGCTAAAACCATATCCATTTTTCTAAATGAGCCAAAATATGAATTGAACATGTGGTCACATTAAAACAACTGTGAATAAACACTCTTTGGTGTTTAACTAACTTTGGTGTAATAACTAAGACGTCATTATAAGACCCTGATGATTTTCATAATCCACACCGTTTGTTTTTCTCAAAAGGACTCTTTATATTTTCATATAAATCTAGATATTTGGAGCAATGAAAATGGAATAAAACTTGAGAAAACACCATAATAGTGCTCTGGTAATTAAAAGCTAAAGAAATTCCAAACTTAATGTGACCTTGTTTAATAAAGGAGAGAGAAAGCAGTAAATATATAGCCCATCTGAAATTAAGTTGAAGGAAAAGGTTTTGGCTCCTTTTTTTCATAATTTCATGTCCTATGGTAAGGAATTATAATGCCAGAGCCTTTATATGAGTTTTGGCTTATTGATATCTTTACTGATTAAGGGGAAAAAAAGCTTTTTTTGATTACTTATGCCTCTGAAGAGCTTTAATTCTTTTAGAAATTCAATAATCATTTTCACCAGCATAATTTTATCTTGAGGGTTAACTAATAGGAACACTTAGTTTAACTATTCAAGGCCCTAATTTCTGTGTCTGATGTACTGGGTAGTAATGAAATCTGCCATAAAATTAGTTAAACAGTAAACATAACCCTTATATTTATAAAAATAAACGTCACATCATTCTCAATATTAACTCTAGTTTTTGTTGTTGTTTTTGTTTTCAATTTTAAATCTAATACTATTTCATTTAAATCAGAGGTTGCAAATAAGTACTTTTATCTGAGGCGAATGTTGCAATATTTGAAAGAGATTGCTTCCCAAGAAAAAGTCAAAACCATTTCTCCATACACTCTTTCACAACTGGAATTTTGAGAAATTGCGCATGCTGTCTTAGGGAATTTATGTACTTTTTTTTTTTTTAATTTGCTTCTAGCTGCTCCTGGCAATGGTGGATTGTTACATATACATTAATGTTTTCCCAGCCCAAAAATTGTTAATGTTTTTCCTATACAAGATCTATGGAGTGTGTCTTTCAAAGAGAAGGAAATCCAGAAACGTTAGAACAGGAACACCTGAATGTGATGTGCACATTTTCATCCCACATGGACCATGTATTTGTTTTAATAAATGGAATTTTCAGACTCATTTCATATGCAGTCAATTTCATCGCGAACGCCTATGGACCATCTCACCCATGGGTTAATTTGAGAAGTATGATAACGCATCACAGGAAGGATGCAGAAATAGGCATCCATTGATTTTTCTGTAGGGTGTGTAAATAGAGGTGCCCTAAGGAAGGAAAAACTCACATGAGGCTCTTTAAAAGCCTTTCTCCCTGGTCTCTACGTCTCAAGTACAGGGCTTGGGGACACAGGGAGATGATGGGGTAGAGTCCAGAGGTCTGGCAGGCTGGACCATGAAGACAGATGAGCGGCATTTACACTCTAACATATTGTGAGTATGCCACATGGGGAGTTTTCCTTTTTAAAAAAAAAGAACAAAAAGAACACAGAGTGCTATTCTCCATAAGCTGTTCATGATTTAAAAGGAGTACTGGAGAAGATAAATGCTTAGAACTCCAGATTCAGAAGCTCCTCAGAGATATTCTTAGTCAAGAAAAGCTTCTGTATGTCCTTCAAATTATGCCAGTGAGTAATAAACCCTGTTAGTAAAGAAGGCAACGCTGGATCTCCTTGGACTTGTGCCGGTGACAGCAGCATCTTTAAACCTCTGTAAAGGGGGCCACTGGAGTTTGTGCATTTCTCCAGTACATCAGTATTTCTTGGACTGTGGTCCCTGGACCCCCTGCTTCAGAATCACCTGGGATCTGTATTAAAAAGGCAGAATTCAGACCCTGCACTAATTCAGAATTTCTGGCAGTAGCACTTAAGAACATACACTCTGTCGTGCGGGGTGTCAGGCGGGGTCTCTGGTCCCACTCCCCACATAAGAACGCAGGACATGGTGAGGCCAAAAAGGAACACCCACAGAGCCATAGGTAGGGGAGTCATATCTCTATACTCTCGCTGGCGGCTGGGTTGGAGACACAGGAAACAGGAGCAACACAATTCCCAACTCTCACTGTGCCGCTTGTAGAATCAGCCACCATCTTCTTGCTAGCTCCCCCTTTTTTTTTGCTAGCCTAGCCACGGCAGTTATATTAGTGCCCAATGGCTCACTGGTTACAGCTGATAGCCAACTAGCCACAGCTGATGGCCATTTGATTGCAGTCGATGGCCATTTACTACCTGAGCCAGCACCTTTCTATGTGAGGCCGAGAGCCTGGAAACTGCTTTTTGGGTCTCTGTCCCCACACTCCACCACTACAGGCTCTCGCCTCACAATCTACGCGACAAGCGTCTTCCGCGAGGGGCCCTGTGCGAGGAGCCTGGAGGTGAATGCTATTTCCTGGACACAGCCAAGCTCTCTAGTCACAGCCAGGGTTTCTCAGGGCACCACCAGTATTTCTGGGCACAGCCAGACTTCCTGGACTTCTTAGGGTACCACTAGTCTCCCCGGGCACACGATGGCCTCTCAGGGCACTGCCACTCTCTCTGGGCACAGCCAGACTTCCTGGACTCAGCCAGGGCTCTCAGGGCACTGCCACTCTCTCTGGGCCTCTCAGGGTACCGTGCTGGAACAACAGCGGCTCACAGTCAAGGTGCTTACATATTCTCGATGGCGGCCAGTCAAGACACAATAGCAAACATCCGCCAGTTCCACTACATGGTGGTATGTTCCCAAACAAATAGTCAAGCTGTCCATTAAATTAGGGATGGAAGGCAATTCCCCATAGTCCATAGTCATTCGCCAGGGCTGTCCTGGGGGTGAGGGATGACCTTGACCTCACCCTCAGCTCCCACGGAGGACTCAGCAAGTGTTTCCTCCTGGGACTACAAGTCCTGCATTCGGGCTGTCTCAGCAAGCACTTCCCAGCCCACGGGGCTGCAACAACCTTCGCTTTCTCCAGCCTCTGCTGGTTGGGGAACCCTGGATGTCTTCCCACCCCTCCACAGGGGTCCAGCTCTCAGGCAGCTGCTCCTCCTGGTCTTCCTGCAACTGAGTGTTCATATGAACAAACTGCTCCACCGCCCTTCGGGGAGCTTTGGCCGACACCGTACCCTGCTCGCTGCGCCATGTGTCATGCAGGGGACCCTGCCGACTATGCCATGTGTCGTGCGGGGTGTCAGGCGGGGTCTCTGGTCCCGCTCCCCACACAAGAACGCAGGATATGGTGAGGCCAAAAAGGAACACCCACGGAGCCATAGGTAGGGGAGTCACACCACTATACTCTCGCTGGCGGCTGGGTTGGAGACACAGGAAACAGGAGCAACACAATTCTCAACCCTCACTGTGCCGCTTGCAGAATCAGCCACCATCTTCTTGCTAGCTCCCCCTTTTTTGCTAGCCTAGCCACAGCAGTTATATTAGTGCCCAATGGCTCACTGGTTACAGCTGATGGCCAACTAGCCACAGCTGATGGCCATTTGATCGCAGTCGATGGCCATTTACTACCTGAGCCAGCACCTTTCTATGTGAGGCCAAGAGCCTGGAAACTGCTTTTTGGGTCTCTGTCCCCACACACTCACTGCATGCTATAGTCTGAAGACTACTAATTTAAAAACAACTGAGCCTTGAACGATGCATCATTGGTGGTGCCAACCGCCATGCAGTCAAAAATCCAATTATAACTTTTGACTCCCCAATAACTACTAATAGCCTACGGTTGACCATAAACTTTACCGACGAACAGTCAATTAACACATATTTTATATGTTATACGTATTATGTACTGTATTCTTCCAATAAAATAAGCTAAAGAAAAGAAAATCTTATTAAGAAAACCATAAGGAAGAGAAAATACATTGAGAGTACTGTATGTATTTATCGAAGGGAAAAAAACCCACATATAAGTGGACCCATACAGTTCAAATCCATGTTGTTCAAGGGTCAACTGTACTTATGACAGGTAGCTTTTCATAACGCCTAAGGAAAGACACAAAGCAATCGTAAATATGCTTGCTCTAATTCCTACAGCACAGGAAGTGGCTGTGGGAGAGTGACCATGTAAACTGTGGGTGAGAATCTAGGCAGCTCCTGGACACGAGACACGGCCGTGGAAGCTAGTGGGTTTTCACTCTGCTCCTGTTCTGTTGAGCCCCGTGGGAGGATTACCTCCAGCTCTGGTTCTTTAATAAGCTGATCACATTTTAGCACTAACAATGACGTGGGAATTGGAGCTGGGTCAGCTCCAATCCACAAATTGCAAATAATTTGCCAAGGGAAATCCCTGTCCCTTTGGTTCTGCCCCAAATCTACATTTTCTGTCTTTGTAGACCAGGAGACTCAGGCAGAATTTATTTTTAATGAAGAGGGTCATGGGCCTTTCCTCAGTCAGAACTCCTACTGTTTCTCCACGTCCATCGTAAGGGAAACCTGGGAGTGGGGGTGCACCTCCACTCTAAGGGAACAGAAAGACTGTGCCTGGTGACTTCACGCTATACGCAAGCAAAAGCCCATCTAGCATGAGCTAGAGAATCAGAACCAAACCCCAGGGTTCCCATGCGACCTTGGGCAAGTCCTTTAACCTCTTCACACGAGACAAGAATATCTGATTCACTTGCCTCACTAAGTTGTCGAAACGAAAGCGAGCAGGTAATGGGGTATCATGAAAAAAGATGTGATAAAGAACCATTAGACACTGCTTGTACAACTTTCAAAGAAAGGAAAAGACTAGCTAGTTCCTTCTCGCCTCTTGTTTCACCCCCTTGCCTCTTTAACTTCATAACCCCTGATTCAGACTGTCTGAGTTCCTGCCACACCCACTGGTGTGGCCGCTCTGACTCTCTCTCGTCTCCTCCCACTCTAAGCCATCCCTCTCACCACTTTATACATTGATCAGGATTCCTTTGGTTGCAAGTGGCAGGAACCTCACTGAAACTGGCCAATAACTGAAGAGCTCAGAAATAGGTGCTACTTCAGGCTCAGCTGGATCCAGGTGTTCAGATGATGTCATCAGGTCTCTCTCTGATCCCTTGTCTCTTCTTTCTTCTGGGCTGGTTTAATTCTCAGACAGACTCTTCCCCTGCTGCATCAGGATAGTGTCAGCATCTCTGGGCTTACATCTCACTAATTTAGCAATCAGAGAAGAAAGATAACAGCTCCAGCAAAAAGTCTCTGGTTGTATCTGTGAAACACCTCCTAAGATTCTTATTGGCTGGATCTGGTTCTCATGCCCAACCATCCCTGAACCTGGATATAGAGGTAAGGTCGTTGTGCCACAGGGGCAGAGCTGTGCAAATTGAAGTGTTCCTACTAGAGGAGGAGAGATTGAAGGTTAAAGGCAAAAAACTGGTGCCAACCACATCTTGCCAGACTCAGTGATGTTACCTCAGATTTCGCCACCCTCGGAAATCCAGAATGCTCTGGCTCATGGTGCTCTTATCAACCTATCAGATCCACTCAACTGGATGTTGTCCAAGCCCATCCTTACCTTGTTTGTTAAACTTTCTTCTGATTCATTTTGCCTTCTGTGAATATATAATAATATGTATTACAATCCTACCTCCACACCTTTGCTTATGAGGTAAATAAACCTTCTGGAATGCCATTACTCAACTCCTCAACTATATAACTCTTGCTCATTTTTCAAGGCCCACTCTGAATTCCATGTTGTCTATGAATGACTTCAGGGAATACTTATCTCTTTCTTTTCTCAATTCCTGTTTAGCATTTGACTGTATCTGAGGTGCCTGCCTTCCTGGAGCTTGTGCTTTAGTGGAGGAAGTAGTCAAGTAAATTGCCAGTTACTAGTCAGAGTGAGAAGCTCTAGAACACAAGAAGCTGAGGGGAGGAGGGCAGAGGAGGATTACCAACCAGAGAAGGTGACATCGAAGTTAATGGCTCATTGTCCGAGAATCTTGTTTCTCACCATAACGTTCAAGGGAGTAGAGAATACCATTTGGGCAGTCCTCTCTTCAATCTCCCTCAGTGCCTGGCACAGCACTTGGAATCACAGTGATTCTCAGCAATGATCATTGATGGGCTGAGTACAGGACAAATGGCTGCAGAGAAATGGGACAAGGCAGAGGCATAACTAGTAAAAGCTGGTCTCGTGAGCTTGCCAAAGGCAGCTAAGAATGAAGTTCTCACAATGGTCAGCAGTCGGCTCCGTGCACAGAGAGATGGACCAAGCTGCAGGGAGTTGTGGCCCCTCCTCCCCTAGCCAGTTCCAGCTTTGTGTCCCCACGACTCATTCTCTTTAGCCTGCAGCCCCTTGGCCTCAGTGATACTCCCGCTTTCCAACCTGGAAGTGGGATTTGGTGGGCCCCCATGGGTCCAGGGTCCAGAAGAAATACACCACTGCCACACTGCCTTAATTTTAGCCCCAGGAGAAGAGTCCTCCCCTCTGTCCACTGACAACACTGTCTCTAATTGCCCTCCACTGTGTCTTCATGTGGCTATTTAAATTTCAATACAAATTGAGTTGAATAAAATTAAAGACTGAGTTGCTCAGCCACACTAGTCATATTTCATGTGCCCAATAACCACTCGGAACTCCTGGCTACCATATTGGACAGAGATAGAGACCATTTCCACCATTACAGGTAGTTCTATTAGACAGCCCTGCTCCAGAGCAATGGTTAGCTACCTTTTCTCCATGCCATACAACGGAACAAATACGCCTTCTCCTTGTGCCCAAATTTCAACACACACACAAACACACACAAAGAGAGAAAGTGAAAGTACTATAATCACAACAGTCATAACAATTGGCCAGAGGTTATGGTAAATCATACAGGGTGTGGCATAGAAGAGACACGCTGTGGGTTATGTATCATTCCATAAATTCACCCCCATCTCTCACTCTGGAAAGTGGAATGATAATAACCATGATAATAATAATGACAGCAGCGACAGTAAAGTGAACACTTATTGAGTACTTAACTGTGCCAGGCACAATGCTAAACTTTTTATAGATACCATTTCAGTTAACTCTCACAATAACTCTCTAGCATGGATATTATCTATCTCCATAGCAGGCACTTTCTGTGTCTCGTGTCACAGCCGGTCACCCACTTCTGATTTCACCCACAGCTGCAGTGGAGACTTCTGTGCAAGCTCATTCTTCCCCGGAGGAAATTAGTGTCCCGTGGGGCAATCCTCAACCAATGAGGGACAAATGTCTCAGGCCCACCCTTCAGAGGGTAATTCGGAAATGTATTTCATGTGATTTTTCAGAGGGTCTCTGGCAGGATCGAGCCTCAATTGTCCAGAATGGTACCCAGCCCAATAACACATCATACTGGTCTTTCTTCTTTAAATATCTTCCCCAATAAACTACCTGCATGCAAGTCCTTGACTCAGGTTCTGCTTTGGGGGAGATTCAAGCAAATTCAATCCCATTTTACAGATGAAGAATTTGAGATTTAAATAGGTTGACATTTTCCCAGGTTCCCATTGCTATTAAGTGGGAGGTCAAAGATATGAACCTAGATCTGTCTTGATTCCAAAGATTTAATTACTATCTTATCACGTAAACTGAAAGGCAAATACGTAAGAGGGAGGTTATTAGAAAAGTTCTGAAGCTGTTCTTATTTACAGAATAAGCTGATTGTTAGTCAGCTTCAAAGCTCCGCATTGCTTCTCTGTGGTCATTTGGTACCTAGAAAGTGTTCGCTTTGCACAGAAAATATTGCCTGGTATCAAGGAGACTGTGCAAGGAAAATCAAGAAGCTTGATTTTAATAGGGAAGGTCTAGAATGTTTGTATTTCTTCAGTACTTTCAGGAGGGGAAAACACCTTCCCTTTCTAACTACTGTTCTAACAACTACTTCCTTATAATCTCAGAACCCAGGGACCCTCCAAGGGTCAGAAACAGGGTCTGAGTGGCAATGGAGGCTTCCGTGGGCTTCATTTGAGAAAAGGATCAGGAAGAATCTGAGGACAAAGGCCCTTGCCAATGCAGTTTCAAGGTCTCACCCAGAGCTTCTTCGGGAAAAGATAAGAATGGTGCTCATTTCCTTCCCCAACCCCCACCCCATTTCCTCTCCCTACTCCAGCAATATGTAATACCCAACTCAAGCCTGTAACACAGAGTCACGACGCAGATCAACAGATGCTGCTGCACGTGCACATGCATACTCATGAGTAAAAGCTTACTGTTCCAGAATGCTTGCAGAAACAACGGTCACTCTGAGAAAGGGGTCAGCACGATGTACTGGCACATCCCATCATCAAAAATCACTACCCCACCTGCAGGTTATCTTGGTTTACTTTATAACAGCTATTCTCAAAGAGTGTTCCAGGAACTCTTAAGGGTCCCTGAGATCCTTTCAGGAAATCTGCTAGGTCAAAGCTATTTTCATAATAATACTATGATGTTGTTTGCCTTCTCTACTCTCATTCTCTTATGAGTGTACAGAGGAGCTTTTAGAGGCTACATGATACTGACGTCACAACAGATTAAATGCAAATGCACATATGAAAATCCAGCAGTCTTCTATTAAGCCAATCATTAAAAAGATTTGCTAAATCTAAAACAATGCCAATCCTCTCAGTATATTTTTTGTTCTGGGAAATATAGTTATATTTCATAAAAATATGTTATTGATGTTAACATGTAATGGATTTGTTGTGGTTATCGTTAATGTATTTAAAAATTTATATTTTTAAAATTAGCTATAATTTCTAGTAGCAATAGATATGACCTGCATAAACCAAATTCTTAATAAATAATTCAAGGAGGTTCTCAATAGTTTTAAAAGTGGAAAAGGATCCTTAGACAATAAAGTTTGAGAACTGCTGCCTTATAGACAGTTTTCTAGTTCCACTCCCTATTTTGCAGATGAAAAAATGTAAGCATCATTCAAAATCTTATAGCTATTTAGTGACAGTCATGAGTAGAATATAGGATGAGAGAAGATGACTCAAAAGGGCAAGACAGAAGTGTTTAAGGTTGCCCCAGGGATTCTGTTCAAACGTTTTCTAGGAAAACATTCCTGAATTCAATTTCACAATTTAACAGTATGTTTGGAGATAATTTTCCACACACAAAAAAAGATAAAATCATGACTCTCACATAGGTATAAAATGAACATATGTCAAACATTTGATTTAACTCACTATTAATAAGGAAACCGAGCAGATATTACAACTAGTCCAAAGCAAAAGTCAAAAAGCAGAGCCATTTATAAATCAGGAATAGTGGAATGCATTTGCAAATGGATGAAAAACCGGCTTCTTTCACAAAGGGGGAGAGAAGTCAGTGGACAGAACTTAGTTGCATGACTAAAGCAAGAACTATTTCACAGCTGCTATTAGTTATCTACAACTCACAGAATTATAAAATAGCTCAAAGGCAAGGAAAGGCTCAGAACCCCTATGGAATCAGAATCAGGTAACTTGGAAGAACGTGCTCTGAGCAATGCATAGCTTTTCCCTGAAGCACAAGTTTTTCCCTACAATTGAGACTCCCCACATCCCCTTAGGTGCCAGGCACCAACCTAAGCTAAGTGAGTCAGAAAAACAGAAACTTGGTGTGTACCCTGCTCTTAAGAATCTTACAATCCCTTCCTATTACTATATGCTACAGACAATGTTTTTGTCTCCCCCAACAGTCATATTTTAAAGTCCTAACCCCCAATGTGATGGTATTTAGAGGTGGAGCATTTGGGAGGTGATTAGGTCATGAGGGTGGAACTCTCATGAATGAGATTAGTGCCCTTATAAAAAAGACCCTACAGCACTCCTTCATCCCTTCCACCACGTGAGGACATAGTGAAAAGACAGCCATTTATGGACCAGGAAGTAGCCCCTCATCAGACAACAAATATGCTGGCGCCTTGATGTTAGACTTCCCAGTTTCCAGAACTGTGAAAAACAAGTTTCTGCTGTTTATAATTCACCCAGTCTATGAGGTTCTGTTATAGCAGCCCCAATGGACTAAGATACCATATAGCCCATCACTAAAGTTGGAGTGTACCTTGGTTCTCATACGTAGCTGAGGCATTCCTTACGGTTCATCTCCATCTCCCTAAAAGCTACCATCTATTTAGTGCCTACTAAGTTTCAGGTTCTTGACATCTTCATCAGATGGATAATATTATCTCCTCATTTTACAGATGAGGAAAGAGAAGCTGGAGAAGTTAAGTCACATGCATGTCCCAGAGCATCTCAATCAGTAATATTCTATTTGGGTTCAAACCCTGATGTATCTGGTTCTACTTTCACTCTCTCCTCTAGTTCGACACTGATCCACTAAAGCCTCTCTGGCAAATCATACATTTTGCAGTCGATATTCACACCAGAAAGAGTATTAGTTATGTTGAACCTTGAGAATCATGTGTTTTTATTAAACTCAGTCCATAACTTTCAACAGTTCTCTGTTCAGTGACAAACATAGTAGGACCTCAAAGAGGTGTTTTGGTTCCTTCATCTTTCTTGAGAGCAAGAATTGATGAACCACAGGACATGGGCCAAATCTAACTGGTTTTGTATAGCCAACGAGCTAAAAAAAACGACTTTTACATGTTTAAGCAGTTGAAAAAAATCAAAAAAGAATGGCATTTTGTGACCTGTGAAAATTATATGAAATCCAAATTTCAAGGTCCGTAAATGAAGTTCCATTCTAAAACAGCCATGCCCATTAGCTTTGTGTTTTCTGTGACTGATTTCAAACTAAGTAGGCAGTGAGAAGTTGTGACAGAAACTGCATAGCCTGCAAAAGGGAAAATATCTATTATAACTAGAAAATAATTGCCAACTCCTGACTTAGGATGACTTTCTGCATGACTATTAAGAATAATTCGCAGGAACCCCCGAGTGAGTAGACCTGAAACACTTCAGCATGGTATGACCTACATGTCGCAGGTTTCAGAATTAGTTGGGGGAAATTCTGTTATTGCAGGAATTTTGATAAGAAAGCAAAATCCCACTAGAGGCTTTCAATCCTTGTCTGAGCACCACTTTGGGAAGGTTCTCCGCTGCGTTTCCCACTGTTGGCCTCTCTCTCACTCCGTGGCTGTTCCGGTTCATGTTCTGTGGAAGCTCCACTTGCATTTACCATTAATTACAATAATGAAAATTAAATGGTGCCTCCTATGTGGGAATTTTCCTGTCCCGACCGGAAGAAACTTCCAAATAATTCTTCTTTCTCAAGAGCACCCTCTGCTGGTCAGTTCTCAGAAGGCACAACGTCAGCGCGTTTACATCTGCAGGTGGGCTTTGCTGCCAGGAAGACCTCAAAGACCGATTTTGTTCCAGAAACAAGTATCATCTCCATGCCTGGTCAAGTTTTTCACAGTCCATGAGCATCCACATCTGAAAATGCAGAACTTCTTCATTGTCAACCTCGGTGAGAGAACAAAACTCCCTTTGAAGGCAAACTAACAACCCCCCTAGTTAGGCAGGAGAGATCTGGAGAACACAAAACCTCGTTGAATGCTGGCTCCTCCTGTTGATAAGACAAAGTTGAGTTTATTGCTTACCACCATAAGGAAGTCTGAGAGTGTCTCAATAGGGGAAGGGCAGAGCCTGATGTACCAAGACTTTGAGGTCTGGTTTAAGGCAGATCTTTTAATGTTGGGAGAGGGATTAGGATTGGGTAAGGATTGTAGTGTAACTATTTAGGATTGGTGGACACAAGTAAGGCGAGTCTAGGAATGTAAACTGTCAGCTGATAACTTGATGAGACTTTCCAGAAATTTCTACAATGAAACAAAGATTTGTAATTTTGCTTTTCCAGAGTAAGAGACTCTGAACTGTAAAGTTATGCTAGTGAAAGCAATGGAATAGTATGGATATGGTAATGTAGCCAGCAAGCTGTGGTTTGGTGAGAAGCTGGTTTTCCCAGCTTCTTAAAATGGTTATTGTGGTCTAAGAGGCTCAGTATGGATGGGATGTGGACATAGCCAGTGACCTGGTGACCTGAGACAAAATATTGGGTCTGCTCAAGGCTTCCAGATTTGTTAGGGGTAAATGGACAGTGTTTACAACTTTCATGTTTGGATGTGGAGATTGCGGCTATAGTCTGTGAAGGAAACCAGAGTATGCCACCCCAACTTTTTATGCCTCTTTAACATAAAAATTATTTTGAGCTGAAGGCAATTAAGAAACAATAAATGCAGGGCCAGCCCGGTGGCTCAGGTGGTTAGAGCTCCATGCTCCTAACTCCGAAGGCTGCCGGTTCGATTCCCACATGAGCCAGTGGGCTCTCAACCACAAGGTTGCCAGTTCGATTCCTTGAGTCCCGCAAGGGATGGTGGGCAGTGCCCCCTGCAACTAAGATTGAACACGGCACCTTGAGCTGAGCTGCCGCTGAGCTCCTGGATGGCTCAGTTGGTTGGAGCACGGGCTCTCAACCACAGGGTTGCCAGTTCGATTCCCTGAGTCCCGCAAGGGATGGTGGACTGCGCCCCCTGCAACTAACAATGGCGACTGGACCTGGAGCTGAGCTGCGCCCTCCACAACTAAGACTGAAAGGACAACTTGAAGCTGACTGGCACCCTCCACAACTAAGATTGAAATAAGATTGAAAGGACAACAACTTGATTTGGAAAAAACAGTCCTGGAAGTACACACTGTTCCCCCAATAAAGTCCTGTTCCCCTTCCCCAATAAAATCTTTAAAAGGAAGGAAGGAAGGAAGGAAGGAAGGAAGGAAGGAAGGAAGGAAGGAAGGAAGGAAGGAAGGAAGGAAGGAAGGAAGGGAAGGAGGAAGGAAGGAAGGAAGGAAGGACAACTTGAAGCTGAACGGCACCCTCCACAACTAAGATTGGAATAAGATTGAAAGGACAACAACTTGATTTGGAAAAAACAGTCCTGGAAGTACACACTGTTCCCCCAATAAAGTCCTGTAAAAAAAAAAAAGAAAGAAAAGAAAAGAAACAATAAATGCAGCAAAAGCTCCCCTTTTCTGTCTAAAGGCAGGAAATAAATTCTCCTTTTAGAGGAGACAGACTCTAATCAGCCCAGAGAAGACACCAGAGGTTTCTGCAAACAAACCTTGTTAAACTAACCATTATCTTCCTAATTAAGGAAAATGAGGGGTCTAGCCCAGACCCCTCTGTCTTGTCGATTCTTCACAAAGTTACTGTTTCCTTATATAAAATGTATATAGGCATACCTCATTTTATTGTGCTTTTGCTTTATTGTGCTTCACAAGTGTTGCCTTTTTTACAAATTGAAGGTAAGACCTTCCACCAGCAAAAAGATTATGATTCACTGTATTGCGGTGGTGGGGGAACCGAACCTGCAATATCTCCAAGATATGGCTGCAAAAGCTCCCTGCTCTAGTCACTTCTTCAAGTCTTCCTTCTCTTGTGAAGAGTCCCATGTACATGTAAAGATTCTATACAATTTGTATGTTTCTCTCCTCTTAGTCTGTCTTTGTCAGCTCAATTTTCAGACTCAGCCAGGGACCCTAAGAGGGTCAAGGAAAACTTTTTCCTTTCCTACACCTGCCAGGGAAAGGGTTGATCTCCATAAGCTGCTACAGTGCTGGTTTAACAGGAGTATCTGCATTGGGCCCTGAGGGGGCCATGGTGAATGAGAGACCACCCCAATCCATTCCTAGTAGGGGGATCACTGCAGAGGCTGTAATTTAAGAGCTACTAAAAGTGCACAGAAGACAGTGCCCAGGCTTGACTGGGTGGGGGGAGAAGTTGGGGCAACTTCTCAGAGTTGACTGCACAGAGTTGACATTAGAGCTGGGATTCAAGGCCTGATGGAGACGTGGCAAACTGGCAAGTGAGGAGTGGCCAGGAGGCCTCTGAGGCCCAGAGGCCAGAAAGCTCCCAGCACCTTCTGGGGACGGCAAGTGGTTCTGTACGGCTGGAGTCCAGTGTGCTTTGGGAAAGGCAGCTAGGGGCCAGGGCCAGGTATTCAAGGGCTTGTTTGCAAAGGTGTTGAACTTTATCCTGGAGGTGGTAGGGAGCCCCTGAAAAAGTTTTAGCAACAAAGTGCTTAATGCGCTAATGATTTGACTTCTTGTTTAGAATTCCACTCCAGCTGCAGAGTGGTGGGTGGGTGCAAAAAAGACAAACCCGCCAGGAAGCTATTGTTGCAATAATAGACTGAGGGTCTTCACTCAGAGAGTGGCTTTGAGGATGGAGAGGGGTAAGGATTCCCCATGAAGATGTGAATCTCTGTCTCTTGGTGACTCACCGAAGGTGGGCATGAGGAAGAGAAGGTTTTCTGGCTTGGATGATACAGTAGACATTGGTTTAATTAGCTGACATGGGAAATGCAAGAGAAATATGCCTCTCTATAATATGCCCCTTTTGCATAAGCTTTATTTTGAGAAACAGCAGACACAGGAGAAACTCTGAAAACAGAGTAGAAGTTACCCTTTTGTAAGCGAAATTTACACTTATAAAGGAAATCTCCATTGTAAGGGTGTCCTCCTCTCTGTACCAGGAAGAGAAGAATGATGAAATCATCAGAGACTCTTAATTTAAGGCACTAACTTAAATCTGCACAACAAACCTGACTCTTGTTGACCTTACTTTTCCTGGTCATCTCACTGGCCTTCCCCACACCCTTTTTGTTTGTTTGTTTTTAGCTAAAGATGGTATTTCAGCCTGAACTATAAGCTTCCTCTTGGAGAGTTACTGATTTTTCTCTGGGCGTCTCCCAGGTATACATAAAGTATATGGTAGGGTAGGTAGATAGGTAGATAGAAATGAGCAGGGGAAGGAGAAATTTAGCTCCATTAGAAAGTCATTTGCTGCAGCTCTTACTTGGGTCAAGCCCCCTGGCAGCTGCCCAGCAGGACTCCAGGCTTACACTTACCTGTAAATCAAAGAGAGAGTTGTTAGAAATCAGAGAAGAGGCAGGGACACATCCTGTTTGTCAGGATCATCAATACCTTACTAGCCCAACGGGATTCCAAGTTGTCACACATCCCTAAGGGATGTGTTTACTCATCCCCCAAAACCAAGGGGTTGTGAATACCCATGCCCTTAAATCAAAGAAATGCATTGTTAAGAGAAGGCATCCTGTTTATCACCAATACCTCACTAACCCAATAGGATTCCAGGTTTTCACACACCGCTAAGCGATGTGTTTACATATTCCCCAAGATCAAGGGGATGTGTTTACCCATGCCCCTAAATCAAAGGGCTGTGTTTACACATGCCCCTAAATCAAAGAAATTCATTGCTAAATGCCAGAGGACTAGGCACCGCAGGGGGGAGAAAGAGAGATAAGAGAAGGGAGAGGGGGAGGCAATTCTACCCATAGAAATAAAAGCAACACAACGTAAGGTGGGGCGGCTTCCCTCCCTCCCTTGGGTCAGCCCACTCCACGTCTTGGAGTGTACTCGCGTATTCTAATAAACTTGGTGTTCTAGGCTGCTTCCCTTTCTCTGGTCAGCCAGCTCAAAGGCTCAGAATGTACTTTCTTTTACTAATAAACTTCTGCTGTTCATGCTGCACAAATTTCTGTCTCTTGATTGAAGTCTTTCCTTCAAGAAGACAAGAGCTGAAGTTATCGATGTCATTCTCCCAGTAACAGTATACGTGTTAATAAACTGTTTGCTTTTCTCTTGTTAACCTCTTTGTCTTTTGCAACAATTCCCCAGCTGAGAATTTAAGAAAGGTAAAGGAAAAATTTTTTGTTCCCCCCCTCTAAGGTGATGTGTTCTGCTTTGGACAAGTTGGCTGTGAGGTACAGAGAAACAGTCCAGGAAATGCAGAATTCGAGCTTCTCAGAGAGATGGGGAGTGAACAAATTTTGGTTAAGCCTTCACTGGCAGGTGGACAGCAGAAGCCGTGAAATATAGGCATACCTCGGAGATACTTTGGGTTCCGTTCCAGACCACTGTAATGCAGTGAGTCAAAATACTTTTGCCATTGGAAGATCTTGCCTTCAATTGGGAAAAACTCAACATCTGTGAAGTGCAATGAAACAGGTCTGCCTGTTGCTGAAATCAGCAAATGAGAGAGTGGAGAACAAAGATGAAGAAATTCCCTGAAGGAAGCAGCAATACGTACGCTACAGTATCAGTGGATGAGCAAAGCACGAGACCTCACAAGTTCCTATGCTTCTCCTGCCAAGGACAAAGGTTCTTGTCGGAGGACAAGAAAGCATCTCAGAGCATGTATGGACTTCTGGGGGCCTAGTGCCACCTGCCCAGTGGAGAGGGCCATGGACAGCAGAGAGGACCATACTCAGAAAAAAGGAAGGAAGAAAACTCCCCCACCTCATAGGACAGAACCAGGAGGACAGAGAAAGTAATTAGTTTTTATGGAACAGAGGATTTGACCTATTTCTTACTCTGAATTTAATCAACTCAATGCCTGAAAGGTTGGGAAACAATAGAAGCGGGAAGGAAATTGTTCCAAACGAAGGTCTCCCTCTGTGGGGATCCAGTCGTGTGAGCTGCAGGAAACACAGGTAGCTCAGGTCTCAGTGATTGAACAAGAACACGTGAAAGGTCCTGAAGGGAGGCAGGGCTGAGCCAAGACTCAGGAAAGGGTCTGAGATGGGATCTCTTTTGTATACACAAGTCAGTCCATGGGGGCCCCCAACGTTCTCTGACAGCTCTTCTCAGTCTTGGGCACACCACCTGTAGGGCTTGTGAAAAAAACAGATTGCTGGACCCACCCTCAGAGTCTTGCATTCAATGAGTCTGGGGTGGAACTGGAGAATGTTCATTTCTACAAGTTCCCAGGTGATGCTGATGCTGCTGGTCCAGGGATCACACTTTGAGAACCACCAGTCTGTGAGAGTCCCCAAAGGGTGGTGTGCATACCATCCCCCAAGGTGATTGAAGAAGGCACAGGATGCATATTATACATTGTAACAGTTATATATATATTTGCATGCGTATTCTAAAGTACCACTTGCATATCAAAGTCATAATTTTAAGAATATTCTTGTTTAGAACAGGCTAAAGTGAGTATAAGTAAAAAGTGAGTTAATTTAAATAAAAATATTGAGCAAAAAAGTTGTATAGGTAAAATGTGGATATAGGACAATCACAAAGTGGTATACAAATGACTAATATTTAATAAATATGAGCAAAAAGAGGATGCGACCTGACCTTTATTTTTTTTTTTCCAAGTCAAGTTGTCGCCCTTTCAGTCTTAGTTGTGGAGGGCGCACCTCAGCTCTAGGTCCAGTTGCCATTGCTATGTTGCAGGCTGCGCAGTCCATCAACCCCTGCAGGAGTCAAACCAGCAACCTTGTGGTTGAGAGTCCACACTGCAACCAACTGAGCCATCTGGGAGCTCAGCGGCAGCTCAGCTCAAGGTGCTGTGTTCAATCTTAGTTACAGGGGGCGCTGCCCACCATCCCTTGCAGGATTAGAGGAATCGAACTGGCAAGCTTGTGGTTGAGAGCCCACTGGGCCATGTGTGAATTGAACCGGTAGCCTTCGGAGTTAGGAGCATGGAGCTCTAACCACCTGAGCCACCGGCTTTTATTCTTATTATGTAGTTAGAGATCAGGGGAGATGTTCAGAATTAACAACCAGAAAGGCATGGACACTGCCCGGTCAGAACAGACACGGCCACAACTGTCAGTTCTGCAGGACAGGTGAGTACAGCTAAATGTCCTACTAGTTACTAGGGCCATTGATTGGGTCCTGTTTCATCTATGAGGAAACTGAAGTTAAGAGATCAAGACCACACTCAAATTAGGAGCAAACCTATGACTAGAACCTGTAGCATTACAGAGACAAGAACAGCAAAACGTGCCCAGGACACTCACGTGGAAAACTGCACATGTTCCTCCAACCTGTTAGCCCTCTCCACTTCCACCACTCTCCCGAGAAATAGAGGAGCAAGCCTTGTCATACCCGGGCCCTACGCCGGGCCCTCCTTCCTGTCCTGCAGGTGGCTCAGGCCCTCCACAGGGTCACTGGCCCACACATACACATGTACATACAAGCCCTGATTATAGACTTTTTGTATTGCATTTGTTTGACAGATTTTTCTAGAGCACTGCTCGGTGCCTGGACGCTGTGCTAGGTATTGCAGATACAAAAGCAGTAAGACACAAATCCTACCCTCATGGAGCCCAGGGTCTAGAGATGGGATAGATAAAAAATAATTATTGGTACATGGAGTAGTGATGCAGGGAGGGAAGTTGTACACGTGGAATGGACACTTAATGCCACCAACTGAAGAGAAGGTGCTATTAAGGCACCCCAAAGGTGACCTGACCTGAGTCCTGAAAGCCAGGAAGCCTTAGCCAAGTGGACGGAGGATAAGAGGCTATTCTAGGCTAAGAGAGGAGCAACTGCAACTCCTGCTCAACTTGGAGAGTTACTGATTTTTCCCTGGGTGTCTGCCATGTATACATAATATTAATATATGTGTTAATACAATATACATTGATACATATATGAATTTAACTTTAATATTTAGAAGCCTGCCAGGCAAGTACTATTACTCTCATCTAACAGATCAGGAAACTGAAAGGCACAGAAAGCTTTAATAACTTCCCCAAGGATATACAGCTTGTAAATGGTAGAGCTGGGACTTGAACCCAGGTCATTTGATTCCAGAACCTGTGCTCTCATCCACTGCATTACACAGGACTGGCGAGATGAGACTGGGAAGGAATGTAGACAGGCTTTGGATATAGAAGCCTCAGACACCACGTTGAAGGATGGGACTTTATCCTGAACGCTGCAAGCTTGAAGGGTTTTAAGCAAGGGAGAACCATGATTCATTTATTCAATCGGTCAGTCAACACACGTTTATTAAATGCCCAGGTATGGCAGGTACCATCTACCAGGTGTGGGTACCTGGTGAACAAGGTAGAAATTATCTCTACAGTCAGGGCTTCATCTTCTAGCAGTGGGAATAGTCATTAAAGGAAGAAGTCCACAATTAACTCATGACCATAGTGTTACGTGCCCCAGTCTGTTCTGGGGAGACAGGGAGTTTCCCAGAGTACGGAAAATACCGTCTTAGGAATCAGTAGACATGGGCTAGGCAAAGGGAAATGGGGAAGAGAGGTTAGAGGGAGCTCCGGGCAGAACTGTGTATGCCGCACATTCGAAGAACTGGATTTAGGGCACAAACATCAGAGATTTGGGGACAAGAAAGTACAAGGAAGTACAAGCTTTACTTTTGGAAATGTAGAGTTTGAGGTGCCAAGAGGACCTACAAGTGGAAATGTCCAGTGGGCACTGGGGTACAAAACATGGGATACAAGGATCTGGGCTGCCGGAGGGAGGCCTGACCTGAGGGTGTAGATTTGAAAACCAGCAAACACATGGCCACTAAAACCACAGGAATGAATGAGATTGCGTGGGAATGTTTGACTAGGAAGCGGGTATGGCTCTGAATGGTTCCCAAGACAGACTAGGAAGCAAATGTTCAAAATCTCTGGGGCAGAAAGGAGGAAACATTAGCCATAAATCACCAGTTATGGGACCGCCTTCATCCCACACGAACCCTCATATCTTGGCTGAATCCCGAACAATCTCACGTACAGACTTTTAGATTAATTTACAAGCGAGGCTACACTATGCAGTTGTGTGTGTGTGTGTGTGTGTGTGTGTGTGTGTGTGTGTGTGAGTACTACAATTTTTACAAGGCTTGGTGTGTTCCTTGATTTGAAAAATAAACCTGAAATCTCAAAAATTGGAAATGGCCCTGAATGGGGAGTCGAGATTTTACATGTGTGCTCAATGTCCCTCCCTAACTGGCTGGTTCCTTCATTGTTCTGGTCCTCAGAGGTGTTCTTTTCCAAGAACAGTCTCTCTGAGGCTGGATAAACAGGCCCATAATAAGAACCTTTTTGGATCTCTTGATTCTCTAGAGTCCCCACACCCCTTTTTTAAGCCAGAAAGAGAATCACGTATTACCAAGTCTTGGGTGAATGTGTACCAAGGTCAAAGAACATGTGGATTCCAATCCCGGGGCTTTTTCATGGGCTTCTTCGAGATACCTGAGCATTCATTCAAATTTAGGTAAGACATTCAGACTGTGAAATTTCGTTTGGCAACAATAAAGAGAGGTGTGGTTTTCTTTTGTTAATCAGATTTTTCTGTGCATCTCTATAATTTAGAGCTCAAGTTGTTTCATTTTTATTTTCACTTTTTTATTGAGATATAAATGACATACAATATTATATAAGTTGATAGGGTACAAACTGGTTTGATGCATTTATATATTGCAATCTGATTAGCTAACACCTAGGCCATGTCACATAATTATCATTTCCTTTTTTGTGGTGAAAACAACTAACATCTAGTCTCTTAGCAACTTTGAAGTATATAATACAGTGTTGTTTACTCCATCCACAACGCGGTGCATTAGGTCTCCAGAACTTAGTCATCTTCTAGTTGCATGTTAGTGTCCTTACACATCTCCCCACTCCCCCCAGCCCCACCCCCCAGTCCCTGGTAACCACCATCCTTTTCTTTGTTTTTATGAGTTTGGCTTTTTTAGATTCCACATACAGTATTTGTTTTTCTCTGTCTAATGTTTTTTAACTTTTAGGGCTAAATTTGTAACAATTCACGAGAATGAAACTAAGAGCCCAAAGCCCTTAGTTGGTCTTTCTCTGTTTAACTTATTTTACTTTTAGGGCTAAATTTGTAACAGTTCATGAGAATGAAACTAAGAGCCCAAAGCCCACATCTGATGTGATCAACCCAGTGGCATCCTTGCTTTCTTGGTTTGTTTGTTGGATTGCAGTTCTGTGGGCTGAAAGTTTACTACATGGTACTCTCTGTTAGTACCATGGAAAAGAAAGTCCTTGAGCTCAGTAAGTTTACTATCTGGTGGGGGTATGCTGACACCAGTACGCAAAGATCACAATACAATGCCAAAAGACTGACAGTCAGTCTGTGCCCCTTGGGGGCTCACACAGCAGGAAAGTTGCCTCCTAGCAGAGGTGGCATTTGAAAAGGTCTTGAAGGATCAGGACTTTGGAAGATGAACACGATGAGGGGAAGGGAAGAAAGGGAGGGTGGACAGCAGTGGGCACAGCATTCCTGGTGGAGGGAACAGCATAAGCAAAGGCACAGAAGCAGAGAAGTCAGGGAATTGTTTCAGGCTATGCTTGTAATTGGTATTGGTCCACAATGAGTGGAAGTACGGAAACTGAGTGGACCACGTGGACCAATGAGTGGAAGTACGGAAACTGACAATAAGCGTTTAAAAAACTTACATAGGAATTTGATGGAGTAATTTTATTTCTATTCAAACTAAGAACAATAATAAATTGAGCTCGTATTTGTGTGTATCTTTTTTATTTCATTTTCTTCGGTGTTACGTTTTTTATTGTATTTTACAAAAGTATTGGTCTATGATAGATTGGAAATTTTAAAATGTGTCCTTCCTCGCAAATAGTTTTGAGAAGCACTGGGGTTTAGGGAATGGCAAGCCTCTAGCTCCATGCAGTGTAGGATGTGAAGCAGAACTGGAAAAAGTAAGCTTGAAGTGGTAAATTGAGACATGTTGTGGGGAATGTTTTTTTTTTTTTTTTAAGGTAATATAAGCCTATTTTGGGGCTCAGAGAAAGCAAGGAGACAGGAGAGGCTGGGAGGACGATCTGAAATATATGAAATTTTCTGATTTATGTGTTGGCTGTAATTTTTAATTATTTTTAAGCTAATCAGTGCAGATCAAACACATCTTAGGGCCACATGTGGGCCACCACTTTCCAGTCTTTGATGTTGGCAGATGGGCTGAGTTACTGTTTCACTGGCTGTGGCAGAGGATCAATGCTGCAGTTTCATGGGTCCCAGAGGCCATGGAAATGGAGTTTCTGTCACTGGGATGGGGCAGGAATTGTGAGATGTCCCTGGACCACTGAGGGCAGCAAGCACAGGAAACCTGGAGACCTGGCCGTGGGCACGAGGTAGGCACAGCAGTGACTTGTGCACCAACAACCAAAGACTGAACAGAAATGAGAACCTCCCAGGGGATGCCAGTTTATGAAGACACTGAACTTACCTGCTGCCTGCCATCCACTCGTTGGCATTTCAGAAGTTCCCCGACAAAAGAGATCAAAATTGACGGATTATATCGTACATTGACTGATTTAGCTTCTGCCATGTGTAGAAAGCAAATTGAAAACAGAAATTGGGATCATGTTTGTGGACTGTTGTATATCACTTTCTCCAGCAATGCTTGGAATGGACAGTCTGGAGCCAACTTTAATCCCCAAGGGTGCTATCAAAGAGGCCTATTATCAGAGCAGATCTGTACTTTATTTAAAACACGATTCCAAATATTTCTTGACTGTGAGGCAAGGGTGTGAAAATGGCAGCGGCTTTAGAGACACACTCTCTGCTGAGCTATGAAGGCTAAAGCTGCCAGAAAGTTGAGTTCACTGGGGAAATAACTCAGACCCTCATTAACAATCTAAATTATTTATTCCTACATAGTCATTAGTGGGACCAGTGAAGTCAGGTCTCAGTTTCCGGCAATGCCAACAGGGAGATGGCGTAATTACAGCTGGAAGGGGAAAGGATGGGAGAGGTTGCTTTTCCTGGGCATTTGCTAACACACATGCCCAGAATCGAATATTAGGTACTGCACACGAAATCCCCAAGAGGCTGCTGCCACTCTCATTTGCTAAAGCTAAAGGAGGAACGACCAGCAAACACAAAAAATAAAGAGCAACAAAGTATTCACGTGTTAATGAGTATAAAGAGCAAAATTGTTCCTCTTTATTATTAAACCCCAATCCAGTAGCACATTTACAATATTTTCCAGAAAGATTTGTAAAAGAAAAAGCATATAGGGAAATTATTGTGCTTTTCCTGAGCCTACGAGAGGAATTGGGGCCAGCATCTCACTGTAAAATAGGAAAATCTGTTTGAATTAAGAGCCACAATGGGAGAGCTGAGAAATATGTGCCCTGACTGATAGCAGCTATATTTCTCTTTGTAATGGGCTCTTTCTCTCAGCCTTAGAATTTATTTTCCTGTAATTGAAAAATCATCCAAATGGCTATCCAGCTCTCCAGCAATGCCAGGTAATAATGGGAAGTAGGAAGGTGAATAGTGCATAGGGGTAACTCTTAATCATCCACAATGGTGGCTGAAAACGCAAGTTGCAACAGCTAATCCCTCTTGTACACATGATAATAGTCTAGGTAGTGTGGGTAGCCCCGACTTGCACCTTTATGGCTCACCTAACCACTGTAGCAGCGTCCCAACTGGCCTCCCAGCTTCTTACTCTTTATCAGCTACATTCTGTTCTCTACACAGTAGCCAGAAGGATCTTAAAACCCACATTGCAGCGTGTCGCACCCTGTTTCATACCTCCAATGACTTCCTTTTGCACTTAGAATAAAACCCAGACTTCTTGCTGTGACTTTTAAGGCCCTGCTGACCTATGTCAAAGATCAACAAAGCTGAACAGTGAAGTAGTAAGCACAGATTTTAATCAGTAATAACTACTGCAATAGGAAGAAAAGTCCCTTGTGTGCTGAACTCAACCTGGGTTGTGGAGGTAAATGGGCATTTTTAAGGGTGAATGAGGGAGTGGGTGGGGAGCACATGAGGGTATAGTAGTCAGGGAAGTAAAAAATTACAAAGGGCTACCCAGTATAAATGCGATTAGGGCAGCTGTGTCTGCAGGCTGGCAACTAACAAACTTAGGATTCCGTCTTCCATGGAGACAAGAGACAGGCCCTAGCCTCAGGTGATGGCTAGAGCAAACAGGCAATTGTTTTGACAGCCTTGAGTTTTCTCAGGCAAGCACTTTCAAGAAGGCTAGAGTTATCTTAGGGGTGCAGTCTTCAAACTATGTTAGGATTTGTTCAAGTCTTTATAGACCAAGATTGAGATTTAGTTGAGAAGAGGGCTTGGAAGAGCCTGGCTAGAGTTTGGCCACGGAGACTCTTTGTCATGTGCTCTTCGCCGACCATCACTCCCTCCTCACTTACAACGCATCTTGCTCAGTGTCCTCCTACCACTCTAATCTGCCTTCAGTTCCACCATATCACATCCTTCCTGCCAAAAGGCTTTTCTGCTCATGCTGGTTTCTCTGTCCTTTCTCTCATCTGGACATCTAGTAACGGCCTATATTTTATGAGTCATCCTGAACGTCATCTCCTCCAAGAAGCCTCCTCTGGCCACCCTATCTAAAGTAGGTCCCTTTCTGTGAAAAAGATGGATTAAGAAGTGCAAATTGGCAGTTACAAAACAGTCACAGGGATGTAAAGTACAGCATAGGGAACAGCGTCAATAATATTGTAATAACTATGTGTGGTACCAGTTGGGTACTAGACTTATCGGGGAGATCAGTCACTTCATAAGTTATATAAATGTCTACCCACTATGCTGTACACCTGAAACTAATACAATATTGAATGTCAACTGTAATTGAAAAATTAAAACAAAAAGTATAAAGTGGGTCCCTTTCTGTTCTTCTCTATCTCCTTTACCTGTTGCTGTTGTTTTCTATCTCCCTATTTGGCCATAAACTCAGTAAAGGTGAGCATCAGATCTGTCTTCATCATCATTATATCTCAAGGGTCTAGCATCGTACATAACAGACGCTCAATAAATATCTGCTGAATGAATGAATGTTCTCCACCCTCAGCCTGACTTCTTCCCAAATTGACCCACTGTGAGTGACCCGGAACTTTGCATGTCATTTGAACACAAAATCTGTGAGACTTAGAAGCAAAAGATAGAGAATCTGTGTGACTGCATCACAATAGAATTTTACTTAAAATGTCCTCATATTGGGGAGCCAGCATGGGATCAGGACATTCACCATCACCTGCCTTCTTTACAAGCTTGCAGGCTGAGCTCCAATGCTATGGTTTGCAGGTACGAACCCTGGGAAGTCTGACCCCAAAGTGAAGCCTACATTTGAAGCCCACCTGGCAGGACAGTGCCTCTTATAAGATCATCAACGGTCCTTTGAGAAACCTGACTTCCTAACAGTACAAGGATTCCTGTAGTAGCTGCCCCTGCCCAACTCCCAGCATCCGAGAGAAGGACAAATTATCAGAAATTTGAAAAGAAGGAAATGGCCGAGCCTTTGTGGGTGTCTCAGAGAGTTAGCAAATCTGCCCGAGGTCTTACTGGGGTGATGGAGAGAGGGAAGAAGGAATAGGAATGTCCATGGGAGATCTGTAAAGCCGATTATCTAAATTGGACTATGTTGGTTAAGCTATGAGGTCATAATATCTGCCTTATTCATTCCCTGCTTTCAAATACTCAGCAGTGGCTTTTCTATAATTTGTAGGGGAAGTCTATCAACCAAATGTGGATCTCTATTACCCCACCCCCAACCCTGCCTCTCCAAACCCTCTCCTCTCTGCCTTTGGGACACACATACTCCTTCTCTTTATCCTTCCAACCACTTTTCAAATGAAAGTCACTTTTCTATGACTCTTCCTCCTACACCTGCTTGAATGTGAATACTGGGTTTTCCCAAGATGCAGTCATTGGCTTTCTTTTCTTTCCATGGTTCCTCAAGGAGCTCATTCTACATGTAGGTTTCAACTATAATTTTATGCTGATGATCCCTCAGTTGACATCTCTTGTCTGGACCAGTCACTCGAGCTCGTTCCTGAAGCTCAGGAAGAAAAACAGTGTATTAATACATGCAGCACACATCACGGGGGAGAAACAAAATGGAGGCGTAGAATTCCAGCGTACTTAGCATCTTCAACGAAGAACAATACACTTGTAGAGAAATGACAGGAGAAAGCAGTTTTTTTAAAAAATTTCTTATTGTGGTAAAATACACGTAACATAAAATTCAACATCTTAATCATTTTTAAGTATAAAGGTCAGTGGTATTACGTACATTCTCATTGTTACAGAACCATCACCACCATCCATTTCCAGAACTCTTTTCATTTTATAAAACAGAAACTCTATTCCCATTGAACAGTAACTCCCCACTCCTCCGCTTCCCCCAGCCCCTGGCAATCACCATTCTACTTTCTCTATGAGTTTGACTCTAG
Source organism: Rhinolophus ferrumequinum (assembly GCF_004115265.2). Taxonomy (NCBI): domain Eukaryota; kingdom Metazoa; phylum Chordata; class Mammalia; order Chiroptera; family Rhinolophidae; genus Rhinolophus; species Rhinolophus ferrumequinum. The sequence continues at coordinate 40,551,267 of NC_046289.1, read as the reverse complement.
GTACCTCATATAAGTGGAATCATATAGGACAAAGCCGTTTAATCTACCAAGGGCCACAAACTGTGGGAAGGGAAGCATATGGGAGGAAACTATTAAGTTGGTGCAAAAGTAATTGCGGTTTTTGCCATTATTTTTAACCTTTTAACCCGCAATTACTTTTGCACCACCCTAATAACAAAATAAGTGTTGTTTGCAGATTATTCCATTATATCTCTGGGCTGGTAAGAGTCTGTCTCCAGTCAAATGAGATTTTGTAACCTGCCTGTAAGTTAAAAAAAAGGGGTAGCTTTTTCTGGGTTGGCTGCTTCTTGCTTGTCTTCAACGCAAAACAATTTTTATGTCAAAAAGCACTATTTTGGGGTAACATATACTGGTTTCCTTCACGGGCTACATCTCCCATCACCTCAAACACAACAGGTCCTGAGCTTGTTTCTTCAGCTTCCCCAGCTAGTTCGCGTCTGCCAGCACTTTTGTTTCTATGCCTGCATCCACTGTTCTTCAAATCTCTGATGTGTGACCTTCCCCAGGTCGCCTTTAAGCCATCCTCTCCTTCTCTTCTCATGTTGAGTCCCGTCAACTGTGTGGATCGTTTATTTTATCGCTCTGAAATCTGTCCTCATGAGGACTATTGTAGCTGTAAGTGACAAAACCCCAACCCCACCTGGATCAAGCATTAAAAGGAATTTTTTGGCTCATATATCTGAACAGCTGGATCTAAGCTTTCGTAAAACATTTTCAGGGATTGCCTTTTTCCACCTCTTGGCTCTGTTTTCTCTGTGTTGTTTTCATTGTCAGGCAAGCTTTTCCCCTTGCATCATCAAGTATGGAAGGTGGATGCTTCATGTTCCTGGTATGACTAAGGAAATTCCTATTCCGTTTCTAGCATTAAAATTGAGCTCTACTGGCCTGCTTTTTACTTTTAATGTTAAATCCTGCATTTCTAAAGTCTGACCTGAAAAAAAAAATTAAAAAAAAAAATTAAAAAAAAATAAAGAAAATCTTCATAAGTAACAATCTTAGAAAGAGATGAAGATGTTCTCTCTCCAGGAGGCTCCAAGGAAGAAGCCTTGAAACTTCTCTTTGCATTTGCAATTTGTTAAAAAATATCCGGTTCAACAGAGCGTTAAATTGGTAACATTCATTGGAACATCAAGTTTGTTTTTCTGTGTGATAGAGACTTTTGTGTTTATTCCTAAGTGTTACCAACTTGTTCTGTTTACTGTCTTTGAAAGAAAAATTTTAAGGAAGGTGTTTAGTAAAACGCCAGGACTTTAAAAAACGTTGTAAGTTGTGATAATAGCCTTCAAAGAGTAACCTGTATCTCTGATTTACTGTCTTGCTTGATAATGTGTTGGCCTGGTAATAATTGCCACCCTTGAAATAGCCACTTCTGCATTTCTGAGACCATTACAGACTTTTGCAAATATTTTAGGGTTTGTGGTCCGGCCATGTGGTCTTTGTTGCAACTATTCAACTCTACCCTTGTAGCACCAAAACATGGAGTAAGCAAATGGGAATGGCTGTGTTCCAATACCACTTTATTTACCGAAACTGAAATTTGAATTTCATATAATTTCCATGTGTCATATTCTTCTTCTTTTGATTTTTAAACTATTTAAAAATATATAAACCATTCTTGTTATAGAACAGAAAGATTTTGTCCCCCCAGCGCTAGCAGAGCCAAACACTAAACACTGAGCATTTCAGTGGAGTAATATTGGCTATTTTATTGATGAATGGCACCATCTAGGAGAATGGGAAGCTAATATTCAAAAGCCCAAACTCCCCGATGGTGTGTAAGTTACAGATTATATAGGACAAAAATCACAGGACACCATGGATTAGGAGTTTGGGGTCGTGCTGGGAGCTGATTGGTAGAAGGAGGGTAATAAATCATTTCTTCAGGCCGTGAGAACAGTTCTTTTCTGTTATCCCTCTGTCCAGTCTCATGGGAAAGTAGCCAGGGGGTCGTTCCACCTTAGGGCTCAGGAACTGAAACATAATTTAGGTCAAGATGTTATCTTTAGCCTGCCAGAGGATGGGACTGTGTGACCATTAATCAGGTCTGGGCTACTGTCTTCTGCTGCCTTGGGGATGGCCGATTATAGGGGAAAGGCTAGGTCTTTGCGGGGTATACGGAGAGAGAAAGAGGGGGATTTGATTTCTAGAGCTAGGATTTAAAAACTAAATTTAATAGAGTCATAAGGACCCTCAATTTCAATCTCTTCTTTGTACTGAGTGCTCTATCTAGAACTGTCTTCCCCCATTTATTTATGTGGCTAATTCCCTTACTTCCTTCAAGTCTCGGCATTTCACCTTCTGACCATCCTGTTTAAAACTGCAACCTGCATCACTTCCCACTGCCCCTACTCCTTATTCCCTTTATCTCGTTATGATTTTCCCATAGGACTAAACACTTTATAAAATACTAAATAATTTACTTACATTGTTTGTCTTCCCTTACCAGATGGCAAGCTCTCCAAGGACAGAAGTTTTTGTGTATAAGTTCATAGGCACACCCAAAGAGCCTAGAAGACTGTTTGGCATGCAATGACACTTAACTCTGTTAGATAATTAAACAGATGGATTAATGACCTATAAAATCCCTGATCAACCATTAGATTAGAACTCAGGACATTTGATAACAAAAGTTGGTTTCCCCTTCTTGAAGTGCATAGAGAGCTTAGTCTTCAGAAACGGAATTGTCTAAGATTCACCTCTTGTTGGACACTTTGTTCAAGATAGGCCAAAGGACTCCTTCAAATGCAGGAAAGAAAAAAAGACAAAAGGTTTTTATACAGGGGGAAAAAAAAGAGGTTGAATGTATATAACCTGCTATACCTCTTTTCCAAAATTAGCTTTATTCCCTCCTCAAGTCTGATGCTTCCCTTCAGCATTCTGTGTGTCTGAGTCCACTTATAGCTTCCCCACACCTAGAGGTGTCCAGGGATGATGACCAGAGACAGTTTCAAGTGGTTGACAACTTAGGGCACTGCAATAGAAAGACAAGGTCAGGAGCAAACAAGTTAGTTTTTTGTGTTAAAGGGTCAAGTCCAGAAAACAAATTTTAAGAGCTGCTTTTCTCCCCTTTAAAAAAAATGTATTATTTGCAATTCCATGAGATTCTTCCTTTATTGTTTTCCCTTCCTTGACAGGATCATTTTTCTTCTTATTTTTTGGCTAGTGTTTTATTAATTATACAACTAGCATACAACACAGTATGTGATTATAGCTGCAGCTTTGATCAAATTTTGTTTGAGGCAAGATACTCTTGAAGCTTGTGTTTTTGATTCACTCTGTAAGCGTCTTAATTGGAAGAAATCGTTTGATTCACAGTAAAGGTGTATTCTGACCTTTCAGCATACTTTGTACTTCTCATAATTTATCACTAACTCTAGATTATAAGCATTTATGTGTCTATTTTTGCTATTATACTTCCTGAAACTATCTTACTCCTTTGTATGCCCCACAAATTCTAAAAGTTTTAAATTATAATCTGTTGAAATGAAATGAAACATATCGAGCTGGCTTATCCCCAAGAACTTCAATAGCTCCCCATAGCATGGCATGCAAGGCCTTTCTTGATCAGGCCCCTGCCTCTGTCTACAGTCCCATCAGTTGTCATTCCTTCTAGCCCCCCTAAACTCTTGCCTCTCTTGGCCTTACTACTGCTTACTCCTTGCCTTTGTACATCCTTTTCCCTCAAAATAAATTGTCCTTTTAACTACATGGTGAACTTCTCACCATCTTCAAGCCGTAGTTCATACTTGTGTATCTGTTTGTTGTGTGGGTCCCTCACTAGCCTTTTAAACTGAAAGTAGGGGCCTGATCTGTTCTGCTCACTGCTGTCTCTCCAGTGTGTGAAAGCACTAGGGACTTCAAGGAAATACAATAAGAAGTTTTGATTATTTCTATAAGGCAATGGGGATTTAATGAGTAGAAGCACTAAAAGATACTAAGCATTAAAAAGTTATGGACAGGTTTTCATTTTAGAAAATCACTATTGTTGCTGTGTGGGGGAATGAACTGGAGCCAGACTGGCTGTAAGAAATCAGATAAAGAAAAGTGATGAGGGCTTGATTTGAGGTATAGCATCAGTGGAGTTGGGCTGAGGTGAGGCATTTGAAAGAGGCATGAGAGACAGAACAGCAGGAACCAATGACCTACTGAATGCTGTGACTGAATGTGACAGGGAGTAAAAGACGACTGCCAGTTTCTGGCTTCAGAGATTCTTGTGGCTGGTGGTGATGTCTATAACTATCACATAGTATTACAATTGGGTATTTACCTGTGGATGACTCCCAACTAGTTTGAGGCCTTGCCAAAAGTCTTTGTATTAGTTGTGTTAGAAGAGCATCTACGGGGGGTGGGGGGGTCAAAAAATGTATACAAGTGGGCACTTTGGTCAATCTTGCTCAAGCAATAGTTCTCTGTAATCAGAAGTGTCTGGACGCCGATGGTAACCACTTTGAGCACCTCTTGTAATTGCAGAAGTCAGATGTGACTTGTATCATCTTTTGTTATCAGTATACTCGTATATTGAGTATTACAATTTTAATAGTTTCCCTTTCTTAAAATATGCATACATTTTTTGGCATCCTCTGTATTACCATGTTTCTCCCAAAATAAGACCTCGTCAGACCATCAGCTCTAATGTGCCTTTTGGAGCAAAAATTAATATAAGACCCGGTCTTATTTTACTGTAAGACCTGGCCTCATATTAATTTTTGCTCCAAAAGACGCATTAGAGCTGATGGTTGGGCTAGCTCTTACCTTGGGGAAATAGGGGACATAGGAGGAATACAATGAATGCATCCATGCATGCATGAATGAATGAATGAATGAATGAATACACTGAAAATACTAAGAGTAACTCTATGATCCAACAGAAGGTATGGCCGATAGCAGAAATTCTATATATACTATTCTCTTCAGGCTCTATCACCAAGGCGAGGAAAACAAGAGGAAACAGGCTTCTCAGCTGCTTTCTGCCTATTGTACAACTAGGAAGCTGACAATAAAGTTTATTTGAGCGTCGACGTGCCCCGACGTGGCCCCGCCTCCCCAGCCAGAGCCGCGATTGGTGGGTATTCGCCAGCGGCCACCGTTCCTAAGTCACGATTGGCGAAGGCCGCCGTCAGTTCGGAGCGTCCAGGCGCCCGCCCGCCCACTCGCCGTGTCGCCTGGTGCCTGCGCCACCCGCACCTCCTCCTCGCCTCTCCTCTCCCGGCCCGAGCCCGGGGAACCAGAGCGAGAAGCGGGGACTATGTTCCGACGTAAGCTGACGGCCCTCGACTACCACAACCCTACTGGCTTTAACTGCAAAGGTGAGGTGGCGGCCCGCCAGCTGCGCGCCACGGACTCCGCTCACGGCCTCTCTCAGCGCCCCCACCCGGGCTTCCTACCCCGACCCACCGCGGCCTTGTCTCCCCGAGGCCCCCGGCCGGTCTCCTCCCGGCCATCTAGGGAGCACCTCTGCTCTCCGCCTTCCCTCTCCTTCGGCCCTGACACGCTCGGCCTTCGGAGCCCCCTCAACCCCGCCTGCCTCAGCATCGCCACTTGGTGCACTTGCTAACTCCAAGCATCCGCCCTCCACCCCCCGCCAGCACACTGGAGGAAAAGTATTCGCTTTCTACCTTGGTCCTTCACCTCCAGGGTGTCCCGAGTAATTGGGCGATACCTTGAGCACCTGCTGTGGTCCAGCACAGAGCTGGAACCTGAGGAAGATGCTGAGTAATTTGAAGACTAGTTTACTGCCCGCCGGGAACTAATGGGTGAGGGTGGGGATGGGAGGCAGTCGGAACCCACCCTCAGTAGTTTGAGATCAAGACAGTACATGATGAAGCCCGGACCGACATGGTTGGAGTAAATGCTGTAGTAACGGGCTAATTACCTTGTACGGGTCGTGCAAAAAAGTTGGTAGGAGATGAAGATTGAGGTTGAATTGTAAATACAAAGGTATTTGGGATTTTACAGCATTAAGTTTTTAAAAGTATTAACATTGCTACCCACTGTTACTTAACCACGGACCACCGCTGCTTTATTTCCTTCCAAAGTGTTTTAGCATGTGGTAGACTAGTAAGTTTGAAAGCGATCAACTACAGCCTGGGATACTCAGAACAATCAATTTTCAGAACTTCATAATGGAAGCTTGAATTTGAAATTCCAGCTTGAATTTTGAAATTGAAAATAATTTCTAAGCAGGATAACAATGTTTTGCTGATCTGTAGAAGCATATCAATTTATAGAATCTTGTTTTTCAACTTTGCCTTTTATTTAACAGAAAAGGGTCAGTGGCAATAGAGCTTAAGTTCTGGATTTGAATCTTTGACCTTCAGTTTTTCTCATCTGTGAAAGGGGACTATTACCTACATGTACTCAATGTGCTATAACAGTAAATGACACTAGTATCTTCTTTATTTAGTGTCATTTAATTTTTGTACTTTATTATTCCTTTGCTATAAATTTAACCTTGCCTTGTCCCTGTTCCTCCTTCAAAGGAACTGGAATAATAGTAGCAAAACTATGTGCCAGACATTGTTTTTATTTGTAACTCAAGAATCAGAGGCACAGAAAATTGAGGTGATTAGACCAAGTTTCCACAATCACTAAGTGTCTGGAACCAGAATTTGAATTTAGGCCAGGATATGAACGGAACAATTTTAATCTGTTAATACAAAGTCTGCACTTTCAAATCCTACTTCAAGCAGCTCAGTTATTATTTGGGAGTTAAAAAGAATTCTACAAGACCATTTATTTGTGGCAAAGAAAGTGTTTTATCTAGTGCGTCTAGTGATTTATATGGTATTTTTGTTGCAGATGAAACAGAATTTAGAAACTTTATTGTTTGGCTTGAAGACCAGAAAATCAGACACTACAAGATTGAAGACAGAGGTAATTTAAGAAACATACACAGCAGTGACTGGCCCAAGTTCTTTGAAAAGGTAATGAATTAGAAAGTAAAATAAAAGTGCAGAGAGCTTTTCTAAAAACTATATGAAGATAGACAAGCTTAAAATTTTTTCTTTTAAAATAAAAATAAAGATCAGTGTTAGAAGAGCTGGATTTTAGGAGTTAATTTTCTTTTGTTTTTAGAGTAACTTGTATTAGATAGAAATAGTATTGTCTTAACACAGTGAAGTTTCTTAAATAAACAATAACATGTATTCTATAAATGGTAAAAATTGCCAAAATAAGAATTTTTACATTAGACTAAAAATGAAGCAATAATACACTTATATTAAACTAAGACATTGATATGCTTGAAAACTAAGATTATGTATTGTTTATGCTTATATTAACCGTACACACATGTCCCTTGTTGTGTATGATAGAAATAATCCTAAAAAACCGTGTATGTATATCTTATTTTTTTGGCTAGAATAATTTTTACGTTGCCTTAGTTTAATAACGCTTGTGCAGAAAGAATTGTTTCCAAATTAGAATCAAAGTCACAGTATCATTACTTAAATGTTTTCATTGGCTATATTACTTTGATGAATAAGATATTTTCCTTTAAAAATAAGAAAAAGACTAAATTTTTCATTTGCTGGCGTAAAATGATTAAGTACCTAACTTTCTTCTTGGAATCAGAAATTTTATGAATTAGGGGATTGTATAAGTTACACACTAGCTCTATCATTGTGGGCAAGTTTATTAACCTTTCTGTGTCTCAGTGTTCTCAATAAATGGGCATAACGGGTACTTACCTTGGGGTGGTGTGTGTTGTTAATCAATGATACAAACTATACCATATTCCTGTTCACAGAGGTACCTGGCCCACAGCAAATGCTATATGCTTATTACTTCCACGGCCGCTACTACTGTTATTGCCACTACTAGATTATTTGCCTTTGCTCTTAAAAAGTATTTTTGAAAATTTGTATATGCTTCTTAAAATTTTGAAATATATTATTAGGATTTTATATCTGTTTTATGTCATGTCTTACTTATGGCCCTTTCATGTGTACAAGACTATACATATAAAGTTCTACATGTAGAAGGGTATTTGAAGAATACAGTAGCCCCCCCTTATCTGCAGTTTTGCTTTTCGAGGTTTCAGTTATCCGTAATCAAACACTGTCCAAAAATATTAAATGGAAAATTCTAGAAATAAACAATTTATTAGTTTTAAATTGTGAACTATTCTAACTATCATGGTGAAATCTCACGATGTCCCACCCTATCCCACCCTGGGGGTGAATCTTCCCTATGTCCAGCATATCCACGCTATATACACTACTCCACCCCCCCAACTATAGCCCACCTCTTAGTCACTTGTTAGCCGTCTTGGCTATCAGATGAGCTGTCAGTATCACAGTGCTGGTGTTCAGGTAACCCTTATTGACAGAAGGTCAGTGATAGCCTAAAGCTATATCACAATGCCATCATTCATCTCACTTCATCTCATCATATAGGCATTGTATCATCTCACATCAATAGGAGAAGGGTGCATACAGTATAAGATTTAAGAATGAGAGAGACTTAAGTACATGCACATAACTTTTATTACAGTATATTATATAATAATTGTTCTATCATATTATTAGTTATTGTTAATCTCTTACTGTACCTAAACTGTATCATAGGTATGTATGTACAGGAAAAAATGTATGCGTGGGATTTGGTACTACGAGGTTTCAGACATCCACTGAGGGTCTTGGGACGTATCCCCCATGGATAATGGACTGCTGTGTTAAAATTTTCTGGTGAAAAAACACACAGAAGTAACAGTAAAGTAGGATAACTTAGATATATTGGAACTTACACATCCAAACAGATACTATCCTTCAAGTTGGTATCTTTGAAATGGTGTGATTGCTTATAGCACATTTGGAACTTCTTTCAGAATTACTTTTAGATCATGCAACATCTTTTGAATATTCTTAATATTGACAATTTTTAATATTTTGAAGGTAGATTTACTTTTTAGGTCATGACCAAATCTTGCAAATAAGGTGTTTTTTGTTGTTTGTTTGTTTTTTAAAGTAGGAAGATAAAATTTATTAGAAAATGGGTTATGGCTAAAAAGTGCTGTTTAAATATCCCCAACAGGATTTCCAAATGGGAGTTCCAGAAGTTTTGAATAATATTATAGTATTATTGCTGGAATTAGATTTTAAGCTATTAAGAGACTCATTTGAAGGATAATACTAATTTGGATGTATAGCTTCTGCCGTTTATTTGAAATGCTTGGTTATATTGTACATGTATGTTGTATGGCTTACTCTATTCAGCAGTATTTTCATAATATGAAAGCTAAGGTTTAGCTAATAATTGGTTTATTTTTGTATCCTCCTTTTTTAGAGTCCTTTTTATTTAATTGCTCTCTGTATTGAGACCTGGAATCAAAGTTTAGAGTCAGGTTCCAGATCTAAGTTGTATAACTGTTGGCAAGTGTTAACCTCTCTTGGCCTGAGTTTTCTCATCTATAAAATGAGGAAGTTGTTCTAGATCAGTGGTGCTCTACCTGGAGCCTGCGAAAGAAAAATTTAAAAAAGCAAGATGGAAATACTTCAGATGATGCACTTAAATGTTTCCTTCCTTTGGGTTATATAATTGTATCGAAAGCTTAGTAATATTATGTAAATGTTACAAGAAATTCTTTGAGATCCAAACTAAGGTGTCTTTCAACTCTACCATGTTTTGATTCTGTGACTTACAGTAATAATGAAACTGAATTTTTTTTTTTTTCCTCTCACAGTATCTCAGAGATGTTAATTGTCCATTCAAGATTCAAGAGAGACAAGAAGCAATTGACTGGCTTCTTGGTTTAGCTGTTAGACTTGAATATGGAGATAATGGTATGTGTTGTGGGGAATGTGTGTTTTAAAGAGTGAGAGAGGAAAGGTGGGAAAGGAGTGTAAAAATGTAAGGAACTTAACAGTTTGTATTTCTTTGTCTTACATTACTTTACTTTTGGTTCATTTTAAGTTTTATATAGCCTCATGTCCCTTTCCAGCATCTATTTAAAAAGTACTTTTTTGTAACCATTCTTCTGTGTCTAGCACTCTCTCCCCAACTCCCAAACTGTCTGGGAAAGAATTTTCTAAAATTAGAGAGTCTTTATTATCATAACAAGTTAAAAAAGCACTGTCTTTCACTGGTATTTAGATTTGTTTTTCCCTAGAATTTAGAAGTGATGTCTTCTGGAGAAGGCTAATTGAATGTCTTTTTCACAAAGTAATATTTGGTAAATTTGCCATCTTTCATTGTTGTTAGTGTCCCAGAATTGATAAGATTTCAGAATGTTGGTTGCAGCAGGTAATTTCACAAGAGACTGAAACATATGTCTAATGCCAATATACACTATAGGCCAAAATATATTTATTACTTACGTTTAATGTTTTGTTTCAGATACTTATTGGAAGTTTTTAAACATTAGTATCTAGTAAAAAAAAAAAAAGTTTTGCAATAAACTCGCATTTCCTCTCATTAGACCATTTCATTTGGAAAGGCCTGCCAACATCTAAATGCAAGATACGATTATCTTATCTCTGTGTTTTATGTTCTCTTTTATGGGACTGTCAGTTCCAGTTCTCTTAATCATTTGCCTTTGAAACCTTTTTGCTATCTTTGACGTCTCCCTTTTCCTCCCATCCGGTCCCTATCCATCTTTTCCCATGTCTGTCCTATCTTTTCTTGTCCTTTCTCAATAATAACGCCCCAATTCAGTTTCTTGCCGCTTTCTGCTGAGATTATTGTAATATCTTTACTAGCAACACCTGCATGATCCGTCAAGCTAACTTTTTGAAACATAAATCGGTTTTAGAATGCTACACTTTGTTTCCAGAAAACACCTTCCTATATTCAGAAGCATCATTTCTTTTCCATTTTCTACAAAAGGAACTCTGGACTCCTTAGAGCCGGGTATTCAAGGCCTTTGATAACTGGTGTCCGGCCAGTATTCACATACTTGATATCCCAGCCAAACTAGAATAATGCTGGTTCCTGTTTACATCTCTTTTTTTTCCTTCCCTTGATATCTTGGTTTACATTTTTCCTTTGACTAATATGCTGTTTCATTCTATCTCCACACATGTAAATCCTGCCCATCCTTGTAAGATGGGCACAGATGCCATCTAGCAGCAATATTTCCTTCCCTGCTTTCATAGCTTTTAAGTCTATACCTTTTAAGTCATTCACCACTTCCCATTTTGCTTATGTATATGTATTTACCCCCACTAAATTGGAAGCTTACACTCAGCTTTATTTCCTATGTGGTATCTCTTAGTTTCCTATTGCTGCTGTAACAAATTACCACAAACTCAGTGACTTAAAACACAATTTATTATCTTACAGTTCTGGAGGTCAGAAGTCCAGCATCTGTCTTACTGGATTTAAGTCAAGTTGTCAGCAGGGCTTGTTGTTTTTGGAGGCTCTAGGGGAAAATCCATTTCTTTGTCTTTTCTTCTTTCTGGAGGTTGCCTGCATTCCTTTACTCTGGCCTCTTTATCTTCAAATCTAACAGCATGGCATCTTCCAATCCCTGTGTGCCGGTTTCCACTGTCACATCTTTGACTATGATCTTCCTGCCTCCCTTTTTATAAGGACGCTGTGATTACATTGGGCCCACCTGGATAATCCAGGATAATCCCCCATTTCAAGGTCTTTAATCACATCTGCAAAATGACTTAAGTCCCTTTTGCCACGTAAGTAGTATTCATAGGTTTTAGAGATTCGGAAAAGAGCATCTTGAGGGGGTCACGATTCTGTCTGCACAGTACCTGACGTATAATAGATGAGTTAATCAGCTTTAATAAGTGTTTGGCAAATACAGTATATGAATGTTCACCTATTCTGATACGAAGCATCAACCAGCTTCAGACATAAATTTCAGAAGCCTTAAGGCAGAAACTTGAAGAAAAGCTCCAAGACTTTTTTTTTAACTTTGAATTTTAGTTTAAAAAGAAAATACTCCTTTAGAAAATAAATGTTGTAATCATAAGCTTTGGTAGCATTAGTTGATTTTTAGGACCATTAGCAAAGTCTTTATTCTGGTTTGAGGTGGTAAACTATGTTAGTAAATTTGCAACAAAGTGTTCTCCAGTTTTTTGGAAGTTTTTCAGCTATTCCCAAATAAAATTGTAGGTGCATCTCAATTTATTTCTGTTTTACCTTTATTTATTCCATTTATCCCATTTTTATAATACTTTAACTTAGGTTACCTTGGTACAAAGAACTGTAGGTGCCTGTGGTCACATATCCCTATGGTTGACTGTAACTCTTAAGTACAATTATTTCTCAGTAATAGCATGGTATTTTTTAAATTAATAAAATAGACTGAATTTGTATCTGAAAGTATATTTTTTGAAAATTATAGTTGAATTTTATTTGAAATTTCAGGTGAATTATAGTTGAAAGGTAAATGATATCAAAAGTATTTTAAAAGTCCAAACTAGAAAACAAGTTTTTGTATAATCTTAAAATTCAGAATTGCAAGAACAGTTTTTTGGGGGAAGGGGTAAGGTAGTAATACTGTAAGCAGAAGGTGCTGTTCTTTTGTGGTTTTACATTAATATGTTGCATACTTTTAAGTTATTTAAAATTTTTATTCTTATTTGATGAGACCATTGTGAATTTTTATTATTTTTGCTTTAATATTTTTAAAGTCTTTTGCTAGCTTGTCAATTAAAGTGATTAAAATCTGACTTAAATTTTTTTCCTTTAACTTTTTTGACATAATTTCAGATTTACAGAAAAGTTGCGAGAATAGTACAAAGAATTTTCACATACCCAGATTCTGCAAATATTAACATTTTAATTCATTTGCCTTATCTTTCTCTATATATAATATACATAATGTAATTTTTTTCTAAACCAATTGTTACTAAGTTGTAGGTTATTCTCTTTTACCCTTACGTACTTTAATGCACATTTCCTAAGTGTACATAACCATAGTACAGTTATCAAAATCAGGTAATTAACTTTGATTCAATACTCTTATCTGTGATTTGCATTTTACAATAATGATTTTGATAGCCAAAAAAAAAAGCAATCCTCAATCATGTGTTGCATTCGGTTATTATGTCTCTTTAGTGTTGTTACGTCTCTTTAGTCTCCTGTAATCCGGAAAAGTTCCGCAGTCTTTATTTGTGCTTCATGATACTGACATTTATTTTGTAAAATGCTCCTCAGTTTCAATTTGTCTGATGTTTCAACATGATCAGATTTAGGGTTTGTATTTTTGTTAAGAATTACACGGAAGTGATGTTATGTTCTTTTCAGTGCATCATATCAGGAGACATGTGTTAGTGATATATCCGATTACTGGTCATGTTTGTTAACTCTGATCAATTAAGCTTAAGTTTTCTCCTCTCTAAAGTTACTATTTCCCCTTCGAATAAATCCGTATATTGTTAGGAGATACTTTGAGATGATGTCAATATGCTTTTGCTCCTCAGACTTTCCCCCTAGCTTTTGCATCCATTTGAAGATTCTCTGCTTAGTCCATTATTATATTGATGATGATGACTGCCCAAAGGTTTTTTTCTAATTCCATCATTCTTACTACATTTACTTAGTGACTTTCTACCTTGAGGAGCTTTCCCTTTCTTTCCAGTTTGTTTATTTAAATCAGTGTGGATGTATGGATTCTTATTTTATTTTCCTTCTTGTCATTAGCAAATCATGTCATTAGCCAAAGATGGCATTTTGGGCATTAAGCTTAGTGAATTAGTAAGTATTTTTACTTGTAAAGTCTTTTTTAAAGTATTATTAAGTATTTTTCAAGTAAGTTATAAAATCTACCTTTGAAATTCTGAATTTCAAGTCTCCATGAAATAAGTTTAGGTTTGTACATTATGGTGTATTATTTGAAGTGCTGATTTTTTCTTTTTTTTCTTTTAGAAAGCAAGGTTTTTGGATGCTATGTACAGCTTTTATAAGATTTGGGTAAAAACATTTTAGTGAGCTTTTGTTTAATCTCATGTAATTTATACTTATCCTCCATCCATTCCTCTACCCCTGCCAAGTTTCAGAGGAACCTGTAATAGCACTTTCTCTCCTAACATTTAGGTAATGTTTGAAATGTATTACTTTTACAGATGTTCATGAAAAGATATTTGTCCTGTATTCAGAAATCATTTCAGCTTAATCAAAAAGCTATAATAGCATTGTCTTTGTTAGTTTTTTTAATAGTGAAAAATAATTTTGGTTGGATGAGTTGTCTTATGCTTATAGCCAGTTTGGATCAGTTAAATATGGTAAATAAGCAATGTTTGTTTTACCTTAAGTTGCAGTTCTACAAATTGTATTTTTGCCTATTTTTACAGCTGAAAAATACAAGGACCTGGTACCTGATAATACAAAAAATGCTGACAATGCAGCTAAAAATGCAGAGCCATTGATCAATTTGGATGGTAAGTACAGTAGACCCCTTTATCCGCAGTTTCACTTTTCATGCTTTCAGTTACCAGCCGTCAACTGCTGTATGAAAATACGAAATGGACAATTCCAGAAATAAATAATTCGTTTTAAATTACACACGGTTCTGAGTAGATGAAACCTTGCGCCGTCCTCCCTGGGACGTGAATCATCCCTTTGTTAAGCGTATCTACGTTGTCCAGCTTAGTCACTTTAGTCGCCACCTGAGTTACCAGATCGACTGTCGCAGTATCTCAGTGCCTGTGTTCAGGTTACCCTTGTTTTACTTAATGGCTTCAAACGTAAGAGTAGTGACGCTGGCAATTCGGATATGCCAAGGAGAAGCCGTAAAGGGTGCTTCTTGTCATCAAAAAGGTAAGAAAACATAGTATACCTAGGGTTCAGTGCTGTCCACTGGCGGTCTTGGAATGTATCCACCCTTCGGACAATGACTATATGTAAACGCATTAAAACAACCAACATTATTGGTTCCTTAAATATTTTTCACTTCCTAGAATGAGGTCTGAGTTTACTTTGTTTTAGTAAATTAAGAATGCTTCATGCAGGCAGCATCTGTGTGGATATTTTATTTTCTGTGATGTTTTTTATGATCAGTTCAATGTCCTTTCTCCCTCTTCTTGTAGTTGAACATCTGAGTGTTAAAATGCTGTTCTTTGATCTTCTTATAGTAATGTGGAAGATTCAATTTGTATTTAATCATGGTGGTGATTGCTTTCTTGGCTACATAACATGTTTTCTCCAATCTAATGTGACACTATGAGAAAGTAAAATTGACCATTATTTTAATTCCCGTATGTCTTTTAGTAATTCTCCTTTTAAAAGTATGAAGATTCTAATTACTTAGATTATGTTAAATATTCTTTCACTGATTCATTGTGACCTATAATTTATGAGTTATCCTTATGAGTTAATAAGCTGCTTGGACACTGGAGAGCTGCTGCTTAGAGAAAATATTTTGGGAAAACTGGCCATCAAAGGAATCTGTGTATTAAAATTAATAGTTTTGGGAAGAAATGTTAATTAAAAGTGCTGCATAAGTTGGCCTTGCAGAAAAAGTTATAGGACAAACCTATTGTGAGTTAATTTACTCATTTATTGGATTGTTCAGTTTGGCTGGTTAATAGGAAAACCATTGATCTCATCAGTTTACCTGGTTGCAATATCCCTGCACTGCTCTTGTCAGCAACAGTTTTAAAAATTTGTTACTGAAAAATCTACAATGTTTTTTGTAAGTTTATGTGTTTATATATGTGTCTAATTACATGTTTGCAGAGCTGTTAAGTTTTCATTTTTAATCTTTTATAGTAAGTAATCCTGATTTTAAGGCTGGTGTAATGGCTTTGGCTAACCTTCTTCAGATTCAGCGTCATGATGATTACCTGGTAATGCTTAAGGTCAGCTTCATATTCTTGATTCTTGACTCTGTATATAGTTTAAAAAACTTTATTTAAAAAAAATTATGTTAGATATTCAAGTGTATGGTTGAGTGACTAAAATGTGGAGGAATGTGGAACATAAGGCAGATTTCATCTGTTTTAGATTATCTAATATCAGTGTTTATTGTGTGCCTGCCATTGTGCTTAAATCGTTTTGCAAAGATGATCTCATTAAATCCTCCAAACAATCTTAGAGATGGATGCTAATGTGTATATGAAGAGACTGAGACTTAAATAATGTCCGAGATGACACAGAAAATTGTAGATCCAGGATTTTAATCTAGGCACTCTGATTAAATAATTTCTAAATTATTTAATCATTCTTTTACGGTTCATTCTTTTCCTGTATCACCCCACTTATGTTTAATCAGTCCTTTTAAAGATTCATGGTCTATATCCATTAAGGTAATGGAAAATGCCCAATAAGTAATGGTGAATTTGGTCACAAATACATACTCCAAAATCTCTTAGAGGAGGGAATGTTTCTGTCTTCCAAGTCACCCACCCTAGATAGGCCACTTAGTTCATACCTCCACTTCAGGGAACCCAGTGATCTGAAGGAGGTCTCTTATTTCTGAGAAAAAAAATATACTCCCATTTCAGAGGATTTATGCCAAGTAATTGTGGTAGTCCAATGGGGCTAGGGGGAGAAGAATGGTACTTAAGATAGCAGACTTAGGAATTATTTTAGAAATTATTATTGATTTTATGAGAAAGTAAAGAGCTTTTGACTACACCTTGTGCATGTAAATTACTTTTAAACTACTTTGTAGTAAATTGAATAATTAAATTTCACTCTACCCACAAGAGATTAAGCCAGAATTTTTTTCTACTTTTTAGAATTGTATGTATTAAATTGGCAGTTGTAGTAAGGGAAAGACTTCTGTTCCTAGATTATTGTAAGTCTGCATGCTGAATCTGAATGTTAACTTCTGTGTTCTCAACTCAGATTGGATGCCAAGAGACAAAAAGTTGTTTTTAGTGAAATTTAGCTCTTCCAAAGGCTTGTTCCTTACTCAGGCAATTATGTAAATTACTTCGGAACAGTTCTACAGTACTCATGTCAGCTTTAATCATAAACTGAGAGGAGAAACAGACAATGTTGGCATTTTGGGGCACTTTTCATTAGACTTTAAACACTTAAACGGGAAAAGTAAAAATTGGCTATAAGCAAAAGCTTTATAAAATTCTAATCCTAGCTGTATGATTGTCCTTTGAGTTATTTTAAGAAACATTCAACCAATACATAACCATATGGCAAACATCTTCATAGGTTTGCCAAGTGCAAGAATAAGTATATTAACTGTTTGGCAACCAAACTGTTTACATTTACAATCACTGTTTAAGATTGGTTTAATTATCCTTTTCAGATGTAGTATTTGGTTTGTTTTTATTATTAAAAATAATGTTTTTGCAAGTTGTCACACTTATTTTGAGTTGTAGTTGTCATCCATTAATTAAAATTCCATTTAAAAAAATCCTATTTTTTGAGTTTGCGCAGGCACTTGTGTTTGCCAAAATAAAATTCCTTGATGATTTAAAAAAGTGTGTTCTATGAAAGATCTAAAACCACTTCACTATAATGAAGTAAAAAAAGCAAGGACAGTGTATGATATCCTCCCCTTTGTGTCAAAGATGGCTTGCGCGCACGCACGTATACGCCTGAGCATGTTTGTAATTTTATAGTCCTGGTGAGGATATACAAGGTACTGATAATGATTGTCTTCTGGAGGGATGACAGGTTGGTAGGAAAGAGACCTACCTTTTACCAGGTATCCTTCTTTATTTAAATTTTTTTTTACCCCACACGTGAATTATCTATTCAAAAAAGTTTTTAATTGTTGTGAGCATCATTCCGCATTATTAAAAATTAAAAGTGAGAACTGTTATTACAATAGCAGTTTTTTTTATTTTTAATTTATTGAGGCGTTTGTTAATGAACTAGGTAATTCTAACTTCATCAAATTGGACATCCTTGTTCTCTAGATTCAGAGAAGAAAAGATGATGAACAGCCAGTGAAAGCTATTAATAAAAAACAGTGTTTTTGGGTTTCTTAGGCAATTCGCATTTTGGTCCAGGAGCGCCTGACACAGGATGCAGTTGCTAAAGCAAATCAAACAAAAGAGGTATGTGTGTGTGTGTGTGTGTGTGTGTGTGGTTTTTTTTTTTTATTGTTTTTTTCATAAATTCTAAGTTAATTGTTAATGAAAGTTTTTTCTGGCATTGGCATGAGTTTAAACTTTACATGTATCTGCTTAAGATACCCATTTTATGTTCAAACTTCCCAGAGTCTTGAATTTGGTTCCTAAGCTAATTGTATCCAGTCATTTTTTAGTGAAAAAAGTTGTTTATTTCACTTCATACCTTAGAGAAGCTACGAGTAGCACATCTACAGTTTACCAATAAAAACCATTGCATGTGCCTAGTTGAAGTTTATTTAAAAGAATTTGCCCTTGTGAAATTTCTGGGTTATTTTGACATTGCTGGAAAACAGGATTCATGTTCTCTGTTAGTAATTTTGTTTTTGTTCTACTTAAATTCTATACTCGCTCTTTTGTTTCTTCAGAGAAATCTCTTCTCATTTTGTCCTTTCTATTTTCCTAGCATAAAACGTAAGTAACTTGCCTAAGGTCACCTAGTTGACAAGTGGTTGAGCTCAGGCAGTCTGATTCAAGAGCCTGTGCTCTTATGGTGAGGGACACAGTGGTCTACATGAGTAGTTGATTGGCCCAAGTGAAGCGCAGGGCTAGAGGGAATATGAGAGGGTAAGGTTTTCAGCCTGTAGGTGACTGAAACCGTCATCTTTCAGTCCTGTTTTGTAGGCTGAGATAACTACACAACTATCTTTCCCTTAATAATTCTGGGATATTTTTAGATGAACTGTACCAGAAATCCAAATGGCCCTAAAGTCTCATTGACTCGGGGGCAGTACAGAGACTGTCCTCGGGTTAGCAGCAGCAGGTATCTGATAATGCTCCCTCCTGCTGCATAGATGTTGCAGTGAATGCTTCTGGCACAGCCACCTTTTTTGCCTCCCCCAGTGTCATTTGTCCTCTGACCCCATCTTTAGCAAGGCCCAGCAGTGTTAAAGCTTATTAATGCCAGGGAAGTATAGTCCCCTCTGAAAGACAGTGTTTCTTTTAAAGATTCTTATTGGCATATTAATTATGTATGAATCAGTCCACTGGAAATTGGATTAAAGATCAGCTTATTTCTCCCACACTATAGAACAGACAGTAAATTGTTCTGGCATAATAAAATCATTCACTCATTAAAACTATGCCTTTGATTTGGAAGGCAGTGCAAATAAGGGCATAGACAAATCTCTTTGCTCTTATTTGCAAAGTAAAATTTAGTTTTATTTTCAGTGCTCCAAATGAATCTTAGTGTTAGTGTCATCTCAAAAGATACCATGCTATATATTAATACAGTGGAGAAAGTTTTTACAGTTGAGTAACTGTAACTGTTCATAACCAGCATTTGGCCTGTGGTCATCTTCAGCAGTGGCCATCCCTTGGCGGTCTGTTGGCAGACAAAGGGAAAATGGAGCCTCTGGTACCAGACTGACAGAAAACCACTCAGTACAATTGTACTCTTCAGTTTTGCTTACTGTTTTTCATACCCGTTTGTTTCTTCACTTACATACGGTGTTTATTATTAGCTACTTCGAAGTAGATGGAGGCTAGGTAGATTTTCATTAATAGATTAGACAAGAATTGAGTAGTGACAACTTAGCATTTGTAGTATTGAAGGCATAGTGACTCTTTTTTAGTGGTAATGATTTTATATAGTATAATCAAAGTCTAGGCTGCCTGTCCTTATTTTTATTTGATAGTTATTGTGAACTCATAGTTTGGCATCATAGTCACCATCTTTGTTATATCTGTGTGTAGGTGCTGACTGGTAGGCTGAAGGGTTTAGATTCTTCTGTTCATTTGGAGACTTTCAAAGAGACTTCAAAATGAACTATTGAAAGTTAAATTATATATAGATAATGTGGTAAACATCATGCTGGCTGAAAAATGTGTGTTTTAGATTTGTGCAGTTTGCAAAGACAAATTAATGTGCTCAGAAATAACCTTGCTTGAGGGAAGTAGTAGTCCATTTTCCTTGTACACTGCTGCTCACTGTAGCTAAAATGGGACGGCAGCAGCCTTGCTCGACCCTCCTTCCATAGCAGCAGTGACAGAGCACTGCAGCAAAAGAAGCTGTTATTTTATATGCCTTGTCTTAAAGGATTGGATGGGTTATGGAACTAGCTTCCCACCACATTTAAAGGCCATTCTTTCCTAACTGGTTATAGTAAGAAAAAAACATCAAAATGCAGAGTTAAAGAGAAAATTCTCAGTCCCTTTTTGTGGGTAAAAGGGTTAAAATAACAATAGGTAGCTGCTTTTCAGTTTCAGCTTAGAGAAGGATGTGATTCTTAACTATACTCTCATTTTGTCCATTTTTTTAAAGGGCTTGCCTGTTGCTTTAGACAAGCATATTCTTGGTTTTGACACAGGAGGTAAGTGATTTTGTTTTAATTCACAGTTAAACAATTGGGTGAATATTTGGGGGGAAAGAGTAAGTAAATGGTCTTAAATACAAGTTATTGATTAATGCAGTGTTTCTTATAAAACAGATGCAGTTCTTAATGAAGCTGCTCAAATTCTGCGATTGCTGCATATAGAAGAACTCAGAGAGCTACAGACAAAAATTAATGAAGCCATAGTAGCTGTTCAGGCAATTATTGCCGATCCAAAGACAGACCACAGACTGGGGAAAGTTGGAAGATGAACATTTTAGGATTTCAGCCTCTTACCTACTTAGTACAGTTGGGAACCATGTATGCTCTGGCATGTGTTTGGAAAATCAGATGTCACATTTTCGAGGGAAGAATCCCAGAAAATTGACTATGTTCTAGAGATTTATCATCGTTGCTTTTTCTTTAATAAAGTTTGGGAAAGTGGATTGGTTTTTGACTGTGTTATGTTTATGTTAATCTACTTCCTTGTCATTGAGGTACATGCCAAACTCCAACTTTGTTATAGAAACAATACAGATCCTCAAAGTCATAGGAAGACTTTAAAATATTTTATTGGAGTAATCTAAAAAATTTGAGAACTGATACAGCTTTGGTATTTATAAATGTAATTTCTGTGGGTAATTCTATAGAGGGATTTACATGACCAGAAAATACAAATTGAAACATTGTAGCACCTTTTAATATAAATAGAAATGCACTGATGCAGAGGTAAAAAAAATCTTAGAACCTTAGAACTTTTGCTGGGAAACTATAAATAAGTTGGTTCTTTCCCATCAGTTCTGCATAGCCTCTTAACTGTGTCAGGATTTTAAGATTGTATTTTTTATACTGCTCACCTGTGCTTTAATTTCTTGGCCAAAAAGAACCCATAGCAAAAGTCAGATTTAAGGTCTCAGCATATTTGGTTCTTAGTTGAATGAATTTGACCTTGTAAATATGCTATAAATGTTTTATAAAAAGTTGCTTTAATAAGCAACAATTAAAATTCTATTAGCTTTTTTAAACCTGGTAATAACTTTTTAAAAAAAAAATACAGTAGTAAAGATTGAGGTATAAACTTTTCACAAAATATACTTAGTCTTTTTGTACTGAAAATTTTCATCTTATATGTCCAGGAACTTCTAATGGCCAATTTCTGTTTTCACTTTCTTCGACTTTTGTTTGCAGTAAATGTTCTTTAGGGTTCAGATTCTGATTGTGAACTCCAAGTCCTTTACAATGCCATATTTACTTTCTTCCTGTGAGAGAAGGTGGGGTGAGGGGACAGTGGATGAGTATTTTATAACTGAGCTGCAACAGCAAGTCTTTTAAAGGGGAAATATCCTAATAGACTGACTTTTTTTGTGTTTAGTTAAGCTACGTAGATTTAAGGTAGTAAAGACTGGTCACCCCCACGTGTTGGCCATTACTTTTTCAAGCTCTAAGTGGCTCTTACTGGTGGCGACGTCAGTGGCAGCAGCCAGTATCTGGGTCAAGGGTAATCAGTTACCAGATACAGCCTTCTCTCCCCTGCTGATCCAAAGGAACAGCTGAGCGTGTTCATTTACCTGTTGGGCAGTAGGGGTAGACTGCTGTTATCCCGTAGAGATGAGATCGCTGCTCTGGAAGATACTCATCAGTAAACTGGCCACTCTTCCTATTTACTGATATAACACCATCCCTGGTAACAGAAAGGAAGAGTGAATTCATGGGATTTAAAGTTGGATAGAAAAGGTCAGTTACATTAGAGAAAAATCTCTGCTAGCCTCTAGAACACATTTTTAAAATACAACAAAATGAGTTCTTGACTCACTTAGATTCAGGAGATTTGTCTGTATCAGTGGTCCTCAGACGCCCATCATCTAGGAACTTAGGAGAATGCAAATTCTTGGGCCGAGCCTCAGACCTACTGAGTCAGATTCTGGGACGGGAGCCAGCAGTATGTCTTAACAAACCCTCGGAGTGATTCTTTATGCCACATTGAAGTTTGAGAACCACTAGTCCAAATCAGTGGTTCTCAACCCTAGCTGCATGTTGGAATCACTTGAGGATCTATTAAAATACTGATGCCTGGGCCTCCTGCCAGACCAATTAAATCAAAATTACAGGGAATAGGGAAGAAGGGCTTAAACATCATACATATTGTTTAATGTTCCCCAGTTCCTCCTTGGAGAACTGTCTAAATTACAGTATTTTTCATTTTTCCAGGTGGACAACTAATATGTCCACAATATCATTAAAATCATATAACTAATATACCTCATGGTGCCACTTTAGGTAGTCTTATTCTCTGAAGATCAGATTTAGATTAACGCTTTTCCTTTTTGGATAGTCTATTACCTAATAGCTCTGCCCCTTTTAAGCTACATGTGAGCAATATACCATTAAATTTCTGGGTGATGTGAAAGTATGATTTTAAAAGCAGTAACATTTGAATGGTGTTATCCGCTAATGAGATAATGAAATGAAAACTTGAGTAGAGAGCTTAATTACTAAAGTCACTTATTGACATTTGGTAAAACAACTGGTGTGTCCGCCAGAACAGTTTGCCTTCTCAGGCTTGTCCAGAGTATGTCATGCTCACCTCCTCCAGTCCGTGTGGTAGAAGTGATCTGCATAGCTAACAATGCTGAAGGGGTAGTTAAGGTTGTTTTGAATGACATGCCGTCCAATTCCGTCAGGTTGTGTACATTCCAGTTTTTTCGTTCCTTTTAAAACATCAAAGAGGGAAAATTAAGATCCTTTCATACCATGGAAAAAAACCTTCTTGCAAAAAAATAATAGTGGCAGGTAGATTCCTTCTGAAAGGAAAGAAAAGTAGAAGAGGAAATAGATATTTTTATTCCCATTGCAGTGACACAAATTAGAAACTAAAACTTCCTGTTCTATTACCAGTCTTTAGTTTGTTTAATAGTATTCTAGTTTTTAATAGTTTAAACTCAGTCCTTTTTTGGAAGAGATACTGCATTTAAAGAAATATGGCCAAGTTTCTCCCAAAGTAGGGCATTAGAGGTAAGCTTTTTTATAATTGATATAATTTCAAGTGTTAGCTCATAAGTTGTTTTAATCACAACATCTGGATAAGTACTTGCCCTTTGTAAGCAATGTATAATAGCCAAGGTTGCCTTTTAACTAAAATCCTTAAATTTTTTTTAAAGACTGTATTAGTTTCTAGGTAGGAATAAAAGTAACTGAAGTAGTAACATGGCTCATATTTTTCAATGTAAAGGAAGCCAATCTTGTAAATTTTGCAATAGCTAAACAAGTTAAGAATTTCAAAGTTTCACATTTCTCATGGAACTCTGATTAAACTTTCAAATTCTATTAAAAAATGTGAATTGCTTTGGACAACTGCTTTATAATAGTGACCTATGTCCCTTTTATTAGATTATAAATTCTTTAAGAACGGCCTTTTTCATATTCTTTAGTGTACTGGTATAACTAGACATACATAATCTTTTCAGTTGTGCTAATAATGAAATCACCCACACAAAGTTAACCTGGGTATTGGCAACCCAAATTGATTCCTGAAAGAAGCCATCTGCCGCTTCTCTTTTCAAAGAATGTCCTCAGCATAATAGCATACTGACTGTTAAAGTGACAGATATTTGCAACGAAAAAAACAAAAACAAAAAAACAATAACCTCGTTCATTTATCTAAGTTTGTCAATTCCAAGAGTGGATAATACTTCTTAATTTAAAAAGTATGCCAAAGGGTGGCCGGTTAGCTCAGCTGATAGCTCAGTTGGTTAGAGTGTGGTGCTAATAGCGCCAAGATTGCCAGTTTGATCCCCACATGGACCACTGTGAGCTGCGCCCTCCTTAAAAAAAATAAGTAAACAATAAAATGATTAAAATAAATAAATAAATAAATAAAAAGTATGCCAAATGCTCATGTGGGGAAGTGGCGCGCAGGACAAAAATGAGTTGGACGTAGTACTAGCCCTCAATTGCCTAATTCACATACACACCCCCCAAAACCCTAGGAAGTTCATTATAAGTATCATTACAACATGTCTTCAAAAGTTTACACACCACACAAAGGAGTAGATTATGTGCCGTACTGTTACAAATTTAACCCCAAAGATCTAGAAGCTGGGCTTTGGTTTTATAAAATGTGTTAGAATGCTGGCACCCACTGTAAGGAAGTGTTCTGTATGTGCATCCATTCTATCAGTAGTATTACCTGCATCTGCCCAGCACAGCATTTTAGAGAAGGGGTCAAAGGTTAAACCATTGGGTAGTCCAATGTCTGTATTCACCAGAATTCTTCTGTTTTGTCCATCTAAAGACGATGTTTCAATTTTAGGAGCTTCTCGATTCCAATCTGTCCAGTACAAGTTTCTGTGGATAAATGGAATAGCGAAAGATAGACTTTCCTCAAAGTATAGAACTCAAATTTCAAGATCATCTTTGAGGCTTTTCACTAAGTATTTCTGAGTCAAAACATACCACTGAAATTTAAAGTTGAAGGTTTTCTTTACAGATTGAAGGGTTTTTTCTGGAATTTCATTTGATAGAAGCCCCATTAAATATGGCAGGAATTTCTCACGTTACAGAAATCCTCCCTGGTTCTAACAAATACTGAAACAGTGACCAAGTTATATGTCCCAGTTGATGACTTTAGCAATTGTCACGGAAAAAGAACATTTTACTCTTGACTTGCTACAATGAAAGTGAGGCCAGAGAAATAAAATGCCTGCTGTGAGTTTTGGTTACTGTCCCCATTGAATGGACATAAACCTTACTGTGGTTTTCATATGACTTCCTAATGTGTTGCCGAAGGAGACTCACTTTATTCCCATTTGTCACCTCAGGCTTTGCCTGATCATCTGATCCAAAGTAGAACAGTGCCTGACACAAGTAGATCCTTAATAAATACTGTGAAATTAATGCATTTGAGCTATTTTGCTCGTATTCTGACCCTTCCCACACTTCATTTAAATCCAAGGGCTTCCAGTCAGGATCTACAGGTAATGGAGAATTAGGGAGGGCCAGCTGACCCTCGGATTGGATCCACGGTGATAGCTCGGGGGTTCACCAGGTCTGTGTGGAAGAGGGCCCTGCGTTCAGAGCCATCCAGGTTGGCCCTCTCTATTTTATCCAGGCCACTGTCCGTCCAGTACATCGTTCTACGAAAGTGGTCAATGGCAAGTCCTTCGGGGCTTATCAGACCTGGAAATTAAACAAAGGCAGGACAAGAGCACTTGCAGGGATGAAGGTGAACTTGAAGCAGAGATCTATGAACAGTTTAAAAAGAAAGTCCTGAGAGTTTATAAGTTGGAAGAACCAGGTTAATGGAGAAACAGCCTTTTTTACTTTTCCTGCAACTTCTCGTTTCCTCTAGACTAACAGACCTACCAGCCTGATGGCATCAGCCATCCACAGTGCTGGGGCCAGGCAGCGTCAACTGTGGCCACATCCTGAATTCTTACTGTGACTCCTTCCGACTGAGAGGCCAGGGCTCACAGTAAGAATCACCTTATGTATGAATGTGCTTGTTTATAGAGAGGTTGAAAGTAATTTGCATAGGACTTAACCTCTCCTGTTGGATAAAAATAGAGGGGAGGCTTTGGCATCAAACAGGCAAATAACTTGGACTTAGTAGAATCAAATGAAATGCGAAGTGTGTTCTGGGTGAAGCTGCTGACCTGAGTTAATGATTATCTCGGGCTCTGCTCCCAGTTCCAGACTGGCACGGCTAATGGTCCGTCCAGCGACGTCTGTCCAGTACACCATCCTCTCCCGGCAGTCATAATCAATTCCCACAACTATGGAGCCCTTTGTGGACCAAAACAGAATTGGAAGAATTAGGACTCCTTGCATTTCCCCCGAGTGCGTGCTCAGCTTTCTCCCTCATGCATGGCTGCAGTGAACAACCCTGCACTGTAGTCTTATGGGCAGCCACGCAGAGTGGTTAGCCGTTGGGCTATGGAAGCTGACCTCTTGGGGTCAGAGCCAAGCTTGGCCACTTCCTAGCTGTGTGACTTTGGTACTTCACCTCTCTATATCTTGGTTTCCTTATTTGTAAACTGAAGATAACAGTACTACATTGTATATGGCTGCTATAAAAATTAATATGCTAAATGCTTGTGAAGTGTCCTAAGCAGCAATTAGTATGCAGTAAGCTCTCAAGCACTATTACTGTTGGCAGTAAAAACAACAGTGACTTCATGAAAAAAATCAACCCCTTCAGTGATTAGAGTCCAAACGTTAGTCTCAGCAAAGAAAGTTCTTAATATTTTACTGGGCAAAAACTGACTCCTTTCAGATGTTACCAGTACTTTTTGAACGAGCCTTTCCAAAGTTTGCCAGCATGTAACAATAAAAGCATCTCTCCCCTCCCCTGTGATATGAGATCTTTCCCCTACGTGAGGTGCAGTCACCCTTACCTCCAACTCTGCCTCTCATGGCAAAGCAATTCTTTGGTTGTACATTTATGTAAAAGAAAGTCTACAATTAGATGTGTTAAGGAACTGGGGAATGGTGGTCACCCAACTCCTGGCTAAGGAGGTCTCTCCTTCCTTATTGCTAAATAAATGACAATCTTTTTTAAAACGCTGAGTCTGTTATATTCCTTTCCAAAACTCTGTGCACAGTGCTTCATTCCCTTTCCAGCCCAGACTCCTGCTATGTGAAGCCCAGCAGATGTACAAAGCCAACATCTAGGGGCCATCTGGCTGTCCCTGAGGTCACGCCAGCGCCCTGCTTGCCTAACAAAGCCCCCAGGGGCTGGCCTGACTCATGCCTCTGGAAGAGGAGTCACTAAAGCAGGATTTGGCTCCCGTGGAAAAGTGGGCAGTTTACATGGGGGAGCGGGGGGAATGAAGGTCAGGTACAATTTTACTTGAAAATTAAAACGTCATCTGTCTGAGGCAAGTGTGCAATTCCATACGTGTAATGGCTTCAAAGTTCCTTGGAGGAAAAAGTCCCAGTCTAAGTAAATTTCCCCAAGATGTGCTTATAACCCACATTCCATGTCTCAGTTCCACCACCCTGCCCTCCCTCGTCAGTGGCAAATTGAGAAAAGCAGTGAAGCCATCTGACTTGGCTAGAATAAATAGATGGTTAGCTTGAGGTAATGACAATTTTAGTTTCTACCTCTTTTAGAGAAATGTCTACAAAAGAACATGCTAGTTTTTGCCAGAATTAAACATTAAAAACCACAAATACAAAAACTCAAATCTTAAAAAGGAAGGGAAAACATCTTTTTATGAATACTGGCTGCTTTTCTGCTTCTAAACTTTTCTGGGGCCAACCAGACAGGGAGTTAGTTCATTAACAGCAGTAAATGTAAACGGACACTACTTTCTCATAAATGAGCAAGTACCTGGAGCGTGAAGTTGAGAAATAGAATCAGACCGTTTTCCATGATAAATATCAGTACCATTCTGGTGAACTCTCCTCTTTTCTTCATTTTAGAGAAGAAATCCCTCCTCTAAAATGGGGTGCCTGGGGAGGATGCTGGCTCGGGGTGGCAGGCAACCCCTAGGGAAAGCTCTGGCCACTCCTCTCCCAGCATCACTCTCTCCAAACCTTCATCTCTGAAGGAGTCAGAGATGATGAGAAAACAGGCCTGTCAACAGAACCAGAATGGAAGAGGGTGCTGCAAAACGAGGCAGTCATTAATTCATGTCCACTTGGGATTCTCAATTGACCATGGGAGCCACACCTTGTAGTTAGTCTTGTTTTGATTTCCAGGGTCTCTGGTGATGGAGAGAACCCTGGGGACTTGGCTTAAGAGTCAGTTTTTCCTTGGATCACCATACCGCCTCCATAGCCTGACAACTCTGAAATTCCCTTCCCACATATCTGAAACCCTATAAACCAAACGGAGAAAGCAGCCTAGGTCAGTCAGATATGACCCGGCAGCAGAGAGCCTGACTTTGTGCTGTGCTGATGGCTGGCCCGTGTAGACAGACTGCAGCCTAGAAACCCTCCAGGACCTCCCTCCACCTCAAGCCCTTGCCCAGATCTGCAAGCCTCGTGCCGCTGCACTCCCACAGGAGAAATCCACTTTACATGCAGTGACAGCAGGGTCTTGGCCGCGTCCTTCTGAAGCCTGGTACCATTGAGGGGCAAGTGGCCGATTTGCTGGCCCTGGGCATAGAGCAAGAAGGTGCCCACGGATGGAGGGGTCACATCACGCCTGGGCGTGGGCCGGGCCGTGGGTGGAGCAACCGTGGGTATACCTGCCGAGGGAAATAGGAGGAAGATGTGAGAAACAGAGAAGAAAGGAAACAGGATGGGTGGGGGGAAGAAAAGAAACTTTCCCACACACAGAGCCTCCAAACATCAAAAGTTCTTTACCCCAGACAGATGTACTCCAGATGTTCCTTAGAAGAAATTCTAATTTCTAGGTTTTTATTTCCCAAGGATCAATTATGTAAATCACTGCCAATTACTAGGGAGGAAGACAACAGCACATTGCCCCCAGAACAAAGCAGGGGGCTTTTTTTTCTTTTTTTCCTCAGAGGAAAAAACCTGAGCCAGTATTGTGTCAGCTTCTCCTTGGGGCCCTAGGGTGACACACTCCCCTTTCACCCAGGGCTGGGGAAGGGGAGTAACTGCATGTTGAACTGGGTTCCAGATGTTCCAATGACAGAAACTGCTAATAACAAAAGCAAACAATAAATCCAAATTGGGATCTTGGGTGGACCAGATAATAAATCAACCCAGCACAGTAGTGACTTCTTTCATTGGACTTGTCGACCCCTTGTTTGCCCACCTCCGCGCCCAGCTGGCCGCCTCCCTCAAGAGAAACCTCAAATGCAGCCGGGGTGAGTGGGGGCTGTCCCTGGGTACTTACATGCAGGGGTGGTTCCTGGCTGGGAGCGGGTGCCCTGCACCTCTCGGCCGTCTTTGTCCACACACCAGCAGAAGTCACTCTTCCCGTGGCACTGCAGGGGGGTGAAGTGACCTAGGTCATCGCACTGGGGCACGTACTGGTCGTCCCTGGGCACGCCACCATAATGCTCTAGCAGGTTTTCCCTCCAGCGCTCACAGACGGTCCGGGGCCTCTGGGTGGGCTCTGAGCAGATGGGATAAAAAAGCCTTTGATTGTGAACCAAGGACAATGCAGCACGTAGTTCAAGATCCTCATGCCTGGCCTCCTGGCCTTCCTCCTCCTCATGTCTGTGAAGGAGGCCTCGGCCCCCTGAACACTGGAGCAGAGCAGTAAAGTGCTCTAAGAAGTTTTCCATGGGAGTCAGGAGAAGGGGGGTCATCCTGATGCTCTCGTCTTCCCAGGCCAGAAGGATTTGTCATCAAGCCCCCACCACATCAGGAAAGAACAAGCGGAGGCAGTAAGATCAAGGGTGCAGGGCTCACTCAGCCTGGGAAGGGGGATGATCTCAGGACCGCTCCACCTGGGGCCCAGGGCATCTGCTAACAGAACACTTGTGGGGACTTTTTGGAGGTTCAATGGCCTACGTGATGCTTAAAGCAAATATTTCTTTCCCACTTGCTTCAAACTCCAGGACCTGCGTCTGAGAAGGTTATCTTGAGACTGGCTAGTGTGCGTCTTAGAAAGCGTTACTGAATGTGCTACTTACATGGCCTGCAGTGTCTGTCCATAACTGACAGTGTGACTTCATGGTAATTGGTGTATGTGAGCAGAGTGGAGGTGGTGGCAAACAACTCGATACTGACTGTTTGACACTCCAGTTCCTAGATGTCCTTTGGCCACCCTGCTCCCAAGATTATCTCAAAGCTGACTCTTTTCTGTGGGCGCCAGCTTCCTGCCATGTTGCTGTGCCCTTTCTCCAGCATACTTCTCCTCTCTTTGCTCCCTCCCAGCTCACCACGATGCTTCAGCTCCCATTAGCTTCTCTTGCAGAGCAGTTTCTCCGCCTGCAGTTTACTCCCAGACAGCTTCCACAGGGCCACCGAGGCTCTATCCCAAACACAGCAGTTCTCTGTCTGAGAGGACTCTGCTACAGCTCCTGCAATAACTTGTACAGTCATCTATGGTACGATTACCTAAAGGGACTTAAAAAAGGAGAAGCACTTTCTATTTACTTACTGCAACTCAAAGCCTATGGTCTGTAGAATCATACAGCCAAGTAGCTACTTGATACCACCATTTGGATGTGTAACAGAAATCTCAGAGAACTAACAACAACAACAAACAAACCTGGGCCCCTGCTTTGCCCATCAAAGCGGCTCTGCCCCAGACTTTTCCTTACAAGTACATTGCACCTCCATCTTTCCATGGCTCAGGCCCAATCGTCCTTGACTACTTTCGTTCTCTCACTTTCCATATGTCAAGAAACGTCAGCTGTACCTTCAAAATACATTCAGAGTATCTTCACTTCTCACCACATCCACCCCTATCACCCTGCTCAGAGCCCCATCATCTCGTGCAGAATTACTACAAAAGCCTTACTGGTTTGCCTTCCACCCTCTCCCACCGCCCCCACCCAGTGTAAACGCAACCAGCAGCCAGAAGAGTCCCTTTGAAACCAAGTCATTTCATGTCATTCCTTTGGTCAAAGCCTCCAACGTCTTCAGAGAATCAAAATGGAAACATTACAGTTGGG
The DNA here is from genome assembly GCF_004115265.2 of Rhinolophus ferrumequinum. Lineage (NCBI taxonomy): Eukaryota > Metazoa > Chordata > Mammalia > Chiroptera > Rhinolophidae > Rhinolophus > Rhinolophus ferrumequinum. Next base: position 40,520,394 of record NC_046289.1, on the reverse strand, counting down.
CTCCAGCACCTACAAGTCTTCTAGGGAAGATGGTGAATCAAATCCTCAGAGCTCAAACCCAACGAGCTCAACTACAAGAGTCACCAGGTTTGGAGGAAGTGGCTGCCCTTCAGGTTGTCTCCTTAGCTCATGACCCATGGGAAGCAAAGTGCTTTTTAAGAGCTCCTGGAGAAGAAAAGACTGCCTTCTTCATCCAGATGTGTCTCAAAGAACCCGGAAAGGGCTATGCCACTTCCTAGGACACCATCCATTGCAAGGTGGGATTCGCTGGAGAAGTTCCCAATACCACCCCAGGTCCACATTCCAAACTCGGAGGGTCCATTCTTGGTTCAGGGGACCACCCAATGAGGCACACCTCTTTGTCTGGAATGAGGACACACAGGACAGCTTCTGGGAAATGGGCACCTCACATCACACACATCTGCATCCCTCTCATTCCTTACTATTTGAAGCTCCTTCTCAATCCAACCACGGATTTATTTCTCTTCTGTTTCTGGTTGGCAAGGTTTTAAATATTTTGAAATCTTGAGCAGAGAGTGTTCTCTCCCCCTTCAAGCTGACCCCATTATGCAGATGAGACAAGTCAGAAATGGCAGCCACGGCCAAACCAGCTCCAAGGGGGAAATCTGGGCCATGGGAAAGAGTCTGCACAGAAGAACGTGTCCCTCTTTTAGTCGTTAACTTCTCATTCTCTTGGCGCCCTTTTGAATCACTGTCCTTAACACATGGTTGTCTCAATAAATTTAATTAGAATTCTGAATCATTCCCTTAAGGCAACTCCCAACCATCTGATTTCTTCAAATCCCAGCTGGAGTTAGAACCAAGGTTTTTTAAAGAGTAGGCATGAGTGAAACAGGATTTCTCTGTTTTTGTTTTTTTTTTTTTTTTTTGACTTGCAAAATCTTTTCCTAAAAATAAGGACAGAGGAACTAAGTGGAAACAAGAGTATACATCTAGTTTAAGCATTCCCAATTTTTACCTATGTGAATCTGGAATCACTGATGTCCTGGCTATAACAATATTATTAAAAGGATCGAAACTTGTGGCAATTATCCAGATCTTCATACTCACATACATAAAAGGCCAAGAACTAGTATTTAAATGGAACCCTTTTCGGTAGTAAAAATGGATCTTTGAATCACAAGCTCATGGGTACAGGAATTAATTTGGCTAAAACAGTATCAAACCAATCATACGTTCTTCACAATAAAGTTCTTTATTTTTAAAAAAAGTTCTTCCCATCTCTGAACAGTTCATCAAGGAGCAGAAACCTGCCTTGGCAACCTGCAGTTGGCATGAACTTGTGAGCATTTGATAACCATGCTCCATCGGACAGGGAGTGCTCAGTGACAGATATGTATCAGTAGCATCTCAGATCACACAGGCTAACAAAACAGGTTTCTGCATCTCTTCTGAAGGTGGCTGGGACAAGAGTGATTCCCCATGGACCCATGGATGTCTTGGGTCTGACAGAGAGGGCTGGGTTATTAGCTTAGAGCAAACTAGCAGGATCCATCCACAAGTGACATACTTATTTTTCTTACTGATATTAAAAGAGCCTCCAGACTGTTTCCTGCAATTCAGAAGGCAGAGTTAGGTGATATACAGTTATATGGGAAGGCAGTTTTCCTTTTGGACAACAGGCTGGGCTGGCAAGATCCTCTGGTCCTAACGTCGTAATATCTCCCCTAAGCTGCCATAACAGATCTAGAACAATGGCCTCAGCCTGACCTACCCACTCAATCTCAACTTGTAGTCTTATACTCAACGAGGGTTAAGAGGCTGGTGTCCAGTGAGGAACAGTGATCACGTATGTGCATGTCTCTATGTCCCTGTAATATGAATATGCATACAGGTGTGCACATGTCATTCGAGTGTTCCTAGGAAGAAAGAGGACGGTGATCAGCCCTGAGTCTGCATGGTCTGGGCAGGGGTTGTAATCTACCCCACAGTCCGAACCATTATGCTTCTCAAGCCCAGGCCTAACCTGGTCCATGGTTTCTTTCATGACAGGCTCACCTGGTGGTCCGCAGTGAGGTGGAGTGGAGCCCGGTGGAGTCCGGGTCCCAGGGACTTCATGACCATCAGGGTCCACGCACCAGCAGAAGCCGGTGCTGCCATGACACTGCAGTGGCAGGAAGTGGCCCTGCTCATCACACTGGGGGATGTGGATCCGGGAACCAGGATAGGTGTGTTGAGCCTGAGCATTGCGCTGCTGGTGTTCACAGGGTTTCAGTCCTGAAGTGGGGTCTTCGGGGCAGGGGAAGAGGACATACAAAGGCGGAGTAAAAGGCATTGCAATCCACCCACTTTTACCAGCCAACCTCAAAGTCTGTCTGAGGTGTTTTCTCATCTATAACTAGAAGACAGCATAACATGGGGAAAATAGCAAGGCGCTGGGATTTTGGAATCCTGGATTCTTATTTTAGCTCTGCTACTGTCTACTAATATCTCTCTCGCATTCTCACAGTTCACCCTAGAAGTCCCTGGCTGACGATACTGTAAAACAGCCCCTCCCCTCAGCCCACAGGCTCCTGCTGCTGTCTGGATAAAATGAAGAACCACCATGGCTTCTCTCCAAACATCCCAAGAGACTCTGGAGAAAACAAAGCTCTGTTCATCCTCTGAGGTCCAGAGTTGAAGTGTAAGCAGCTCCGGGTCAATGGCTGTCACTAGATTGCCAGTTTTCCTGGAGCTGTCACGTGGGACCTTGCTCCCAGCTCACTAGTGCATATGACTTCTGTTTAGTAAGCTTAATCTCAATACTTCATCTAAACCGCACTTACAAGGCAAAGCAGATCACTAGGGCAGTTAACCAGAACTGCTAGGAGGGAGGACAACGGATGGGTCACACCCTGGGCCCCCTAGAGTGCTAACAGCCAGTGAACTAGCAGTAAACTGGGCAGCTGGAGGAAACTGAGGGGAAAAAAAATCTAGATCCTGGAAGATCCAGTAAGGCCTCAGACCTGGATAAACCGAGAGTGGGCTGAAGCGCTGTAGAAAAGCAGCACTGGAGGAGCTGGGGGTTCTCTGTCCTAAGCTGGCCTCCCCAACCTTACCAAGTGTGCACTGAAGTCCGTCCCCATGATAGCCAGCTTGGCAGCGGCAGGAGAAGGAGCCAGGAGTATTGTAGCAGGTAGCCGAGGGGTGACATCTGTTTTCCGAGCATTCATCAACATCTGCAGAGGTCAGAACAGGGACAGAGAGGTAGGGAGGAAAGGATGGGACAGCATGACTTCAGTGCACTTAACTTGTGCCTTAGTGCAGCTTTGATACGGCCTTGGTACACATGGATCAGTGATGAGGGATCAACTTGAGAAGACCTTCGGGCATGAGCAGAAACATGCTGACACCTAAAGGCAGGCATATCAGCAGAGTCTCAGGACACGTCCATTAACCCATTAGACTAAGAAGGTGCAGTGGAGAAATCAAATGGTGGTCACTCAGAAAACTGTATCCTGCAGTATATTTCTAGAGCATCTTTCATCTATAGTGAATTCCAGGAAGTTATTACCTTTGAACTAACCTTTAGACTAGATATCATTTCCTTTGAGGAACACTATAATAAATATATATAACAATAGTTTTTTTCCTTTCATTGTTGGCACTGTCTCCCTATGGCACTGGTTTATAAATGCAGAGAAGCCAGGAGGCCCCAAATACTCTTTCAGCTAAGTTAGAAGCACATTCAGTTTTGCCTAATCAGAGTCCTACTATTTAGAATGCCCGAATAATCAGAAATTTTCTTTACTTTCCACTTTTAGAATAGAAAAATATAAGAAAAATATTATCAGAGGTCTTGAAACAGCACATAAAAAGAAATCTGTTTGTCAGACTTATAAGTACAAATAGTTCTGGACCCCCCCACGCACTCACAGTACCATGGGGATTAATTTTCATACATGTCAAAACTACAGCATCCTGAAACTTCAAACAAAAGCCAACTTATATTCCTTTTATTTACTGAAATCAGCACATGCTAACAATAACACACTCACCACACACACACACACACACACACACACACACTAAAACAACAACAAAGAAAGCCACCTCTGAGAGTCTAACTGTTAAAACCAATGCCCAGTGGTTGAGATAGCCATCTTCAGAGACAGGAAGTCTTCCCGAGCAAGAAGAGGATAAGGGTGTATGTCTGATCAAGGCTCCACTGAAAATAAAGTAGCCACATCCGCAATAACATCCAAAAACGACTTCGAAAATGTGCAAATAGGGAAAAAACGCGGGATGAAATGACCAGTGTGACCCGGAAAACAGGAGTCCCAGAAGAGGTGAATTGCGACAATCGGTGTAGCCCAAAGCAGGGACGCATCGGACCCAGGAAGCCAGAGTCTTACAACCCTGACTTTGCTGTGAATTGGCTGGGGACGGAGGTGGCTCCTTGCCTTGCCTCCTGTGACCCAGATGGAACCTCTTCTATCACCCTGGCTGTGACAACACTCTCACTGAGCCACCTTCCCGTGACTAAGGAAATTTCCCAGGTACTAGTACGTGGCCACGTGGGACATTCAACACAGACCTTCTGTCCACAGGAGAGGAACCTCTTACATTGTAATTAGCAAATTACCATTCTGCTTAACCTCAGTCTTAAGGGAGGTTAGTCAACATAAATCAGTTCCCTCAAGTCCAAAAACATCTTGAATGCTCGACACAACCAAGTTTAATGCCACCCAGGAAGCCTTTGCCCAGATGAGCAGTTGGTCTCCATGGTCACCTTCCTTTCAACTACAAAGGCAGAAATATAGTTGTAAATTCATCTGCAAGGCTAGAAGCAAACAAGGTTTACTGGCTGGCTACTCAAACCCCAAATAAAGCAAATGAAAACGATAACAAAAACCTACCTCCAATCTAACGAATGTGAGTTCTATATTGTCATATTTAATTATCCTTGAGGTTGGCACTCTGTCTCTTCTAAAGCACTTAATTCAAATGCCCAGTTAGGCAAAGCTGGTGACCATCCAGTTCCTTGGGTCTGGAAAAGACTGTAAAGTTGGCTACAAAACCAAAGCTGTGAAAATTAACGTCCAGCCAAATGCAGGAAATTAAATCTATTCATAATACATATGCTAAAAGTACTTCTCATGACAACAGGAACCCAGGCAATGACAGGAAGCAGGAATTCCTGAGACACAGGGCCTTTTTCTAGAACCCATGGATCAGCTTCTTGTGATTATTTTTGAACTAAGAGAGTGGGGACTCTCCAGAGCTACCGTTACGTTCCTCAGGCCTATGGCCTAGAATTATGATCAGACCTGAAAGAGCAGCCCCCTCCCCACAGACACGAAAGCCACGAGGAGATAGTAACTGTTACAAATGACCAATGGAGAGCAAGTCCCTGAGGAGACTAAAAACACCACTAGTGAGAAACCCATCCCCCAAAAGTTGGAGAAGGTTAAGGCTCCCTGAAGTACTATCCCTGCCACCCTTGGAAGACCTTGCACCACGACAGAGACTGAGTCCAGTCGGCCACTCCAGGGCCTGAGCTCAGAGCAGGTGACAGCCCCCCTCAGAAGTACAAACACTGAGGGGTTTGGGGGGAACTGGAGCTTTTGTGTAAAGAAAGCTCTTCCCTATTTCATAGGATGTCAGGCGTCAGGAGAGACAGTGTGGACTTTCAGCCCCTGGGTGAGGGAGCAGCTTTCCTTGTTACACCATTGGAGAGAGGGCTGCATTTACTATGCTTAATCACTGTCAAGGGGCTTTAGGGGCTTTTAGAGCATTGAGGTCAAGACAACAATGTTCAAGGCGTAGTAGAGCTCCTTTACCATCGAGATAATAAACGATGGCACAATCTCAGCCTAATTCTGTTAAGCTAGCAAAAAACCTGTTGAGAAAGCATGTGAAAAATCCTCCATTTTGAGTTCATGCTTTGATGCTTCCACATTCTTCTCACTGCTGTAATTCTGAGCCCACACCCAAAACCAGCTGAAATTCTTTCACAACAAACCCTACCACTGGACTGTAGCTTCTCCCTCCCCCAAACTACCCCAACTCCCACCTGGTTTTTCTTTGAACGAGACAGTGACATTTCCTGGTGCCAATTAACTTCCATCCTGCTCTGGACCCCAATAAAGTCTTCGGTCCGTAAGTTCTCACTCCCTACCCATCTGGTTGTGGCCCTGTGTGAACCTGCGAAGCACACGATGGCCCCCTCTTTGGGACCTATCAGTATAATAAACTTCTTCCTTTTACGCCTTGTTCTCTTCTCCTCCTGTGGTTATACCAACTTTACCGTACTTTACCCAACATCATATGCTTAGAACAGGAAACCCGAGAGAGAATAAGTACCTCCCCTCATATCCCTCCTGAGCAACGATGGCCCTGGGTAACGGGCCGCCTGGAATCCAGTTCAACTCACACTTGCTCCTGCCTGGAAAGGTCCCAACTCAAAAAAATCTGCTTTTGCAACAGGCAAAAAGTCACCACAGATCTATAAGAACAAACATGCCTGAGAAATATCCAGCTCGTACTAATACTGAAATCAATCCAAACTGAGGGAGGCTAGGAAAACGATTGAACTCTATGGGAATAAAGTAATTCTGCTAGTGACTAAGACTAGACTGAGAACCTAAAGCCAAGTGCAACCTCTCCAGGGAACCTGGTTTTTAACAAACTGGCTGGAGAAAAACACACCCTTTTATTGCTAGTTTGGTGGAATAAAAAGAAAATACGTGTGCCTTAAGAATGCACTTTCCACAGAATAGAGGCTTTATCTTTATTTTTCTCTGCCTGTATAGTCATTGGGACACATGCACACTGTGGCATGCCTTTAAACACACACACACACACACACACACACACTCACACACTTAACAGGCCTATCCTGCAAGTCACCTTCATGATTAGCCCAGCCTGACTTATGCATGGAATAGGTCACTAGGAAAATGACTCTTCCTTCTCTACCACCACACAGTCGGAAAGCTTGGAAGGGTAACTGACCATGGAAGACAGCCTCTAAGATGGCCCCAGAGTTTCCTGCCTCCTGGTATTCACAGTCTAGTGTGATCCCCTTTCCTTGAGTAACTTACTTCTCACCAATATGCATAAGCCATATTGAGGGGATGTCATTTTTGTGATTATAACTTCCATCTTGCTAGCAGATGTGTTGCCTGCCACTGGCTTTGATGAAGTAATGTACCTTGTTGGAGAGATCCATGTGGCAAGAAGCTGATGTCACTTCCAGGCAACAGCCAGCAAAACCCTGAGGCTCTCAATCCAACAGTCCTCAAGGAACTGAATCCTGCCAATAACCATGTGAGGCTCTTTCCCCGGTTGGTCCTTCAGATGAGACTGCAAGCCTGCCATACCCCTTGATTGCAGTCTTGTGAGGGTCCTAAAGAGAGGGCCCACCTAAGCCATTCCCAGGCCCCTGACCTATACATAATAAGCATGTATTGTTCTAAACTGCTACATTTGGGGGTGATCTGTTATGCAGCAATAGATAACTAACACACTGGGGAAGCAAGTGATGGGTTCACTGTGTTTTTAAGTATGCGAGTTCCAGAGAGAATGCTAAAAGCAGAGAACGAGAAGGGTAATCCAAGTCTTACAGGACAGACTACAAGAAGTTAAAAGAAGGGAGAGAGAATGATTCTAGATGGGATTAAGACAAGAAGCATGGAACCTCAATTAACATTCTGATGAACGATTAACACTCATCACATCTAGGCTGCAATTAATTTCAACTTATTTGCTTTAAACCAAAGACCTAAGGAATTAAATACTTTACAAGCACCATCTCTGCTGACCTGAGTAGTCAGATGTTTAAATATGAAATTCTACTGACAAGAATTTTTTTTCTCTATGCATTCTCATTTCTTAGAACCAATAGTGTGTTAAATCAAACTGAATGATAAGCTCCACAAGGGTAGAAAAAGCATTCTTCCCACTGTGGGGTTTAAGGAGTCTGTGTTCCTCGCCCTGACCCCCCATACTTATAGAGGACACTCGCGTCTGTAAAAAGTGCATCGATTACCGATGGAGCTCTTTGGTTGGTCAAGTGTGACAAGCATCTGTCAATTACAGATCTACTTCATAATAATTTGAGAAACACTTGAGCTCTGTCTAAAGTTGTAAGTGTTTTTTTTGTTTTGTTTTTGCGGGGTGCCGCGGGTCAGATCTGAACTAAAAGCCACAAAATTTGGGGTCATTTCAATATAAACTGTGTTTTCAAGAAAACCACAAGCAGAGCTTCTATACAGAAGTGGAAATGTGAGTTGACTAAATAGCAAGGTTCATATGATACCAAAGAGCCCGCCACACCTGGAAAGGAGTGGAGGGGCTATGCTGCTGACACGTGTGGTCTGTCAGTGATACACGGCTTCAGCCTGCTGGTCAGTAAGCCTGTGCTGCTACAACCGACAGGAAAAGGAATGGGAGAAGGGGGAGAATCACACCTCTGGTGAGGAGTGAGGGGGCCAGGCTATTTAGATCTCTTACGAAGTTCCCAGGAGTTCTAAGGCTGTTCTTAGCGAATCAGCTCAGTGGGCCCAGGTGTACGGTGGCAGAGGCAAGCCACAAGTCAAGGAGTGGGGAGAAGTCTGCTGTTTAGGTTTGTGTTCCCAAGACAGAGCCTTTTCCATTCCAAATCCTTCCCCCACCACTTTCTCACTTCCAGTGTCTCATTTTACCATAATTATGTGTTCTACTGAGGGACAGACAGCATGAACTTGAGTTTCAATTCAATCACATGCCACCGGGTACATTTTGAAAACCTTCAGTGGATTATGTAGATTTCACTGAATAATTTCTAGATTAAAATACTACTAATCCCAGTTTCATGATGATTTATACCCCGAGTATTATGCCTAGATTTTCAGTAACAACACCACACACTATGTCTAAGTTAAATTTGAATAGTTAATCCTGCATTCTGGTTTAGTGCTTTTATGAAATACTGTAGGAAGTCTTAAAAGTAGTTTGATTTCTGGGAGAAAATTTGTATGTACTTAGGTATGCATTAATATCCTTTTATATCTGTGGAGTTTATTTATCTATCTATCTGTTTATCTATCTATCTATCTATCTATCTATCTATCTATCTATTGCTATCCCTCTCCACAGAGAGAGAAGAGAGGGGAAACAACAGAGAGAAAGAATTGTATGTATGTTTAGATATTGCTTAAAATATCACTTCAAGCAGGGGAACAGCAACTAAAAATAAGGCATGACTGGAAGTGCTGAATTACGCCAATAACCAAAGAGACTGAAAGTTGGAGACATCCTAACAGGAGACTATATGATTTTCCCAGGTTCCTTCAGCCTATATGAGACTCTAGGGAACAGAAGGTTACAAGCTGGCAGTGGTTCCCCAGTGCTCCAGGCACATTTCCACCAAGGACAACCATATATGCTCAACGATCTAATCCAACAGAAATCACCCTGGGCCCTCTTTCTGACTCAGAGGACACTTTTCCTCTTTCTCTTTTGGCAGTTCCGAGGCTGTGTGAGTCAAAAGGAAGGGAGAGGTCCTTTCTGAGAGAGGTCCTGGCTAGGTGGGGATGTGCGTCCAAGGTGACTGTCCATAGTCACTGAGGCTGAGCTGCAAGTACTCACCAGTACACTGGTGTCCGTTACCAGTATAACCAGGCAGGCAGGTGCAGCTAAACGTGCTGCTTCCATGGTGAATGCACTGGGCCTGGCCAGCAGGAGCACAGGTATGGCTGCCATCCTCACAGGGGTTGGGAGGTGGGGCAATCACTAAAAAGAGAAGAAGGCAAGGATGTTCAAGAGTTCAAGTCTACAAATGGGTGAGCCTTGCTTTTCAAAGTGTGATCTGCGCACCAACAGCATCAGGACGTCTGGCAGCTTCGAAGGAATGCAGATTCCTAGGCCCCAGCCAAGAGCCAGGGAATCAGAATCTGAATTTTAATAAGATCACTAGATGGTGTATATGCAAACAATCTGGGTTTGTGTTTAAAACACTAGGCATAAAGATCAATCATCAAAACAGTCCTGTTTAAAGTAACTCCCCAAACTGTTACACACACACACACACACACACAGTCTCTATGATCACTGTTACTTTTTCATCCTACTGGATTAAAGTGTATTTTCTCTAATATCACCTAGCTCTACCAATGAAATGAATTTTGAATTTTAGTTCTTTTGGATTCACTTTTAGGTCCAAAGTTTTGTTTTGGAACTCTAGAAAGAGTATATTTATTATAGATGGAGTTCTTTGGCTGGTCAAGTGGGACAAGTATCTTTGAATTACAAATCCATTTCATTCTAATTTGAGAAATGTTTGACCACCTAGAGCTGTTGTTATTTATTAAAGAGGTTCATAGTCTTGTTACATCATTGGGCCAAATGCCAGGACACACAAGAATCCCAACAGAGGTGAACATCCTTAAAAAACTCAACACCAAAAATATCTATTTAGAGAAAAACAACAAAACAAAAAACAAACAAACAAAAAAAACAGGACCACAATTTTGAGTTATTTCAATGTCAATTTTCTTTTTCTAAAAAACCATCCAGCAGAGCTTCTGCACAGAAGTGGAAACATGAATGAATCAAAGAGCTAGGCTCAGCATCATTTTGGCCAAAAACAGGATGATTTTGGTACTCACTGATGCAAGTGTGCTGGTCAGTGGCAAACTCGTACCCACTCCGGCATTCGCACCTATAGCTTCCTGGCAAGTTGATACACACAGAGTTGGGCCCACAGCGATGGAAGCCAGTTGCACATTCATTTATATCTAGGAAGAAATGAAAACTGAAAAGCGCTGCTTCAGTCAAGGGTTCCACAAGTGGACGGTCTGAAAACTCAATGTTTTCTCACCACTATGAGGCTTCAGTGGGACTAACAGTTGGCAGACTAAACAGGAGTTGAAATATAGGATTTCTAAACACCAGATATGGATGCATGTTGCAGATCATCATAAATAGTACACATTTACTTCAAGTCATTTAAGCATAAGCCATAGACAGATATATATATATATATATTTTTTAAATTAAAGTTTATTGGGTAATAATATTTTGGATAGATTATGTTAAATAAAATGTAATATCACATTTATCTTTTTATTTTTACATTTTTAAATGAAGCCACTAGGAAATGTAAAAGTACATATGTGACTCTTGTTATATTTCTATGGGACAATGCTGCTGTACAAGACTCCCCTGCTTCTCTTAAACACATATCCATTGAGAATCCACCTTGAGTTCATTCTGCTAAGGTAGTGCCAGTACAGGGGTAGCCAAAAGAAAATTTGTAATCATAAATTACAAAACCATTAGACAGATATATTTTGAACACATTCTGAGAATTCTTTAAACATTTAAAAAACACTGAACGTTTAGAAGAAAAACACTAACATTTTTTTCGTTTACAATTTAAATTTCTACTGCTGATTTTGGGGAGATAATAGGGGAAAGAAACATAATGTCTGAAATCTAAATGTAACCAGAAAATGCACTTTTTGGTAAATGTAATAAATACTTAATACAAACTTAAACTTACAAAACTTAAGAACTCAAACTATCCAGGAACTGCAGTAGATGTTTATTCCCAGTCCCAAATACCCACCTCCAAACTGCCCTCCCAAACCTAACCAGAATATGCTTTAGTTTTTAAACCACTGTCCTTAGATTAACTGCTGCTAAACTCATTGATGAATGGCGATCATTAAGAAGCCAGACACTTATCTGTTATAAGCAGTGCTGGAGGACCCCATGAAAGAACACAGAGCGTATGGCTCTTACCCACACAATTCCGTCCATCTCCTTGGTACCCAGGTGCACACTCACAGGTGTATTCTACACCTGTCCCTGGATGGCACTGAGCTGTCATGTCACATGTGTGGCTCCCGTCATAGCAAGGATTCACTGGGCTGGACTCTGAGTCCTCTGTGTGGGTAGAGAGGAAATAAAAAACAAAGGCACAATCTAGCTGTTGTTAAGAGAATGGCATAGAAGGAAGGAGATTGAAGAGTTCTTGGAACGGGCTGTATGCTTGTCTGTGTTTGGGGGCCCACCTGGCAATTTATTAAGATAAATTATGAATATCCAAGCTGGTTGAATTCTCTGTATTGCAGTTTTAAATTCCAGAATGGTTTCTTCCTGCCAACTCTACGGACAACTAACCTTTTCTTGCTTACAGCAGGTTTGTGTCCAGGGAATAAAAATATCCAACACATGGCATCCTCTTATTTAAAAATGCTTTTGGTCTATCATCTCATGTGATTCTTGGGATAATTCTATGAGGTAGGCTGTTGTCCCCATTATTGATAATTTTCACAGATAAGGAAAGGAAGCAAGAGACATTGGAAAACCTGCCAGAGCTCACAAAGCCAGAAGAGGTACAGCAAGGACTCGTATCCCAAATTTCTACCTCTAAATTGGATAACCTCTCACTAAAATTCACTATGAGTCAAAATTCAATTGAGAAAATCTTGCTTTTTTAAGACTTATTAGGTCAAAAAAATAGGAACAATTTTTGCAGTATTTACTTTTTAGGTTTAACCTTGTTATGGAACCATCCACCCACTAGGTAGCAATGACTGTTAACAGCTAAAGTCTTCCCTAAAGAACATTATTTCCAGTTAGATGTAATAGGGATGCTTTCTGAGTACCATGTTCCAGGCACTGTCCTAAACCCTTCACATACCATCCCATTAAATCCTCAGGACTACACTGCGAGAAAGGTATTTTCATCATCTTCACTTCTACTGCAGCACAGAGAGGCTGAGGAACCCAGCCAAGGCCACATAGTCAGAAGAGGTGGATGGATCTGGGATGAAAAGCCGGGAGTCTGACTTCAGAGACCAAACTTTGCCCCACATTGCTACGACCACAACCAAAGGAACTTCATCAAGTTATCCAGTCTAAGCCAAGGGCACAGAGATGGTGGTGTTGGAAAGAGTCCCGGAAGGGATGAATCCATTAACCCTGGGCACTTCTCTGATTCTTCAGGTATAAAACGGGAATAAAAATAGTCTTATATCTGCTAGAACTGCTGAAGAAAATAAAGGAAACCCAACAGAATGTGTGTGCAAGACAATTCCCCCACAGGCAGGCCACCCACTTCCCAGTGACTGTGTGTCTTCCTTCTCCTCACTTGAGGTTTAGCTTGGTCTCAGTCTCTAGAATTAAATTCTGATCTTAATTCTAAAGATTTTAGGAGCCCCGCCCGAACCTCCCAGGCTCTACATCAAGCCATCTCTGCTACCAACAGGGCTTCATCTAAGTTGTGATAACTTGGGCTTCTGCCTTGGACTTCTGTACCTGATTCTCTGTCTTGACCGCCCGCTTGGTACATACACTCCAAGTCCTGCCTTGCTCTTCACAGCTCCCTCGCTTTCCCAGAAACCAGCCTCTTGGCATGTGTAGACAGCCTTTGGCAGTACCACCTGCTTTAACGTCCAAGTACCACCTCCTCCTGGATTCCCTCTCATTTTACTCTACGCCACCCACATCTCCCTAACCCCTACCTCACTGTGGTTGGACCCTGCCCAAGTAACTCCCTGTCTGGACACAAGTGCTTGCTGCTGTTACCTGCTTCATGGACTAGACTTCCTTCCAGTCCTTCAGGACGTCTGGCCACCTCGCCAGTGCCTGACGGCCCACATTAGGATTCTTCTAGTTTTCTGCTGTGAACTGGGATGCCTTGGCTGAGTCCCTGATGGGACACCCTTGCCTTTTGGTAAACTCCTACCATCTGCTTCATAAGAAACACCACAGTGTGTTCCTGCAGTGGAATATTCTTAGTATTAATTCCCATATTGTGAGTTTATCCTTGGTTCACCTCAGTGACACTGGCTGGAGTAAGAGCCTCTTTGCCAAGAAAAGAGGACCAACAAATGGCTCCAGCATTTTTCAAACCTGATGAACTTAAGCAATCCCATGTAAGCCTAGCCCCCCAGATCAAAACTTCCTCGGGTGCCCCTTCTCCCTCCCCCTGGAGTTCTTGGCGGACAGGACAGAAGCGTAGCATGGGGGCTTGTGGTTGGGGGGTAGTACTGACCAAATTCCTGATCAGTCCCCAGCATGTGTTACAGTTAAGAACAAGGTCATGTCCTCACCGAAGGTGCAGTGTAAGACAAGACCTGGTTCTCCTCCATTATCATTTTTCCATTTTAGGAGAAGATTCTGTACAAAATGCCTCGCCTACCCAGACAAAGGGAAAGTGAGCTTCAAAATGTTTTAATTTATAAATACTAATGCTTAGCTTTCTTGTTCAGCACTTTCCAGCATCAAACTTTCACAGTGGCACATTCCAGCAAGGATTAGTGAGTAAATATGGATACAAAAGCTTACCACCCTGCTAGGCATAAAAAACAAACAAAACAAAAAAAATGCAGCACAAAAATTGACTTGCAAACTTGGACAGGATACATTGGCCTATCTGACATTGAGGGGAAAATAACCATAATTACATGATACTGATTTAAAATATACTTCACTGACAGGACCAGCCACGTCATTTGCAGAGCCTAGTGCAAAATGAAAATGTGAGGCCCCTTGTTCAAAAATTATTAAGGGCTTCAAGACGAGAACAGCAGAGCATTAAATGAAGTGTTAGAGTCCTTCTAAGCATGGGGCCCTGTTCACCGAATTTGGTTTCCAAAAACATTATTTTAAAAGTTCTATTTCTAAAACCAATTGGTTATTCATTCTCTATGGCTTGTTAGCTTTTCTCCTTTTTTTCCTTTTCTCTTTTTTTTTTTTTGCTTTTCTCCTATTATAGTAAGCAAAGAATAGCAGTATAGCAGTATCTCTCTTAAGACATTTTCTATTTCACCCTCACCCTTTTAAACAGCTTGACTCTCTGACAGAAGATCTGGAACTAATTTACTCATTTAATCAAGAGGGGAAGAGCAGTTTTCCTTAAAGGAACAGTCCGTTCAGCTTCAATGAGGAGCCCTTTGTCCAAAGTCTCCTCAACTCACCAGAAGCAGCCCCGACGTGGGAGCAAAGGCAGGCGGCATTCCTGGTTCCTGTTCTAGGACCCCACAAAAGACAGCCAACCCACACTGAAGCTTGGGAGGGTGGGAGGCTGGTGGTTGGGAAGTGGGCTGGGGCCAAAGCTCTGATCACTCAGTGGGAAGACAACAGCTCTCCTCCTGAACCCTGGGAAACCAGGAGCTCCCACATCAGGTGGGGCAGCTGTTCTGTTTCACAGGCATTCCAACCAGATAATCGCTCCCTCTGGAAAAAGTGAGAGATTCTTAAGTTACTGCTACCCACTGAGAGGAGAAAGAAAACGAGTTTTCCTTTTCCTTTTTTATTGCTTTCTTTTTCTTGTGTCCCCGTTTTTCTCCTACTTGGGGAGAATGAATGGTACTGCTGTTTTCCGTAGGGGTGGATGAAGCAGGGTGCAAACATAAAGGGTTAAAAAACACACAGTCCCTCCTTTAAAATTTGGTCTAAATTACGAGGCAGCCCTGAGGCCAGCGGAGTCCATGTGGAGGAGCAATGCTGTGAATTGTTAAGAGTGGGCTCTGTAGCCGGTGCCGGGTCTGAATCCCAACTCTGCCACTTTCTAGCTATGACCAGGCAAATTGCTTGTCTGTATTTCAATCTCTGTCAAATGGAGTAATAATCCCCCTATTGGGTGGAGGTTGTTGTGGGGATTAAATGAGTTATTCATGAAGGTACTTAGGATAGTGCTTAGTACCAAGTAAAACCATCCTTTGCTATTATTACTATTGTTATTATTAGACTTGGGGTGGAAGGGAAGAGTCATAAAATTCTAAAGACAAATTAGCAACTTGGTACCTGCCAGTTTTTTGCTGGCTTTCTCTGATCCTTTGTTATTCTCATTTGGTATGTCTCTAGGAAAAATATACCCAGAAATCTATCTTTTCTCTAAATGATTCCAGAATCTGAATGGGACTCTGTGGGCTGGGAGATTCTTCCATTAATCGCTGTTTTTACAGATCAGACGCCTACACCCAGCAAAGGGCTGAACTGGATATTTAAAGGTGAAGGATGTTTTCCCCAGTTGTTTTTCTTTAAATCTCTCCTGGAGAAACGGGCAATAACAATCTTTTCCCTCCTTCCGATGTACATGTTTCTCTAAAATCAACTGACACTTCCGTGCTATTAATTCACTACCTTATAATTCCATCTTTGGACACCCAATCAATGCCTGTGCCCCAACCAAGTTTCCTGAAACCAAACCAACCACTTGCACAAACCAGCGAACTCAGGATTCTCATTTCAAAGCACCTCAGCATCCTCATTTCAAGAGGAGAATCTACTCCTTTTACCTTAATCTCCTGCTATCATATTGCTGAAGCAACGCTTGCTTATTGGGCCTGAGAAGGCTTAAGGAGCCCTCCTCTCCAGATAAATCACAGACTCGCCTGTAAATTACAGAATCAGCTCTCTGAGCCACAGATTAGGGCTCAACAGACTCAATATGGAGCTGAATGAGGGAGACATTCTTTCTCCTCGTGTGCCTCTTGCATTCTAGGAGAAAACACTACCTACTGGTTTTCAGAATGAAAATGTCCCCTTGATCTCACGACATTTCCTATCTGTAGAGTTCCCTGACTTCAGAGGCTCATCTTCTGCCTTGCCTACAACATTTTTTTAAATTAGTAGGCTATTTTTTAGAAGTTTTAAGTTTACAAAAAAAAAAAAAAAAGTTGAGCAGAAAGTACAGTTTTCATTCCCCCCCACCCATTTGTACACCGCTTCCTCTATTATTAACATCTCGTATTAATGTGCTACATTTGTTATAACTGATAAAGCAATATTGGTATATTATTATTAACTAAAGTCTATAGTTTACACTAGGGCTGACGCATGGTGTTGTCTAGTTCTGCAGGTTTTGGCAAACGTGTAATGACCTGTATCCACCATTACAGTATCATACGGAGTTGTTTCACTGCCCTAAAAGCCCCCTGTGCTTCACC
The DNA here is from genome assembly GCF_004115265.2 of Rhinolophus ferrumequinum. Lineage (NCBI taxonomy): Eukaryota > Metazoa > Chordata > Mammalia > Chiroptera > Rhinolophidae > Rhinolophus > Rhinolophus ferrumequinum. The sequence continues at coordinate 40,503,505 of NC_046289.1, read as the reverse complement.
TATTCACCCCTCAACTCTCTTCCGTTAAACACCTGGCAAATACTGACCTTTTTACTGTCTCTATAACTTTACCTTTTCAAAAAGGTGATATAGTTAGAATCACCTATTGTGGCCTTTTCAGACTGGCTTCTTTCACTTAGTAGTATGCACTGAAGGTTCCTCATATCCTCTGATGTTTTGATAGGCCTAGAACACTTTTATCTGCATTTTTATCAAGTTTCACAGGTGAGGCTAATGCTGACTAACGTATGAAAACCACTGCTTTAGAGTTTTGGTTTTCCCCCACAACTGTTTGTTGTTGTTTTTTAAATGGAGATATAATTCACATACCATACAATTCACCCATCCAAAGTACACATTCCATGCAAATAGAAATGAAAAAAATAGGAAAAAAACTAAAATGCACAATAAATAGTTTTGAGTATATTCTCGGTGTGCAACCATCACCACAATCAATTTTAGAATATTTTAAATCCCTCCCCCCACCAAAGAATCACTGTACTCTTTAGTTATCAACTCCCTACTCCCCTATTATTCCCCAGCCCTAGGCAACCACTAATCTACTCCTGTCTCTGTGGATTTGCCTAGTCTGGGCATTTCATATAGATGGGATCACACAATATGTTATTTTTTCTGACTCAGTATGTTTTCAAAGTTTATTCATATGTAATGTGTGTCAGTACTTCATTCCTTTCTATGTCTAATAATATTCCATTGTATGGATATGTGACATTTAAAAAATCCATTCATTAATTGATGATCATTTGGATTGTTTCCACCATTTGGCTATTATGAATAATGCTGCTATGAATATTCATGTACAAGTTTTTGTGGGGACATGCGTTTTCATTTCTCTTGAGTGTACAGCTAAGGAGTCGAACTGCTCAGTCAAATCATAACTATGTGTTTAACTTTTTGAGAAACAGCTAGACTCTTTTCCACAGTAGCGACATCATTTTACCCTCACGCCAGCAATGTATGAGGGTTTTAATTTCTCCACAACCTTACAAAAAAATTATGTTTTTTAATTATATCCATCTACATCCATGTAAAGTAGTATCTCACTGAGGATTTAATTTTACATTTCCCTGATGACTAATGATGTTGAGTATCTTTTTATGTGCTCATTGTACATTTGCCTCTCTTCTTCAGAGAAATATCTATCCAAAAATGTTATCTATCTTTTACTTAGATTATTTGTCATTTTATTATTGAGCTATAAGAGTTCTTATATGTTCTAGATATAAGTCCCTTACTAAGTATATAATTTACAGATATTTTCTTTTTTGATAATGTCCTCTGAAGCACAAAAGTTTTAAATTTTGATGACACCCAATTTATCTATTTTTTCTTTGGCTTGTGCTTTTAGTATCACTATCTAAGAAGCCATTGCCAAAATCAGGATCACAAAATTTCACTCCTATATTTTTTTTAAAATGTTAGCTCTTACATTAAAGTCTTTGACCCATTTTGAGTTAATTTTTGTATGTGGTGTGAGGTAGAGGTCCAGCATCACTCTTACATGTGGATATCCAGTTGTCCCAGAATCATTTTTTAAAAAGACTAGACTTTCTCCTCATCAAATTGTTTTGGCATCCTTGTCAAAAATCAATTGACAGTATACGTGAGTGTTTATTTCTGGATTTTCACTTCTATTCCATTGATCTGTATGTCTATCCTTATGCCAAGCGCACACTGTCTTGATTATTCTTAAGTTTTGAAATCAAGAAGTATGAGTTTTCCAACTTTGTTCTTTTTCAAGATTGTATTAGCTATCCTGGGTTCCTTAAATTTCCATGTGAAATTTAGGGTCAACCTGTCAGTGTCTGCAAAAAGCCAGATGACAGGATTGTGTTGATTCTATTGAGCAATTTAGGAAGCATTGCAATATCTTTACAATATTAAGTTTTTTGGTTCATGAACATGGAATGTTTTCCCATTTATTTAGGTCTTCTTTAATTAAAAAAAAAATCTTTTCTAGATTTCAATGTAAAAGTATTGCACTTCTTTTTAAAAATTCATTCCTAAGTATTTCATTCTTTTTAAAATGAAATTGTTTTCTTAATTTCCGTTTCAGTTTGCCCATTGCTACTATATAGAAATCCAATTATTTTTTGTATATTGATCTTGTATCCTGCAACCTTGCTGAACTTGTTTATTAGTTCTAACAGATTTTTAATGAATTTCTTAGATTTCTACATATAATAACCTGTAATATGAAACTAGAGATAATTTTACTTCTTTCTTTCTAATGCCTTTTATTTCACTTTCTTGCATAATTGCCCTGGCTAGAACTTACAGTACAGTGTTGAATAGAAGAGCAGTTATCCTTGTCTTGTTCCTGATCTTAAAGGGAAAGCATCCTGTTTTTCACTATGTTTGATGTTAACTGTGGGTTTTTCATTCATGCTGTGGGTTTTAACTGTGGGTTTTTCATTCATTGTTAGTCTGTTTGTTTTACGCACTGGCTTTTTGTACCACCTTGATTTGATAAAATCCTTCTCATCCTTTAAGTTTTAGCTAAAATGTCACTTCTTTGGGGACATCTTCGCTGAACCTCCAGACTAGCCTTGTATCTTCTTATGCTTATCACAATTATAACAAATACTTGTCAGCATCATTCGCGCTCCTAACCTGGCCCCACCTTGTTGCCAGTTGTATCTCCTACATAATAGATTCGCACATACAGTTGCTACAAACTAGCCTCACGTATTATGCTCTATTCCTGAGCTTGGCAAGGATACTGTTCTAAAAGTTCCATTTCTGCCTCTGTCTCCATCTGAAGGACAGGACCTAGCTTTATTCATCTGTACACCCAGCACATAACCCTTAGCTACCTCTGTGAATCATTCTGAGGCTACTCCAGAAGGAATGAAGAATGAAGGTTAGATAAAATTTTTGCTCAAGAACAGCAACAAAAGGAAACTATACCTTCAACAGGGCCGATTTGATTAGTCACAGCAAATCTAAGCACTTTTTCCTCATCGTTGTACAAGGCAAAGACCCGGTCCACGTTGAGCTGCTGGGTGGTGGGGATGTTCGGGTGTCTGGGGACATGCCTGCACGTCTGGTAAGTGATGTTCTGGTGGATGCGGTAGGACATTGTTTGGTTGATGGCACCAAACGTGAGAGAGTAGTCTCTGGAACTGGTGGAGGTCACAGCTGCAACAGACACATTATACAGGCAAACTGGTAAACTTAAAAAGTAGTAAGTACAGAGATTTTCATGTGGAGTAGGTTTTACTACACAGTTAGTTTTTCATCTAATTCCTGGAACATGTTCCTTTGGGAAGTTCCTGGGTTTACATGGGAAACCTGCAAGCCAAATACCTGAGCTGAGGCAAAGCCAACATGCTAAGAGGGAGGAGGTCCAGTCCCTGCTTGTTATCATATGCAAGGAATAAATGCTACTAGGGGCCAGCCATACCGAGGGCTCTGTAGGTGCTGCCTTGTTTATTCCTCCCAGCAGCCCATGAGGTAGGCCCTGCGATCTTGTGCACAGAGCCTTCCAGAGGTTAAGTAGTCGAAGATGCATGGCTGGTATGTGGTAGAGCTGGAACTGGCATGCAAGCTGGCCTGACTCTACACAGCAAGTTTTTAACCAGTCTATCCTCTACACGGCACAGAGGTGGTGGCTTCCAACACCATGCACTTCAGTAAGTCTAAAGGGTTCCAGGCAAAGGAAGGGGTTGTTTTTCTCAAGCTGAGCCCAGAGTCAGGAGCACAGGCCGGTTTCTGGCCATCAGCTATTCTGTGCATGCTCCAGGTCTCCGCTGCCCATTCTCTTCCCTACATCTCGTGCCTGGCTTCCAGCTCTCATATCGTAGGAGAAGCAAGAGCCACGGAAAGGTACAGCTCGAACTACTGTGCAGCAGGACAGCAGCTGTGACTGAGCCAGCATCCTACACTCGGGTGCCGTTTTACAGAGCACATCACTATACACATGTCAACCATGGAAGGTAGACAGACAGAAAAGGTATTCTTATTCTCATTCAAAAGCTGAGACAATAGGCTCTCAGATGAGTGATCCTTTCCCCACTTATTTTAAACGGCAAATCCAGGATATGAATTTCTATCTTCTGACTCGAAATGTAGCGTTGGTGTTACAACACTTTGCAGCATCTCTTTCTGTGATGTTAAAACAGGCTAACATAAGGTTATAGGACAAGTATAAATTCCAAAAATCAAGATTTTGACATGGCCCAGAGAGCAGGGTGGCTGAAAACTCTATAGAATTACAGCATCCCGACCCACCTGCAAAGACAATGTTGTTATTGATTACATCATCACGATCATCATCATCATCATCATTATCTGGAAGCATGAGGTAGGAATACTGAGATTCTTGTTACAGCAGCTGGCACTCTGCTTACTTACACTACATACGTAGTAATAATAATAACAAAAATGATATTGAGCTCATTTTATGTGCCACACACTAGTCTAAGGACAGTGCATGTAGTAACTCGTTTAATCCTCATAACTATCTTGGGCAATATGTCCTCTTCCTGTTTTACAGACGTGAAGACTGGTTACACATACCTGAATCCGAATAGTGGTAAAGCTCCTTGTAGGGGGCGATGTGGGCTGTGAAACTTGCTGGGATGTGAGGTACCTGGCCTCGGATGTCGGTCTTAATGTTCAAATAGTTCTCTGCATCAAGCTCCTCAGCGGTTTGAGTGATTCGAACCTTCTCCTCTCCTGGGTAGAAAGTAACTTCCATGTCATGGATAAATGTAGCACCTGGTGGGGGAAGAGTTCAGAACAGGGATGAAAAGCAGTCTTGCATATTCCAGTAATAATTCCACTGCATATGTCTCCCTCCTGATTTCTACTGCTATTGGAGATCATCTGATATCCAAGACTAAGTCCTACCAGCTGTTGACTGCATCAGTTGCTCGAATTTTCTATTAAAAAGTATGGTTTTATCCTGCCACATCTCACACCACTTCTCTTTGCGGGAGCTTGTCTTCTGTGAGAAATAAACTCCTGGGAACATACTTAACCTTTCTCTTTCCAAGGTTGCCAGACTTAGCAAAAACAAACAAACAAAAACCCAGGACACCCAGTTACATTTCAATTTTAGATAAATAATGGAAAGGTATTTTTAGTATAAGTAATGCCCCATACACTATTTGGGGCATGCTATTACTAAATTACTCAAATTATTCACGTTTCTCTGAAATTCACGTGTAACTCGGTGTCCTGCATTTTATTTATCTACTTTTGACTTGACGTTTTAATCAAATCTTGATTAAGAGCAAGATCCTACAAACAGGTATTGAGCTCTACAGCTGGAATTGAGGGAAGAACTTTCCTCTCGGTACTTCACGTGCAATAAAGATAAACCTACTACTGGTAGGAAACACATTTTTCAGGTGGGAGGTGAAAAGCCAAGAAGTAGCCTCTATCCTGTAGCATCTCGGGGGAGCTCGCTAGGAAATTAGGATCACAGACCCCACGCCAGGCCCCGTGAGTCAGAACCTGCATTTTCACAAGCACCTCAGGTGATCTGGGTGCAGGTGAAGGGCTGAGAAGCTCTGCCATAGGTCAGAGTCACAGGGAGGAAAGGCATCCCTTTCTCCAGGATGTACAACATCGCCATTCATCCTTCCCTATTTGACAGATCTGTGCATAACAACTCAATGAAACAAAGTCTGACAAACAAGCTTCAACAAATTGGGATGAGAGGACACAAATGTTCCAAACAGAATCATCCCATTTCGTTTCAACTTGGAGAACATTTAGAAGAAGTCAGTCTCTTTCAAAAGTAGTCCTGTGAGGCCAAACCATCCCCAACTACCTCCAGACAGGAAACGACACACCTGCGGCTCCAGAACATTGAAGAAGCAAATCCTCTTTCACTGAATGCAAAACCTAAGGAGCAATGCCACCAAAGCAATGGTGACTATCAGCCCTCTCAGAGGCTCTACTCACCTGTGAGGCTGAAGCCGTTCTCCCAGCCTGGTTTCTCTAAAGCAAAGAGCCAGCCAAACAGGCCTCCGATGGGCGTCAGGGGGAGAAGGGCCTGGGCCGCGGGTTGTGGGATGTGGCTGATGGCCGTGTAGGCCCTGCCGTCATTGCTCACAATGTAAGCATGCAGGTCCACATCAGTGAAGTGCACGGGCGTGTGGCCCACATGGAGGTGGCCGCTCACTTTCCCATTGACTCGATGAGGTGCCCCTGAAAAACAGCAAATCCACTCAACCTTGACTATTGTCCATATTGGATATGGGCCCACAGATAAAATAATCCCCCTGGCATCCTCCAAAACTCAATCTTTGGCCACTTTCACCACTCCCTAACCAACCAATTATCCATCTAAGTAGGAAATACACCTGCCTTGATCTCTTTTCTCCCATCCTCCCTCTCTCCCATCCACTTTGACTCAAATGAGCAGGCAAAAAGGAGGAAACAGTTCTGGTTAATCCTCAAATTGAGAAATCAGCCCAAACGTGTTCATTCCTCAAACATGTATTGAGCACCTGCAAGTTGCTCACGCTTTGATTCAAGCAACGGAGAGGCAAGGTCCACAATCAGAGCTCACAGGAGCGGCCGGAAACCAGCCAGCAGCAGAAATATGCACGGAGCAGCCCCCAGTCCCAATCACGCCGGCACCCTCACCTGCTGGCAGACAGTGCTTCCCATTTCCATAAAACCTGGACTGGCAGTGGCAGCAATAGCCAGTGGCGTAGTCAGTGCAGAAGGCATGCTGGGAGCACTGTCCGTGGTTGCGTTCACAGGTCTCCTTGTTGGAAGCATTATACGTGAAGACTGGAAAATAAAACAAACTTGCATTAAAAGGACTGAGTGACTCCAGCATCATCATTGCTGCCAGATTCGTCATGGACAAGGCGTCTGTGCCATGAAATCAGTTTAGACTGTAATAAACAAATAGGTTTTTGATGTTTAAGAGACGGGAATAACATTCAACCCAGGGGAATAACATTCAATCCAGGGGAACTGACGTGCTTTGCCTTCTGGCTGCTCCCACTGGTCTCATTACGAAGGTGCTGAACCAGGACACGCTGTGCCACTCGGCTTCGAGTGCCGTAACATGGAAGCCAACCAGTTAGCATGTGTTAGGGTGAACTGCACAAAACTGCCACTTTGTGGGTCAAAAATGGCCACAAATCAGCAATTTTATACGGTTCAACCTGAGAATGATGACCCCCTGAGTGGCAGACAAAAGAGAAACAAATGTCATTTTAATACCTAACCAATCATTCTTCCTTTTGATGACCCTGAACTTAAAGAGAATAGCCTATAGCTTGTCTCACTACTCAGAAAAATGTTTTGTTTTTTTTCTGAAAAGGAAGAAGGGTCCTAAAGCACACACACACACCCCTTAAGGAAAGCGTGTGGGGAGGACGTGGAAGAGGAGGGGAAAGGACCAGCGGATCCAGCTCTTAAATGCTCTGTGCCTTTGCAGGGTTTCTTGTAGCGTGTGTGGCACAAGCAGGATTTCCAAGCGGTAGTAGAGAGCCGGGCCACAGTCACATCTCCCCTAGAAAGCCACAGTGGACCAGAGTAAATGGAATGCTCCAGTAGCAGTTCCTTCCATCTGTCACTTATTCTGCCCATTAGAACAAAAAATAAAGTGAGTTATTTGTGTCACCAAGAAACAAAGGAATTGGAGCACATACCATTGTCCATAAAGGAAATGGCCAAAGGGGTGGGATATGGCTGGGGGTGGGTAGTGATGGACAAGAGTGGGCTTTCTCCCCACCCTGGGGGTGATGCCAGTCCTACACGTGACCACCAGGAAGCAAAGGGGCCGTGCACACCTCTGCCGCTGCACCCCGAGGAGCTGGAGTTGGGTGGAGCCTTCAGCAGCATGCTGACAGGCAGGGTAGCCAAGAAGTCCAGTGATAGACTCTGATGCTGCCGTGAAAAGCCAGCTCCCAAGGAAGACAGATACCTTACTCTTCGGAATAACTTGGTGGCAGTTGTGTTTCAGGTCTAGGTCTCGAAAGCAGGAAACCAGAGCGGAAAGGAAGTTTTTGAAAGATCAATATTTACCCAGTATTTCAGTAGAGAACAGAAACAAAGGATGTAGCTCCATATATGTAATAATATAGCCCCATAAAGACTTGTATCAGCAAGGAAAAACAGAACAAAGTTAACATTGAAATAGTGCTTAATATAGGCCAGATACTAGTCTATGAACTTGAACTCTTTTAGATTCCCTAAGAGCAAGAGACTGTTTTTATCCCTGCTTTGCAGATAAACAAGGTGAGGCACAGATTCAAGTGACTTTCCTGAAGTCACACAGGCAGTAGGTGGCAGAGATGGGATTTGAACCCAGGAGTGTGGCTCCAGACTTTTCATAGCCGCGCTCTGGTATCCCTCCAGTGGAAACCAAGTATTAATCCATACATCATGAGAGCTAGGTTAAGGGTCTGATCAGGTGTCTGGGGTTAATCAGCAGAAGCTTCAGCAAGAAAGGTTTGAGGCATATTTTTATAAATCAGGCTTAATAGTAAAGATAGCAGAGATTATCCAGATTTCCATCATGCTGGAAAAAAAGCACAGGTAAAAAGAAGCGAGAGTAGCTGCAACAGCATTAACTTTTGGACACTGTTTGACAGCTGCTTACAGGTTCTTGAGAAAGCAGCAAACAGATATGTTGGCAGAACAGATAATCTTGACTCAAGTGGAATATCTGACTAGGAACATAGTGAGAATGAAGTTGGTGACTCAACAAGGCCTTGATGACACAGCTGAGAAATTCCAGTTTGATAAAAATAGAAAATGAGGCCTAACCTTCAACATTAAAACAAACCAAAAAAAAGAAAACCAGGAAAGCGTCAAAACTTAAGGCAGAAAAAAAAACACCAGAATGGATGATAAAAAATATTATGTGGTTGCTGTGCAGAGAGCTATATATCACTGTCTACCATTGGTCTAAGAAAGGGGAAAATCCCAGGTTAAGTGAAAAGAAATGAATGTTAACTCGCACACGTCCGAGTCTCGGGTTTCTCCAGCTCCAAGTCCCAACTAAGTGTAAAGAAGCAGCACCTGGAGGGACTTGCACGCTTGTGAGTGTGCTCCTGGCCTGGCTGCCCTCAGGGCTCTCCATCCAGAACACAAGGGAACAGGGCAGCAGCGGGCCCCACACTCTAGGACTTGACTGCAGCCCTGGCTCAGGAGGCTCCGCAAAAACCACAGAAATGCCCTGTGTCGGTCCCAGTTTCCTCACCTCTAAAATCAGGCCAGCACCCGCTTCTCATACCTCATTGCTAGAAATCACAGCATTTGACATATTTCTGAGCACCAAGGTGAAAAAGCAATCTGATGCAGGTCTAAGGAGTAGTCATTTTCGGGAAATTCAGGTAAACATAAAACCAAGCTCTAATACTGTTCTGCCCCAAATTAAGGAAATGATAGGTTTGCATTATATTCCCTTTATTTGTTATTTTGTGAAGACTTGTTCTCCAGCCCAATTCCTATTCTAAGAGTGGATTATGAAACAGGGAAAGATGGGGTGGAGGAGGACTACAGATGTGGAGAATTAGGTTAATTGAAATAAAAAACTAGGTCTAGGCAGGCCTTTTATATGGTAAAAAGATTCACAGCAATGCAGCCAGCAACTTACAAATGCAACTGTGCAAAAGTCCAAGCTGATTGGTATGCAGACTGCATTTTTCTAACAAAAAATAACAATTAGGCTCCCATGAAAGGCTATTATGAGACTGAAACTATATAATTATGATGGTTTAAATTAGTTATTGGCAAGCTGGACTGGGGACCTTTTTAAAAGATTGTGTGTGTGTGTGTGTGTGTGTGTGTAATATTGCATTCTCAGGATGGGACTTACTGAGCCAAAAGCACAAGCCCAGCCTTCCAGGCCTGGGAACAGCCAGCCACACTAGGGCAAGAAGATGGGTTCACTCTCAATCAGAGGGAACTCAAGGCTCCCTTTAGGACTCCTTTTCCATGTCTGCTTTCACTCAGATTAACACTTAGTGTTGGATTGTTAGGTGAAAAGTAAATGCCTGTTGCAATTTTCTTTCATTCATTCAGTAATTCAAGAAATATTCATTGAGCATTCACTATGGGCCTGGCACTGGTCTAGGAAATTAGGTCTATAGCAGGGAACAGAGACAAAAATTCCTGTTCTAAAGCTCACATTCTCCTAGGTAGCAGTTAATAAACAGGTAAATTATTTAATATGGAGTATGGTGTCAAGGGCTCTGCAGAGACTTAAATCCAGGAAGGACAAGAGGGCTAGAGGGGGCAGGTGACTTCTCGCCTTTAAATTTTAGTCAGAGAAGGCCTTGGGAGAAGGTGACTTTTGGACAGAGGCCTGGAGGAGGGGAAGACAGTGGAGGCCGGGACACCTCGTCTGTCAGACAGGTGGGGCCTGTGGGACAGAACAGGGAGAGAAGGCAGAGAGGTTACCCTGGCCAGTTTTCCTAGGGCCTTTAGGTTATAGGAAGGATATGGGCTTTAGCTTCTGGAGGGTTTTGAACAGAATGACATGGTCAGACTTCTGGTACCTCAGGAATGAGCCAGTGCCCTGGTAATAGGAAGTGCTGGTGGGGAGGAAAAGGGACCACACCTGGAGTATTTTGAAGGTAGAGTCGACAGGATTTGCTGATGGATTGGATGGAGGGAGAGAGCGGGGAGAGAGGGGATGGCAGGGAGAGAAAGACAGAGAGACAGGGAGAAAAGGAGAGGGAAGAGGAGAGGCAGTGTTCGAAGAGAGGCGAGAGAGGAGAAGGAACGAGAGAAGGAAAAAAGAGAAAGAGAGGAGTCCAGTGATGGTCACATCTTGGTGTGGGAAACTGGAAGGGTGAAGCTTCCACTTACTGAAACAGGGAGACTGTGGACAAGCAGGTTTGAGGGAAGAGCAGTTCTAGCAACAGCTTCCAGGAGGCAGGTAAGTTCGACCTCAGCTCTGATAGGGATTTATCCCTTCAGCAAGTGCTAGTTAACCATTCAGAGGGAGCCTGCACTTCTCCCCAGGGACTCAGGGAACCATTATATCAGAATTACCTGGGATACTTGTCAAAAATGCACATTACCAGCGGACACCTAAGACCTACCAGACTCGATGCGTGGATCCCAGGAATATGTGCCTCAGCCACTCCCCAGGTGATTCTCAAGCCCACTGAAGTGGGATGTTCAGGATATTCACAAACTTTCCATTTCTGAACTAGAGAATGCCCATTCGTGTAGTTAATGGATTTCATCTGACCTGTTAGCAGCTCCTGGGGCAGGCGGGATTTCAGGCAATGGGCTCTCGTTTATTCCTGGTGAGCTGAGAAGGGGATGTCAGTGCTTAGGCCCACTCAGGCCTAGATCCATAAGCAAGCAACGTGAAGGTCCTTTAGTGGAGGTAATGAGGTAACCCAGAAGCCAGGTGCCTTCCCTGACAAGGGAGGAGAGAGCTGGACCTAGAAATGTGATCCCATGGGCAGCTATTGATCCAGGGCAAGAAAAGCTGGACTTCTGGCCAATGTGACTTCTCAGATTCCTTTGGAATTGCAGGTAGAGTCAACGATGCTGAACTACTTGAAGGTGTGGCATCAGTGGCTGGATCCCAGCTGGATGAGATACGCACTGAGCATCTCCAAAAACAAAATGGTATTTTTTTTCCCAGTGGTCATTTATATGTCTCTTTATATCATAGTTTTGAATGTATTTTCACATACTTCTTCCAATTCTGGTAAGGAGATATTATCTCCATTTTACCGATAAGAAAAGTGAAGTCCACAGAGATTATATGATCTTCTGGTTCTAAATCCCAGGTTCTTTCTGTTACACCAGCAGTACTTACGTGTGGTGGGCTTCAGAATCACCAAGGAACCTGGTTTAAAATGCAGATTCTGTGTCGGAAGGTGGAAATGGTGCATGAAAATCAGCATTTCAAACAATGGCCCCATGTGGATTAGATGCAAGTGAACTAGTGCCTACACTTTGAGAAACAGTTTTTATTCCATGGCTTCCTTTCTCCTGAATTTACTCAAGGGGCAGGCTATCTTACAGATCCTCAGGGGACCCACTCTGCCAGGGAGCTCCTGTTATGGAAAGCCAAAATGACAGGAACAAGTGTGCTGGCATCTCAGGACACAGGGGGAGGGCAGAGAGCCGCCAGGTTTGAATGAGCTCAGTGTGCAACAGCTTTGTTCACAGAGGTTAGACAGCTGCTCAAGGAATCTTAACATGAGGATTTTGAAATCTCATTTTTTTCATTTAATGCTTTTTTACTCTTCTCATATCCTTAATAGAAAGAAAAATGGGGTGGGGATACATAAGAGGAAAAAAAGCAAAGGCACTGCCAAAGTACTTGACACTTGTCCTAATTAGGAGTTTTTCACAAAAATGGAAAACTCTGCATTTGCTCTGATCCATCCTTCAATCTTCATTTTTCCAGAAACACTTAAGCACTTGTCTTCAGCCCCGGGTCGGCCCTTCCTTCACTCAGAGCTCTGGTCCAGCCACGTGGGAGGCAGGCAGGCTCCCTGGCACAGACCGAGTTCATTTGAGAACATAAGGGGGATGGAGGGTTTCCTGCATCGGGCTGCCCCCGACAGCTGGAGTGACTTTTTAACAACTTCTGCTACCTCAAGTAAAAGGACCCACATTTCCACTGCAGGACAGATTTTTCTGTTTTCCTATCTCCTAGAATGATAGACTAGTAAGAAAAACCACATCCAACTTTATAATGAAAAACAGCGGTGTGCTTTCTGCTCCAGTTTTCATGTTTGTTTATTTTTGAGGTATATGTGTGGTGCACAGTGGTGCTGGTTAAGCAAAGTTATTACTATGCTGATTGGGAGCAGGGGTTTATGAGGTCTGACAATTAAGTTTGCGAACTTGCCACCTTGCACTTACATTGGCAGCACTGTACAAACAGCTCGCTAAGGTTTCATAACCTTGGTATATCAGTGTCTCACAGTTGTGTTCGTGTTGACATGTGGTGGTGCCTTGCTGAGTGGCGTTCATTATTGTTGTTTCGCATGCTTTCGAGTATTGTCACGAGAATGTCTGAGCTTGAATTAGAGCAATGAACAAACATTAAATTTCTTGTTAAACTTGTCAAGAGTGGAAGTGAAATCAGGGACACGTTAGTCCAAGTTTATGGGGATAATGCCATGAAGAAAACGGCAGTGTACAAATGTACTAAACGTTTTTCTGAGGGGAGAGAACACGTCACTGATGAAGAGAGGTCAAGGTGGCCAGTAACGAGCAGAACTGACAAAAACATTGCAAAAATTCGTCGCATTGTGCATCAAAATCGCTAGCTGACTGTGAGAAGCATAGCAGACTAAGGAAACATCGATAGAGAAACAGTTGGGAAAATCTTAACTGAAAATCTTGTGATGAGAAAGGTGTGATCGTACGAAGGTGACCGTAGTGATATTCATCAGTGAGGTATGCAGCACTTCTTCTAGCATGAGTTCGTGAACTTAATTGTTAGACCTTGTACATCCAGTGTCATGATACCAACAGGCTCTCCCATGCAGGTCTTCACAGGAATGGGGGCCCTCCTGCTCACAGACCCTGGAGTTGCACCCAGAGAGGGGTTTTCCTGCCTGGAAGTCTGGATTGGACAGCAGAGCTCCAGTTCATTCCAGGAGAGAAACTGCGTGAGCAACACATTCCTGCAGCCTTTCTCAAGGCCAAAATTAGAGTTGGACTAGAAGCCACAGGGAAATCCTGTTCCCAACTGGGCTCTCCCAGCATGACTGCCATCTAAGGGAAGCAAGAGGGTCCCCGTAATGGAGCATAAATACCCTGAGGTTTCTGCAAGCCAGGTGTCCCTTCCCCTTTCTAATTCATCATGCAGACTGAGGTTAGACTGAGCTCCTCACAGTAATATAGGGAAGGGGCACGAGGACTAGTTTTACAGAAGAAGGAACTAGGAGGCTGGATTCCAAGCCTGCCACCTACATGCTACCAGACACAGAACTCAGGCAGACGTTAATCAATCACATAGAACAGACCATCCGAAGCAAAGACATTCTACTGAGCAAAGAGATTCCATTGCAATGGCCAGTCCCATGATTAAACCTATTACAAAATAGGCACAGGCTGTACCTTACAAAAGTTAAAGGTAAACCTGACCCTAGTCTTCTTGTACCTTGCAGAAGTTCCCCGTACAAGATATTGTCCAGGGAAACAAGAAACACATATAAACCCTACCCCGACAGGGAGGAGGAGATCCCTCTTCCACGAACAATTAGAGATTGCCATTCTGTCTGTGGAGTGGCCTTTCTTTTCCTACTTACTGTCTGTGAAATAAACTTTTACTTTAAACTCTATATTGGCTCATGTTTGAATTCTTTCCTACGTGAAGCCAAGAACCGCTTGGCCCCGGGCTTGAGTCCCCACTCCGGCTGATCCACCCCACTGGCATCAACAGCACCACCTCGGCAAGTTTAAGAACATCTAAGACCCTGTAGGTCACCTCGTTTCTGCTCCCCAGATACAGGCATTCCCTATCCTGGTGAGCTGTCGCCCTCAATGGCAGCTCCTCTCTCACGTCCACCCCCCTCAACTCACTCACACACACTCTCTCTTTCTCCATTTCCACCTCTGCAACCCCTTTGTCCAGAATAGTTCCCCACCTTTTCCCTCTCTAAATTCAGACTCTGATCTCCAGGCCTGGCTCAAGCCCCTCCTCCCTCACGACAACTTCCCTGACTTGATACACGTGGATTTGCTCTCCGCTGTGTTACCTGACAGCTTATTTCCTTGCCGTCTTCATCTACCTCTTACTTAGACAAGTCACACAGTCTTTCCAGGCCTCAGTTTCTTCCTCTGTAAAATGGGAAGGGTGATAGTATCTACCTCACAGGGCAATTCTGAGGACTGTGATAGCACGATTTACAGCCAAGTTCCTTCTTAGAGTCCCCGTGGGCTCTCAATAAATGCCAATGAGAACTCCTACTGGTGCCTTGGTCAGATATGGCACATGGAGGGTACTCGGGTACCTTTCTGATTAGACAACAAGCTACTGGAGCTCCCTGGAGAAACAAGACACCTCAGACAGGAGACGCTTGCACGCCCATTTTATTGCTGGTTCTGTGATCTATGAAAACAGAACAAAGCAAATCATATACTTGAGGCCAGAACTAGAGTGTGATTGGGACATTCCTGCCGGGTATAGACATCATCTGAAAAGCATCTAGATTTCTCAACAAAAGAATCCTTAAGGGAAAAAATTAAAATAAAAAGAGAAGGGAGCGATATCTGGGGAGACTTTAAATCTTAACTTAATTTCTTGTTTTAGCAAGATGACTACTACAAAGCTTAAAGGAGAAACTACAATTCATTGGGTAAAGTATTTCCTGTGCCCAACTGTAATGCTCACAACTACTTAATGAGGTCTACATTTCCTCTCTTTTAGAGCTGAGAGAAATGACGGGCAAACCGAGCACATCGTCTTGACCCAAACCACAAAGCGGAGCTGGGAATCAAGCTCAAGTCTAACTAACACCCAAATCCATGTTCCTTCACTCCATCAGTGGGAAAAGCCAGGCAGGGTGAGCCATGGTTGGGCAGTTAGTAGGCGATGCTCCGTGTCTGTGCCACCCCTACCCACCAGCTTTCCCAGGGAACATCCACTTTTGCCTGATAAACCTCTAAGACCTCAATGTTTCATTTGAAGAAAAAAAAAAAGTTCACTGACCAAAACGAAAATATCTAACAACTGCAGGATCCTATACTTCAGTCTTCCTACAGCCTGAGGTGAAAACGGAGGCTCACCTATGTTCCCTCTCTGCTTTCAAGTTTTAAAGGTTTCCCTTTCTGCTCTCTAACATGGTGGTTGCTGATCTTTTGCTCCAAGGTTCAAAAACTTCAAGTTGGATTTCTTCCCTAAATGTCTCAGTGTGTTAACCAGCTTTTTCATAAGCATGTTACCATTTCCAAGATGTCAGTAGTAGAAATCCCCAGCAGCTGATAAATATCACAGTTCATGCCCCAGAAGGGTTATGGCTGCTGCCTCCATTCTCTGTGGCCAGTTCCCTAATCTCCACTGTTACTCCAGTGATCCCAACCTCTTTCCTCTTCACTCTTCCATAAATCACTCCATGGGTCTGCTTTTTAATATTCCAACCTCTTCCCAGGGCAGGAAATCAAAAATGAAAACACCATTTTGGAATACATCTTGACCTCAAAATTCCTCTGCGAAAAATCTTTGCTACTTGACTCTAAACTTTCTTTAGATACACAGAACTTATGCTGAAAAGTCAGGAGGTTGTCAGAAGGGTCTGAAGGTTCTGAAGCCTTTCAATAAAATTCACATCTTCAACTTGACAGAAACGTGGCCCTTAGGTACAAAGTAAGGCACAACTATTTAACAAGCCCATTCCTTATTCTCTACCCATCCCCCACACCATTCCCACTGCTATAAATTTTCTGTAATTAGTAACAGCGGTCACTATTTACTAAGCACAAACTAGTTCAGACACTAATCTAAAAACACTAGTATCTCATTTAATCCTCTCAACAAATTTAGGAGAAATCAGAGACTTGGGGGTTGTTATATAAGTTGTCTCATGTCACCCAGCAAGGAGCATGGCAGCCAGGATTCAAACCTAAGTCTGACACCCACGCTCTCACTGTAATCATTACACAACATCACTTTAGTCACAAAATAGTTTCTTCCCTCCTGAAATGAGCCCTTCTTCAAGCAATTTCGATACCACAACCGAAGAACCCAGAAGACCCTCTTTGCTAGGTCAACATGTTTTTACTGCAAAAAGGATGGGAAACAGAAAAGGTGGGAAAAAAGGGGGGAAAAAAAGGAGGTCTTGAAGAATGACTTCACCTCTGACCTCTTTCCTCCTATTAGAGGTTAGATGAGCAGTCCCTGGCATAAATGAACCGAATCTGTAGTCAGTTTTCATTCATGTGTTGACATCCCTGACTGGGAAGAAAGAACTGACATGACAAGACTCAACTAGGAAGAGAAGGTGACATGGGCTCCGTGTCTGTATTAATTAACCACTGCCTCTTCTCAGTGTTTCTCTCCTGGCCCCTCACCCTAGTCAGTGAGTCATGAAATGAGGACAAGGCTCCTGGGAGGTGAATACCACAGCTGCACAGCCATGAACCAGAAATGAAAAGACACAGGTGGTTAGCAATTTTGTTTTCCCCATGGGTCTCCTCTCCCACACACCACCAAGTAGCTCTAACCAAGGGAAGCACAAGGGTTGTCCCGTAACAGAGTAAGAAACTGGAATGTTCATCTGAGCCAGCATGACTAGCCACTTAAAACTAAAGCCTTCCGCCCTTCATCACTGTAATGTGTATGAAGCCTCAGAATGTTTTACCTTTGCTGAACTTTCAAACTGAAATACTTCATTACACTTGAGAGCGGAGCTGGCACGAGCAACCCAGTTCTTCCCCACTCGCTTCATGAGGCCCATGTTTTAAAAAAACATTATTAATGGTCAAGAGATTCCAAACAGAATTTGCCTGCCAAGATGTATTTGGCAAAAGAAAGATACTCTATCTCTTGAAACATGGATTTAAAAATCAGTTCCAATCTTCTTTTTGCTAAACTTTTCACGTACTCGCATGAGAGAAAAATCATGACTTTATATAAAACCAGCATTTTTTACACGGAATCTTAGAGCCCAGTTTTCTAACAAACTTACCCTCAGTGTTGGATCTGATGTCGTCTTCTGCCCCTACCACGTGTCTCCCGTGATCCCATGGTGGAGTGTGACCTGGCACAGGGTAATGGGGTAGGACCATCTCTCTTTCCGGGTGGGCTGGAGGGCCATCCCTTTCTGAAGGCGGTGCCCCTCCATCTGGATGAGGCTGCATGTTTCTGTTTTCAAGGTAGGGAAGTGGGGTTTCCCGGGAAGAATAAAGTGAATCTCCTTCTGTCTCTGATGCAGCCAGGTCTCTGGTCCCTGGCTGTTCAGAAGATTCCACTTGGCCTCTTCTATGAGGGACATCTATCTCCCCCACAGGCCTCCTCTCTTTGATTTGAGGGTCCACGGTGGCAGATTCTGTTTCAGGGTAGAATGGCCAATAGCTAGGTGTTGAATGTGGCAAAGGGGAGGCCAGGTGGTTATGTGAAGGAGTGACACCAACTCCGAAAGGCCTTGAATCAGCTTTTGAGGGGAAGGAAACATCGATATTGCTGTGGCCATTCGACACCAACTCTGTTTCACTCGGGGGGTATTCAACTTCCTCCTCATTCTCATCGTAATAATCCAAATCGTCCTCAGTGTAGTCGCTTTCCAGGGCTGCAGCATGGCTGAAGGAATGTTCCAGCGGAGCTGAAGAGCGGTCTTTGGAAAGGTCTCTTCCAACTGTTGCTGGCCTGACATTGTCCAATGCGGAGGTGCTGCCAATATGAAAAGCCCACACTCCAGGAATCCCCAGGTTGCTGTGTCTAAATAAAAAGGAACATTCCATTATAACAAAAATGTCCATTCACCACCTTCCTACAAAGGTAAGAAATTTATTTTAAATAAAACTGAAAAACTATTAAGATCAGATTTACTGGTATAGAAAACCATACAAAACGAGACTTCCATGGTAACTAAAATGATAATACTGGAATTTTGATGTAAACTACCTCTTATTTAACATTCAATTCCAAAGGCTGTGTTTCAGAGAATGCTAGATCATCAAGTTATAATCAAGTTACATGCTCTATAATCCACATATTTTATCTAAAATTTAGCTGTTTGGAAATACATAGGGAATGCAGGAATATTTTATCCTGCCGTTACTCTTAACACAATCAAAAAGACATATGCTTAAAAATTTTTGCCAAACATTTAAATAATAACTACTACGTGCTTTTGAGAGTTAGTTATGTGCCAAGTGCAAAGTTGGGGCAGTGACCATACCCAATTTGACAGAGGAGAAACTAGGTTTTGAGAGGCTAACTAATCTTAAAGTCACATAACTAATGCTTGACAGAGCTTGGACTAAAACTCACCACCAACATCAAAGCCTATACTGTATACTTGGGATTCACATTATTAGAAAATAATAATTATTTTATGTTATATTATTTTATGTCAGAAAACCAATCACTGTAATCAATCAGCATCTGAATTATAGTAACTCAACAGAATGTTAAAGACATTTCATTGTTTAGTCACATGCATTAATCAATTAACGAATTCACAGTGAATGAATGTTGAGTCAATATAAAAAAAAAATTAAAATATAAATGTGCCAGTCTGAAAAGTGTTGAGTAAATGCAGAACAAACTTAAGGAGAAAATAAGAAAGTAGTTTAATCAAAACAACACAGATCATAGGGGAGAGATGTTCAGAAACATCTGGAGACCAAGAATCCACTCGGTTTTCCACTGGAAAAGAACATGGACTCTATTCAGTCCTCCAGACATCCCAACGATCCATTATTCTAGAGCCACTGATACATTCTGAAGAGAATAACTACATATAAGATTTCTAAAAATAAGGAAAAACTTGAATAAACAAGGGTCTGGCTAGCCTGAATACACCAGTTTGTGTATTTCTCTGGTGTATGTACAAAATACCAGTCTCAGAGTCTGATGCTAGGGGATTTCCTCAGAAGTCAGTCAATGAGGAATAAAAGTCAATGACAAGTTAGAAATAAGTTAGAAATTCATTGAATCCTATAAGGACAAGAGACCGTCACTCAATTGGGTAGATGCTCATCATATTCATATGGATTTCTATAGCAGCAATACATTTCAATACAATTCCAAGGATGTTCCCCCTTCTCTCTCAATCTCTCCGTGTGTGTGTGTGTGTGTGTGTGTGTGTGTGTGTGTGTGTGTGTGTTGTGGTTGTTATTGCTGCTGCTGCTGCTGTAATTCACTTAGGGAAACAGGAATCTAGAAGCAAAACTGTGATCTTTTGTGTAATATGCTATATGTGCTAAATATGCTCGGTTAAGTTCAGAGAATTAATGTTGATGTTTCTTGACAAGCAAATAAGGAACACTAAAGCAGATAAGAGAAGAATCCTGAAGATCTGAAGATACTGAGTTTATTATCACATCAGAGGTGTTGCAGCTGTGAAATTTCTTCTTGATGTTAAAAACAGAAAACTATAAAAGCTTCAAAGACTAGGAAAATACAAATTATGGCAGATAAAAGCAAAGTAAAATAACCTTCTAATTAAATGTAAATCACTATCCTGGCTTTTGTCATTGTATATGATGGGAAAGTAACCAATTTGAGTTTATCCTAAAATCCAAGGTCATTTGGAAAGCTTAATGATAGAAAGAACTTAATTTATTTCCTAGAAAGAAAAATAAGACTACAAAATGGGATGACAGTGTCTTCCTTCCTGAGATGTCAGGAAGATTAAGTTAGAAAATCACATCAAATGCTTAGCATGGGGCACTGCACGTAATAAGTAGTAACTACTATCTTACAGGATATATAAAAGTAAGTCTCAAAAACGCAAATGTGTACATTCATACTTAAATTTGCAGAAGAGTTATGACAAGCACACTATGAATTATATAATTTATGACCTTTGAGCTTATAATGATGAGACAAGTTTGAGAAAGACAAAGATTCCACTGACAACAAATTAACTTTATTCTTTAGAGATATATACTGAAGTATTTAGAGTGAACGGCATGATGTGTGCGATGTACTTTAAAATACTTAAGCAAAAAAAGAAAAAATGATGAATATGGCAAAATTTCAATAACTTAGACATCAAGATGCATTTGGGTATTCAACTAGCTATTCCCTCCACTTTTCTGTATATTTTTGAAAACTTAAATAATAAAAAAGTAAAATAGAAGATTGAATTGAAGAACATTTCTGTAATTTGGAGGTGGAGGAGGCCTTTTGAAGAACAATACCAAGACCTAAAATCATAAAGGAAAAGACCAATAATTATGACAACCCTCACCTTAACAACTTCTAGATCATTAATAAGTTCAAAGATGAACAACTGGATAAAAATATTCACAGTATATGAGAGGACTGATATCTTTACTATAATTTTTCTTATTTATAAGAGTTCTTTGTAAATCCCCAACAGAAAATAGCAAAGGATATGGACAGATACATCACACACACAAAAAAGAAAGATAAATGGCTATTAAACACATGAAGAAGTATTCAGTTTTACTAGTAATCAAAGGAATTAGGGTGAAAATACAAACATTTTACACCTACCAGATGCATGAATAGTAAAAAGAATAGAAGCTTTTAGGGAGCAGACACTGTCAATCATAGCTCAACATTATTGGTGAGGATATGAGTTGGTGTAACGTTTCTAAAGGGAAATGTGTTAATATATATCAGAATGTTAAACTGCATATATCTTTTCTCACCCATTCTACTTTTAAGAGAAATGAGAATCTGAGCAATGTAGATTATGCAGTTTACTGCAACAATATTTATAAAAGGAAAAACCAGAAACAAGTTAAATGTTCATCAAGAAGTTATTGTCTTAATAATAGAGGATCCATATAATGCTATGTTTTATAGCCTTAAACTGATAATATAAACAGATATTGTACTAAAAGAGGGCCTAAGACAGTGATAAATGGGAAAATGCCACATGTATAGCAAAAGAAACATTTTGGTTTTTAGAATTTTTTACATATACCTAAAATTCTGGAGGGACTGTTAACACTGGTTAGCAGTGATAACGGGTAATTTTTACTTTTATTTCACATTATTCTGCATTGTTTGTATTTTATTTTATTTTTAACAGTAAGCATGGGTTACAATTAAAGAAAAATCCCTCTGTTAATCATAACTATTCTTCTCTGGTCAAGTTAACTCAGGTTTCTGGGAAGCATCAAAGATAAAAATGAGGGAAGGTATAGAGGGAAGGAAGTAAATGGAAGTGTGTGTGTGTGTGTGTGTGTGTGTGTGTGTGTGTGTGTGTGTGTGTTTCTGTGTGTTATGTTTTTAGGGGTCTTTATGGCTGTGATGGAATAGCACAACTTCTTTTCCCACAGGCTTTTTAGCGCCTACTGCCTCCTGCACCCTGTGTATGTGTTAGTACTTATTCTAACACTCTGGAATTGTTGATTTATTTCGTCTGTCTACTAGAGGACAAGTTGCTAGTGTGCAGGGCCGGTGCCTTAGCCATCTTTGCCTATCAAGTGCTTGGCCCTTTGTGAGCTCTCGAGAATATCTGAGGAGCAGAGACCCTGTGGGCTCCAGGGTAGATAAGGCAGGTGGACCCCAGGGAGAGAAAGCAAGGAGCTAAGTTTTCTCTAGAGTCGAGTCTCAAAGGCAGCCTAGATGGAGACCTAAAGATGACCAACGTGAGTCCTAAGAATGGGAAAGAAGACCAGGGTTCAGCATAAAATAAGTAGTTCAGAGCTCCAGATTTGTGCTTGACTTTCGGCTTTGCCACTTAAGAACAGATTATAGCAACTTCACTTCCCTAAGCTCATTTATAAAATTGAGAAAAGAGTGGACTTTACCTCATAGGATTCCTGGGAGTTTTAATGAAGACAGCTTCTGGACTGTTTCTCATAACGTTTGTCAAATCGTAAGCTCTCTATACATGTCAGCTCTGAGTAACCATATTTGGTTGTGGGGCCCTCTCTCCGGTAGCTGAGCAGAGCAGATGCCATGCAAATGTGTAAGGAATATCCAGGAATAATGTAATGAAACTCAGAGAGAGTGAAGGGAGGATAAGTACCCAAAGTGTTCTGTCTGGCTTCTAGACCAGTATTCAGAAGTTCAGAAAGGACTAAAAGCAAAAATATGTGTTAAAGCCCTGAAATTAATAAACATCAACAGATGCTAACCCCTATACTGGTGTGATGTGGGCTGACAAAAAGTGAAAGGGCTTATTATTGCACTCGCAAAGTAAGCCACTGATGGGACCGAGGAACGCGCTCAGTCCTGGTGATCTCGTGGAAAACCAATCAGTACAATTTCATATAATGAAGCCACAGACAAATCCTGAGACTTCTAAAAATCTACCAATCTCTTTGTTTCCCTAATTACATTACTGTTGACTTAACTTTTAACACGTATCTGTCTAAAAGACTAAATCACAACATCCCCTGTGAAATAATTAACCTGGAAAAACCTCAATCGGGACTGTCCTATTTCTGGGTATTTTTAAGTGTTTCCAAGAGCAATGTTTTCCATAGCAAGTCTCAGTGGCTCTGCAAATACACACACACACACACACACACACACTCACACACACACACTCAGACACACACCCTTCTGTTTCAGGTATCTACAGCTAATAGATCAAGAAAAACAAAGGACCTTTTATATTTTGGTGAACTTGCTCCTCTCAGGGTCTAATCCAGTTCTGGTTTTGACTTGATGCCTTGCTTAGAAACCACCAAGGTATCATATAATGGTCTTATGGCCACTCAAGTTTGGGTAGCTTCTAAGGGTCCTTACATTCCTACAGGAAAGGACTTAAGCCCTATGGCACTTACTGGTAGAGGTTTTTCACAGATTGTTCAGTGCTGGTCAAGCTGAAATATGGTCCCTCTCTTTTCAGGTCATCGGCCTCCCCTCGGCAGAAGCCCACCCGGGCTGGAAGTTCGAGCTGGACATTGTAGGACTCTTTGGGGCGGGTTCCAAAGAACTGGAGGCCATTGGCAGGATAAAGAAAGAGGGCGTAGGTATCAGACTCATCAGATGCCAAAACTGCCTGAAAAGTATTCAGCTGTGAAGAAAAAAAAAAAAAGAAATATTCTTAATAAAACAAACAAGAAAAAGACCAGAATGCCAGAATGCAAGCAAAGCATCATAAAGTACAAAGGAATCTTCGCCTTCTTAGGATTTCTCCAAATTGTTTTTATACATAATATTCACTTCCTCTTCGAATTACAATATAATTTTATAAGTATATTATTATTATTATCTTTTACCAATTTAGATTAATAATTGAAACGTGCATAGGTAAAAAAACAAAATAAAACACGGGTTAAGAAAATAATATCTTTTAAGATTTCAAACATCTCTCATCCAAATCTCTTTTGGAGCTGAGAGCAAATAGCAAACGGAACTTGTACATTCCCACCATCACTGCCCTCGCTTACTGCCCTGGATGCTCACCTGGACCATTCATTCCTTCACCTATTTATTGAACGCCCGTTGTGGGCAGGCCCTTGGTGATCAAAAGGCCTCCTTACTGTTCTCACAGCCTCACTCTCTTTTCTATCTATCTTTTCACACCAACACCAGAGTTATCCTACCGTCATTTCAAAATGAGGAAACAGAGATACAGGGGCTAATGGACCTGTCTAAGGTGAGGTAGCTAGTTCGGGGTGGCGGGCCACCCAGCGCAAGTCCATGCCCCGCACCACTAGGCCATCCTAACTATTCCTGAGCATGCCATTTGAGGCGATGTGTAACCTGCCCCAAACTTCTCTTCCCAGGTTCAGATTGGGTGCATCTCCATCAGACTATTTAATATTCCCCATGTGTCCCGTGTACTCTGATGCTTCCATATTTTTACTCAAGTCTCTCCGGGCCTGGAAACCCTCCTAACCTTCTAGTGCTGCCCCGCTGGGGTGTTTTGGGATTCCCTGTAGATTTACTTCTGCGCTCCATGACACCTTTGTGGGTGTTTCTAGTTAGCATTCACCTCATTTTGCCTGGTTAGCAGTTTATGTGTTTGCGAATTCCATTCGTCAGTTCATTTCTACATTCATTCAAACAGCCAAGTGTCCACTGAGCACCAGACATGCTTGGTCCTGAAGAAGCAAAGGAGGAGACTCTGTCTCACAGCTTAGGAGAGGGAAACAGCCACAGCTGCAATTCTAGCAGAGTTATTGAAGGAGGGAGTAGAGGCCACTGAGCAGGGTATGTGCCCAAGACCTCGGGTTGGGTGGGGAGGCATCCCAGAGGCAGCCTGGGAAGACTAATAAACACAGCAGGAGCCAAAGCAGCCCAGAAAGAGAGACCAGGAGCTGAATTAGCCATGAAGTCCACACCCAGGTCCTTACAGAATCACTCCTTAAAGTTCAGTTTCTCTCAGATTTTCACAAGAAGACTTTTTTGCCTTCATGTACATCCAGCTATTTCCCCCCTCTCCCAGAATGAGAACACTTCTCTCACTAAATACCTCTCCTTTTACAAGAACTGGGGAACTGGGGAGATATTTATAAAAACCACTGCTTCCTAAATAATGTGACTGACAAAAAGTATTTACCAGTAGGTAGTATTGTCTCCCCATTTTGCTACACAGATAAAATTAGGCTCAGAGACCAGAATACTACACAGTTTACTACATAAAGCAGCCAACACGAGGAACACGGCCTGTATTTTGATCTGTCTGGGCCCTTCCCCATATGGTGCTCAAGCTCTTCCTAACGTCAACTCTTCCTTTCAATGTTTAATTTCAAAGTACAGTTGTGAGGTTTTGCTTATAGGACAAAGAAACTCAGGTGTGAAATGCTTTTCAAGAAAAAACAAAACGCTACAACCTTTCTTTTAGTCTCTCACATAGAAAAGGTCACCTTGCTTGGCTTTGCTCCTTGCTTTTCTTTCTTTAAGTTCACAAACTTAAAGTTAAGGAGTGTGTGGGGGGGTGGTGGGGGTTGGAGGGAGGGAACGGGGGGGGGGGGTGCTAGTATATTTATTGTTGTAGTTGTTGATTGTTTCATCAGCAAAGCTTGACTTTTCCAAAAACAAAAGGAAAGGGATGTTTTCTAGAATTTCTCAAAGCTGGGAAGCCAGAACTTCTGCCAAATGTAAACAAAGGCTGTTCTGCCTCATGTCTATATGTAATACAGAGGGTGCCAAAAAAAATGTGTACACATTTTAAGAAAGGAGAAAACTGTATTAAAATTGTAATACTCAATATATACCAGTAACAAGAGATGAATACAAGTCACATCTGACTTCTGCAATTACAAGAGGTGCTCAAAGTGGTTACCATCAGCATAATTTCAATCGTTCTTTTCCTTTCTTAAAATGCGTATACTTTTTTTGGCACCCTCTGGATATACTACATCATCAATTAATGTTGATTCAACAACATCAGAGTTTTACTTTAGTCAGAATAAATAAAGTTCAACTAGGGAAAGAAAAGTACTCAAGGAAGGAGAAAGAAACTGTTTCCAAAAGCTAAGCTTTCAAAGCTCCTGGCATTGATTGTCCACAATAAATGTGAGATAGGAAAAAAATCCTTGCTCTAAGTTTAGAGAAATTCTATGAGATAAGGAGGGCCTACAGATTATGAAGGAATAGAAGGGGATGGGGCAGGAAGGCAGGGGGAAAGTGAACAGAGCTGTGAAGGGAAGAGTCTGGCTTTTATGGTGGTGTCTGGGTATTTAGCACTTAGTTTTATTCTTTCAGTTAGTCAACAAATTCATTTCAGTGAAAATGTATTCAATGTCTTTTACAAGCCATCCCTGAGACAAGCACTTATTACAGGTGGCAAGCATTTAATCTACTTGTCTCCACTGAGACTGACAAATAGAAGAAGAATTTTAAATAGACTTTAGGATCCCACAGTGCACACCAAAAGACTTTGGCTGTTTAAAAACCATCCACACACCAAATGATCACTTTTAAAGTTCTCTTTCAGTGCCACAAAATTCAACAACTAATTGCTAAAGAGTTCCCTTCATGAAGTCCTGAAGGGCTGCTCCTTCCCCCAAAGCACTCCTTTCCTGACTTCCAGACCGGAAAGGTCTTCACATTCCTAGAGACAAGCCTTTGCAAGAAACCTACATGCACTGTCTCTGAAGGGAAAATCTCACATGGGCTGCCAAACCCCACAAAAGGGTCATCAGTTCTCAAATCTCCCAGAGAGGAGACAAGGGGCCTCCATGGAAGGAGGAGCAGCACAGAGAGGACCAGGGTCAGTGGCTGCCAAGCTTCAAGGTATCCGCCATCCTGTTATCAGAAAGAGAGAAAAGCCAGAACCCTCAGCAGACCAGGCAGAAGCAGGTATAGGGCATCGCCCGTCAACGCTGACCCGACACTCGGCAGAGTAAAGCTGATGGGTACACAACATGCCCATCAGAATTCCTAATTTTTTTCAATTCATTTAATTAATTTCAGTCATCTAGCAAAAATTCAGAACCTTGCCATCCCTGTCCCAAAGGGATTTGCCTATGGTGGCTTACAAAAATCACAATGAAAATTAATCAGTAGGGGGACTCCTAAAGGGTCACAAAGTTCTCTTTTTTATCTTGCTTAGGGTCACATGCTCTCTGCAGTTGTTGTGTCGCTGACTTCTGGCCTCCAGTGTTTGGTGTCAATATTAACCTCCATTCCTTAGTATAATTCTCCATCTCCTGTTACCTGTATGACAGTCACATACATGACTTTCCCTTATTCATTTTCTGTCCTAAATCCTATAGATCCCGCCAAACATCCAAAGATAAATGCTTAGTGCTATCACATCCCTAATGTTATGTGCTTTCAGACACTTAACCTTTAGCAAAACTTCAGCCTTTCTTTAACGAATTTCCTTTTCTATCTTTATTCTCTCTGTCTTCAGAGCTATGTCTCAGACTCAGATTAAACTCTTTCAGATAGACTGCGAACCTCCCCTCTTCTGGGCATCAGCTCCAGAAGTCACAAAGTTGTAACAAAGTCCTGCTTTTACCTCTCACTCTCTCTCTGTGGATCCAATGCCCTCCGTCAATGACTATCATCCTTTGAAATGAATCCACGTGACTCAATGTCTACATTGAGGTCGCCAAAGTCCAACATCCTGCTCATCTTATGTTACTACCCCACAAATCCTGTCATCCATTGTTCCAGCCTCAGTTCTCCCAGCCTTCTCCCAGGATACTACCTAGCTCAGAACAATCTCTCCTGCTGCCTCATTCTCAAGATCCATTCTTTCAGCTCTTTCTGTCCAACTTAAAATCCAAGTCAAGAAAACATTCTCCCATAGATCTGTGTAACCCAGTTCTCTATAACCCCCATCCCTCAAACAATAACAAAACAATACTCTTGCCCCCACCCCCTCAAAAAAAACAAAGCTAAAGTCATCACTGGTCCTCTTTATGTCTCCTGTCAATAAGTTCTTTGAAGGTCAATACCGTGATTTCGTTGCTCCGTGAAGTACCTTCTTTACTCCGTGAAGTTCAAGGAGTCCCAGATTAACTGAATTGATAAACACTATTTGTTCATACTATTTTAGATGTAGTTACATCTTGACATTCCTGCAATATCAGCTACAACATCCTGTCACACCCATGAATATCCAAGGGCAACAAGTGAAATTGTTTTAAATGGTAAAGATGCCACTCCTCTGATGTCTTCAAGTTTCCATTAACTTTGCAACATAAGGTTAGTATGTCCAGTTTTAAGAAAGCCACGTAGAACTCACACAGTCCTTCAAGCAAGGTAGAGTACTGTTTGCCAAAATCTACCTTCAAAGAACTATTAAAACAAGAAGTCAAGTCACAGAGCTCTTCAAAGTAATCAGAAGCTTCAACATGGGTAATTGAAAAAACATACTCTCTCCAAACAGAATCCTCATTTCCTTTGTCAATGAAACAAATTCTGAAGCCAGCTCAGCATATGGCAATGTCTGACGATTGATTTTAATTGGAAAAGCAAAAGAGAGATGGAATCTACAAATCTTCCCGCATTCCCCACCCAAAAAAGCCCAGATGGAAATTGCAATTCAGAAAACCTTGTATTTAAAGAGTCCTTATATAAAGGACTTGAATCACAGCATCCTTATAAGATAAAGAAATAAAAGAACCAGAACCTGGTCCCATCAAGCCAACAAAGGTGAACACAGATTGGCCACGCCAACTAGGTGTAAGGGACTACAGTGGCTACCTTAAAATGTCACTTTAGTTAATTATCACAACAATCCTGTAAGGTAGGCAATGCTACACCATTTTACAGGTGGGGAAACTAAGACTGAGTCATTGCTTCCAAAATCACTGGGTAACCTTTCATAAACACTTTTTCTTTCAAAAATGTTTTTATCTTTGTTATTGTTGTCTTCACAGCCAGCTTGAAAGTTGGGTAAGAGATACATTATTCCCATGCTACAGATGAAATTGAAAAAAAATAATTAACAAAGTCACCTTGTCTATATTGTAATTTTTGCTTTCAAATAAGCCCTGACAAAATTGGGACTTAAAGCTATAGCGTGATTTCATCACTCCAGAGCTTCTGTGCAACTACTCCTCTCCCCTATTCATCTCACTCAATTGAACTTTTTTTTATCTGTTGAAAAAGTAAGACAGATACAGCTGATTCTCTCCAGAGTATTGGAATACTAATTTAGAAGTAATGAGACCTCAATAGTGTCCTTGGCAGCAGATTTCATTCCAAATTCATTCTTCCTTTGAATGAAATATGGTCCCAAGGACTCTTATGGTACTAAGATGACATCAAGACAATAAAACTCCAGTCTTATTTATTGGAAGTCTTTGGAAAAAGCACAACTATTGTTGTGTCTATCTTCATCACTTGTGCCAAGGGGATGGGTCTTGTGTGAAAAGTCTGGGTAAAAGCAACAACAACCAAAAAAATAGTAAGTATCAGGAAATCTGTGTTCTTAACCTGTCTTTGCCTCACTAAGAGCAGAATTCTGGATAATAGCATTAACTTCTATTTGCCATTATCTGTGAAATGCAAAAAAAAAGTCTTGTACTTATAGGATTGTTGTGGGAAGACAGTATGATAAAATATTGTTATCAGAATTAAAAGGATAGCTTGAATAAACAACCTGTATTGTAAGTGTCTAAGCAGTTGATCTTTTCTTTTATGCCCTCACCTTCTTAATACAGAGCTCAGAAAGAGCTCTTTTACAAAAAAAAAAAAAAAAAAAAAAAAATCAATCCCCTGCTTAAAATCCTTCGAAGTCTGCCCAGTGCCAAAGAACCAAGTCCAAACTCCCAGCACAGCATGATCTGGCCCCACCCCATGGTCTTTCCAGCCTCCTGTCTCACCACACTTCCTCTTCAGGAATAATATACCTCATGTAATGCCCCAGACACATTCTACTTTACATCACATGGGTGATATATCAACTCAGATTCAAACCTACTTCCTCACTGAAACCTTCCCAGATCACGTCCCCTAACCAGGGAGTGTTAGAGTTAGTCTCCTTAAATCAAGATGCTACTATATTTATCATATTGAACAAATAATCAATGTCTTTACTAAACTATGAGATCCTTGGAAGTAAAGAATATGTACTTGCATCGTGACTATATCAGTCCTGACATACAGCAAGTGTGCAAAAAAGTTTGTCGGATGAATAAATTTCAACTATGTTTATTTAAGTGTAAATTACCCCTATATGAATATGCCATATATAAGATACATGTTTTTAAAACAGGCTGGAAGAAAATACAAAGTATTAGCAGTGGTGACCTCTGGTTGGTGAAATAATAAATAATGTTTATTTTATTATTTTAAAATAAACCTACTTTTTATTATAGATGTGTTATACTTAATTTTAAGTGTTTTTTACATTTATAAACAAAAATGAATGAATGCAACATAATGATGGGGCCTTACTTTATTCAACTTTTTGCAACCCTCCACCTAGCTCAGTGCACCCTGCACAAAGGAGGTGCTCAATATATTTGTTTGAATTGAATATATTCTGTTGAATTGGATAATTAAAACATCAAATCATATATTTAAAAAAATTATTCAATAAACAAAACTAGATGTTGCCTGACAAAAAAAATGAATGGCAAAAAATCATAAATTCAAACACTTTTTATTTCTAGATATTCTTTGCTTAGTACCCCCTTCAGGAACTATTTCTCTTACAGAGCACAAAACAAGAATGACCACCATCTTGAACTACTCAGTGAGAATGGACAAGCTACTTAATCTCTCAGGGAGGAGAAGTGCCAGCTTTCTGTAGCTAAGAAACACTTTGATGAATTCAAATAGAGATAAATTGTAAGAGTTTCAACCCTCGGAGTATGACACTTTAGATTCAGGTCTAATTTCATGTAAGGAAGCCCTTACTTACTCTAGGAATGAGGCAGTCCACCATTTGCCAAGCCACCCTGGCCCCCACGTAATGTCCATTTGGAGTACTTTAAATGTTGCTGCCAAGCCTGAAGACTGGAAGCTTGGGTTGTTTAACTTTCTCAGGTAGAGACCATAAAACAAATGGAGGACAGTCTCCTGTAAACTAGGGGGCATGTAACCTGGTACATGGAGGGCAAGTTGCAAAGTGACCAAGAACCTTATAAAAAGTGCATCCTCTCGGGCCCCCCAATTCTACATCCTGGAACGTCAACTAAGGACATGCATAAGGATCTAGTTTTAAAAAAAAAGTGCTTCACAAAATTATTTATAATGAAAAACTGGAAATAACCTTAATGACCACTAGGCACAGTGGTAAATACACTGGATAAAATATCACGCAGACCTTATAAATGATGCTGTAGAAATGGATTTACCGACATTTAAACATATTCACAATATACTACATAGTGGGGGGAAAGCAGGCTACAAAACAGTATGTGCAGTGTGAACCCATCATTGCTAATAGACAGTGACAGATAAATATAGATATTGATAGGGAAAAATCCTCTGGAAGTACACAGAAAAATGTTTAACAGTGGTTATCTTTGAGTGATAGGAAAATGAGTGGTTGTTCTTTTTAAAATTGCCTGTATTTGCTCATGTTTTTCTTTCAACAAACATATAATTAGAAATAATTCTTGTATATTTAGAGGTGATTCTAAAAACAACCAACCAAACAGTAAAGCACCTTGTGTTCTGAAGGCCTTCCACATCTGCACTGGGGCTCTCTTATCCCCTAAGCACTTTCCTTTGCTAGAAGTGACCACCTCTCAGGTCCTCAGTGGAAGCCTGGAGACTTCACTTCCAAGCCACTGTAGCCCTGGTGCCACCAAAGGATACATCAGGTTCAGCGCCAGGGCAGATTCAAAAACCTCCAAGCCATTCCCTGGGTTCCAGCCTAGAATACAAGCCTATCCCTCAATTGGCTCAGCAGCCAAGCATCCCTTGTCACTCACCTGTCCCGAGGGCGGCATCCCGCGGGTGGCCTCCTGGTAGGCGCCCACCTGCTCCCAGGTGGCCAAGAAGGCGTGGGTAGGGGTGAAGTGCGCTGCTCGGCGCGGGAAGGCTGCGCGCACATAATGGGCGGCCAGGCCCAACACCTCCGGAGAAGTGTCCTCGCGGTACAGGACTCGGCCCCTGCCCTGGCTCGTGTCGATGTCGGCCAGAAAGGGAGCAATGGCCGGGAAGTCCGTGGGGAAACCATCGTCCACATACTGGGTCTCCCTGGGGAAGTCCTGGGTGGAGATGATGCCGTTGGTGCCCACCTGGGAGAGGAACGGGACAAAAGGGGGACAAATGGTCGCTTCGCTGCAGGAAGCCACGGGCGGCTACCACAGGTCCAGACCTGCGCGACCACCCTGCTCCGCATGAAGGGAAGGGAACCGCCCCAGGCATGAAGCTCCCGCTTCCCCATCAGCTGGGAGCCCGATTCCGGGTTCAAGGCGACCAGCGCAACTTCAGCCACTGTCCTACCAGCCACTCCTACACTACAACGCGATACTATAGGTCCAGGAGCCCCCAAACTAGTTCTTATATCTTCTCACTTCCCGCACAACCCCGGAGAAAATCTTGGTGTCCGAGGAGGGAGCACCTCAGCTCTGCAGACGTGCACAGCCTTCTAGCTGTCCTAACTGGAAACCCCACCGGCCGCCCGAGCACCCCCACCTACATTTCTGCCTCAGACACTTATGTGGCTGCGAACAGTTCTTGCTCTCTCCCTCGAGGTAAGGAAAAGCAGCGGGTCTGGCAGCAGCATCGCTGCAAAGCCAGGTCCCACTCCAGGGGCGCTACGGGACAGCCAGGCGTGCGGATCATTTCCTTCCCTCCGAAGACACGGGCTCGGTGAGAACCACACACTACACAGACCCCTGGGAAGAAGCTGCTAGAAATCTGCCGAATCCCGCACCCAGAGGAGGCCGAACTTACGTAGAGGTAGCTGAACTGGGCTTCGTAGAAGCGCAGGGGACTCGCCAACTTTACGGCGGCTGAGCTTTCGTCGTCGCCTTCCTGCAGGAGCTGGTCCCCCCGCGACTGCCCGTAGGGGAAGAGGTCTACTGGGTACAGCGCCGCGGCCCTGGACAGCTGCAGCAGCAGCAGCAGCAACGACGGCGGAGGCGACAGCAGCGCCTGCCGCCCAGCCGCCCGGTCCCCCCGCATGCTCGCTTAGCCCCTGAACTGCTCAGTCGCACAGCGGTCCCAGCCCTGCCAGCCAGCCCACTAGCGGCGCCGCGCCAGTCTCCAACCTGGATCACCGCGGGCGCCCGGGTGGGGCGGGGCTCCGGCCCTCCCCAGCACGTTAACTGGCTGCCGCCCTCGGCCAGGGACCAATCACGGACTCTGAGAAAGTTCGACAGCGGCCCCCACATCTGGTTCTCGTTAAATGTTTTCTAAGGCAGCAGTGACGGAAACGGCCCCGCTTTTACCCCGGGCGAGGTAAAAGCCCCCGGCCGGGGCTGCCCCAGCTGCTCCTTCTCCTCCGCCTCCTCTCCCCGAGACCTCCCGGGGTCACTCCCGCCCTCCTGTCGGGGCTGCCTCGCGTTCCCCGCGAGCCCCGCCCCCGGGACCAAATGGCCCGCCAGGTCCGAAGGCAGCGTCGCTACGGGAGATGACCTCAGCGCGAACGGGGCCAAGCTGCCAGGGCGGGGTTGTGTGGTGGAGTTAAGGTGTGCGCCCTGCCCTGGGGTCCTGGGAGCCCCTGGTCCTCGAGGCCAGCCCTCGGGCCGACAAGCAAAGGGACATTGTCGCACTCTCACCCTCTGCAACCGCTTTGCTCCATCCAGAGACGCCCTGCCGAGAAGTGCGTCTTTGTAGGAAGCCGAGGGGCTGATTCCTAAGTTCCGTCCCCCTCCGGGAGGACTGGGCCACTCGGCCGAAATGCTCACCAGTCCGGGTCGAAAGCGCTGTTTACCTTCCCCGGGGAAAACCGCACCCGGGAAGAACATGAAAAGCGACTGTGTGTGATCGGCTCCGTTTGGGGCATGCGATGAGGCATCCCTTTTGGGCACTAAGCAGAAATGAGCGAGGCACCATGGTGGTGGTGGGGGGGGGGGGTGACCCTGGGTTCTCTCCCCACTGCCTACAGGCTTCGGAGCTGCCTTTGCCAGTGGACACGGAGGTGGAACCTGAGCCGCTCCGCGGGACTGGAAACCGCACAAACCAGCGCGCGGGTATGGGGGAACCCCATCCACCCTAAACATTCCCTCTGCGAAGCAGGAGCCAGACAAGATTTTATTACCACTTTTGTTATCAACAGTTGACCTTTCCCGGATAGTCTGTTTTCTCTCTCCAGCCCCCGCTGGGGTCCTTGGTGGCAAAGGTATTTAAAAAGAAGGAAAAAAGCAAACCCTTGCAATTGCCTCCAGGGACGCTCAGAAGATAGATTTCTTTTTGTGGGTGTTTATTCCAGTTGTACAAATCCTCTTGGGCCCCCAGGGCCAAACCCTAAAAACTTTGATGATATCAGCTTATGAGACTCACAGAATCCATACAAAACGGAAAATTAGCCAAAGCCGTTTGCTTCCTCAGACCATGGCGAGTTATGTATTTGGTGTTACAAAATGTATTTCAGCTTGCACATGTATGTTCTTATTTCTTTGGGGGATAGGTATTTTCATTATCCTGAGGAAATGAAGGCTCAAAGACATGAGGTGACTTGACTTGCCCATGGTCACCTAAGTTACTCCTTAATATGAAATCCTGCACTGGTTCTCCCGCTTTTCCAACTTTCTCAGCTGAACAACATCATCATCATCATCATAGCCAACAGTTCTTTGGTAGTACCGTGTTTCCCCGAAAATAAGACCTAACCGGAAAAATAAGCCCTAGCATGATTTTTCAGGATGACATCCCTTGAACATAAGCCT
Source organism: Rhinolophus ferrumequinum (assembly GCF_004115265.2). Taxonomy (NCBI): domain Eukaryota; kingdom Metazoa; phylum Chordata; class Mammalia; order Chiroptera; family Rhinolophidae; genus Rhinolophus; species Rhinolophus ferrumequinum. Next base: position 40,468,717 of record NC_046289.1, on the reverse strand, counting down.
TAATGCGTCTTTTGGAGCAAAAATTAATATAAGACCCGGTCTTACTTTTAGGGAAACATGATAATAAGCTATAAGTTAGGGGGTCAGGCAGACCCTAAGATGGTCCCCAATAATGCCCATTTCCTGGTGTTCCTTGCCCTGTTTTAGCCCCTCCCCTGGAGTGTGGGCTGGCCTTGTGACATCTAATGCATGCTATGTGGCAGCAGTGCTAAGACACTTCAATGATTAGGCTACATCTGTCTTGCTAGCAGATTCTCTCTCACTGGCTTTAATGAAGGAAGCTGTTATGTTGAGAAGGTCAACATGGCAAGGAACTGAGGCAGCCCCTGGCCAACAGCCAGCAAGGCACTATATCCTGCCAACAACCATGTAAGCAAGCTGGGAAATGGATCCTTCCTCAGTCATGTCTTGAGATGACACCTTAGCTCTGGCTGACACTTTGCAACTTTGTGCGAGACCCTGATGCTGAGGACCCCGCTAAGCAGGACATAGGTTCCAGAACCACAGAAACTGCAAGAATTTAATGTGTATTGTTTCCAGCTGTTATGGTGTGGGATAACTTGTTACGCAGCAATAGTTAAGTAATGCAGCAATATAGTTAAATAATACAGCCAGACATGATGCTAAGGTAACTAAGACTGAGAGGGGGGGAAAAAAGTCAGTTATTGTTACATGGCTGGTACCAGAGCTGGGATAAAAGTCAGTTCTGTCTGATTTCTAAACCTCTGCTCTTAAAGCACGAAATCATATTGCCACAAGGCCCCTTGCGAAGTAGTTCTAGCCTACCTCTCTAAGTTCAGCTCAGGCCATGGCCCCCCTTTCAGCTGAGACTAGTTCTCAATTGCAACCTCCTATTTTATGGTTTGGAGCATCCTCACATGCTAGTCCCTCTACTATGATGCTTTTCCCAACCAATCACATCTAGCCAACACTCACTCATTATTCAAGACTTGAATCAAAATCCTTCAGGAGGCTTTTCTGGAAAGCACAGTTTGATTTAGAAACCCCTTCTCATGTGTCCATGTGCTTCGTGCTGGCCATTATATTTCTAGAATCCCTGATTGTCACATGTCCCCCTCACCACCAACAACACACTTTGAGGGCAGGGACTTTGTTTTATTCACAGCCTGCCGCAGTGCCTGACTAGCTCATTGAATGAAGCTTTAGGAAATGTTTGTTGAATGAGAGAAGACAAGCAAGCAAACCTGGGGCTAGGATCCATGTCTGTTGGCTCAGTAAAACATTCTTTCCCCTACACCACCTTTCCTACTAACTTGACCTGAGTTTTCTAATCCTCTTTACCAGGTTGCCTAGCAACTCACCTACCACTGCTGTCCAGTTTTTGTCATTCTTTCATTCATTCATCCATTCAAAAACTATTTCCTGCAAGTTCACCAGGACAAATATAACTCTGCAAGAAATAACGGAGTACAAGATGTGACCCCGACCTAAAGGAACTCATGATCTGGGAAAACAAAGCATAAAGATGAAAAAAAAGAAGCAACGCTGCAATGTAGCATGGATTTAGCAGCAAAACAAGCAAAAGGGGCCTTTGAACCAAGAGGAGGTTACAAGTTTTTGCATTTGGTGCCGAGTACAAAGAAGTAGATCCAATAGGGAAGAGGCTGAACTGAGCAGTCCTGGCTCCCTGTCTGCATGAAGTGGCTGAATTCTCCTTGAAATATGAGGCTTTGGACAGCTTTGCTTCAGCAGACATTCCTTTGAGCTCTTATTCTAGTATTATTTTTAAAAGACTCTATAGCACCAAAAGAGTGGTTTTACTTTAAAATGTCACTCTGCGTCTTGGGGAAAAGAAAAAATTTGTCATAGCTATTTCACTGGTCTAAGTAAATACTGAAGAAATACTTCTCTTGTATTCACAGTTCCAGAGTAGGATTTCCGTGACTGGCCAGACTGGCTGAAAAGGCAGAGAGAGGGCCCCTTTCAGGCTGGAGGTTAGAGAAGACTTCTGTGAAGTTTTTAGCCCTCTTGGATTGGGTCTTAACAGTATATCTGAGCATTGCTTGAGAGGTAAGATTATTTAGATGCAGGATTTTTATCCCAAGCCAGGGATGGTACCAGATGCCTTACCGATAGACCTCGGCAAGAGTCTCCACAGTTGTGTTTTTTGTGTGGTTATATTTCTATGATAAACACCAAGACTTTCAGAATGATGGTAGTTCCTGTTATTTTAATCAAGAGAACGAAAACACATTTGCTCCACAGTGTGGCAAATAGATGTTGGTATTTAAGAGCAAGTTCTATGTATAGCACTGACTGGTGTGTGTCCATATTTGTGTTGGAGGTGCGCTTGGCAGAAAATGTTCTGGTTCTTGTTGCACACAGTGATTCTTTGCATAACTTTACTATCCTTTAAATTCCAGGATGGGTGTGTGAGCATGTAGAAAGAATAGTTGTATAAATTAGCACATCTCCACAGACATGGGCCAAACTGAAATTATGTTAGGCGGACAAAAAAAACATGCAAATCTCAGAAATTCTGTGTAGTGCTTGGGATATATTTGGAGGTCATTAAAATGTAAGGCATCCCACCCTACATCCTACCTATATTCTAATGACCTCTAAATACAGCCCACGCCCTAAGCCTTCACCTGAGGTGTTTTTTTTTTTTTTTTTTTTAAGATTTTATTGGGGAAGGGGAACAGGACTTTATTGGAGAACAGGGTGTACTTCCAGGACTTTTTTCCAAGTCAAATTGTTGTCCTTTCAATCTTAGTTGTGGAGGGTGCCATTCAGCTTCAAGTTGTTGTCCTTTCAGAAAGTCTTAGTTGTGGAGGGCGCAGCTCAGCTCCAGGTCCAGTTGCCGTTGCTAGTTGCAGGGGGCACAGCCCACCATCCCTTGCGGGAATCGAACCTGCAACCTTGTGGTTGAGAGGACGAGTTCCAACCAACTGAGCCATCTGGGAGCTCAGCGGCTCCGGGAGCTCAGCTCAAGGTGCCATATTCAATCTTAGTTGCAGGGGGCGCTGCCCACCATCCCTTGCGGGACTCGAGGAATCGAACTGGCAGCCTTGTGGTTGAGAGCCCACTGGGCCATGTGGGAATCGAACCAGCAGCCTTTGGAGTTAGGAGCACGGAGCTCCAACCACCTGAGCCACCGGGCCGGCCCTTCACCTGAGTTTTTAATTGATATCCAACTCCCTATTGAACATCCCTTTTGGATGATACCTCAAACCCACATCTAGAAGAACTAGATCCATTACTCAGAATTTCGGAATTTTCAGTTTCAGTTAATGGCAATAATATCCACTCCTTTTTTACCAGGTGTTGGGTAAAAGCGTAGGTTAGCTACGCAACACTTATTCCCAACCTCCTTCTCCCTTGCACAAATCTGCTGTAGAAGTAAGAAGATGATTGCTTTCGCAGCTTCTCGTACAGTTAGAGATGGCCATCTAGTATAGTTCTGACCAAACCGCCATCAGTCTGCTGAAAGGCTAGTCATTTCTGGGAGGGATTTTACATTGGTGGGTAAAGGGAATAGCGGCATCTTTCCGCATCCTTGCTGCCTTAAACATGGTTGTGATGTTTTGAGCTTGGACAGCCATTTTCTGACCATGAGGTGACAACTTTGAGGACAAAAGCTGGCAAAGCAAGAAGACAGAAAGGAGATGAGTGTCTGAGCCACTGAGCAACTGCCGACCTCCAGACTTCGTATGTGGGAAAACAAACCCCGATTGGCATAAGCCACTGTTACACCCAACAGCACCCAATCCTAACCGATACTTTGCTAAATCCTTTCTCAACATTTATCTACCACAAATCTGACCATCGCATGTTCCTAAGACCCTTTGGTGGATCTCCCTCACCTTTCGGGTGAACTTTAAGCTGCCCGGCAGGGCTATAAAGGCCTCTGTGGCTTGGCCTCTGTCTGTCATCTCCTATCCTTTCCTCTTCACACCTTCAGCTGTTTGTAGTTCCTCATCCACACAGTAGCTTGACTGCTGTTCCTCTGTTTCTGCTGTTCCTCTGCTGGAACACCTCCCCATATCCTGATGATCTGTCATTACCTTCAGTATTCAGTTAATACAGCAAATCACATCCACAGCCTCCCTGAGTTCTGGCAGAGAACCTCTCCTCTAAACACCTGGGCATACCCCTGTCTTAGCTCCTCACCCAAAATCCTGAAGTGGTCTATTTATGTCTGTTCCTTCAACTGGTTAACAGAGCCTTGGGGTTAGTTGTCATGTGATAGCACACTTTTGTTTTCTTTTTTTCTTATGCACTCTTATCTACTCAGTATCTCTGTTTCTGACTGTTTTTACCACAAGCCCAAGCATAGGAAGAGACAGGCCTGGATGGCCCCACATGGCCACAAGAATGTGAACCAACCCAGATCTGTATCTTTTTCAATCTAAATCTCATGGGTCTAGCACAGCACCTGGTACAGCCTTCTGGGCTGTTTAATAAACCATTGTGGATTTGAATTGGGAAAAGTGTTATAAAGAAATCTTCGTAACTCCTATACTTTTTCCTGAATATTCCACTCCCTAATTCCTCACATATTTGTTATATTCTGGATTGTTGCTGGAAAAATAGAAATTAAAAGGTGTGGCGTTTATGTTGGTAGACAAGATATCTTCACTGCTAATTATATTTGAAGGAGTTATTGCTAATGGTATTATTTTCCCCTAGAAAGAATGTATGGATAGGCCAATATTGCTCTCTCCTCTCCTAACTACTACAGTAAGCACAGCCTGAACCACATAAGTTAGTACTTAATTATATAATATCAGTATCCATCTTCTTCACAAAGACTTCTCTCCCCACCCAGACTCTTAAGTTCCTCAAAGGTTCTACTTTTCACTTCCTTTAAGACTCCCACAGCTATCTAAGACAATGTTGAATAAATAAAGGCTGGTCAACTTCTATTGAATTGAGTAACTGCCCAAGAATGACCTCAGAGGTGTGCCGCCTCCATTGGGCAGTGGTTGTGGCTGTGTTTCCGAAGGCTGCGGCCTTTGGCTTCATCTGTCCTTCTTTCCTAGACATCCTGTGCTTCTAACCAAATTGAGTCACTTTGTTTCTGTTGCATGTGACCTGCTGGCCACTGTTGCTTCCTCTAGAAGTTAGTGCATGAGTCAGAACAAGGCCAATAAAGCCAAAAATAATAATAGCAAGCCTTAACTGAACCTTTACAATGTACCAAGTTCTAGTTAAGGACTATATGTGCATTATTTCATTAAACCATTGAACATGTCCAGGTTGTAGATAAAGAAATGGAGCTGAGAGTGATAAAGCAACTTGATCGAGAACCCAGGCAATCTGACTCCAGGACCCAAGCTTTAACCTCCTAAGACTGTGGATCTGATTCTCCAGTGGACCAGTCACATTGCTCAGTTACGTGGTCATAGGCTGTACCTCTAATTCTGCAAGCCTGGTAAAGGTAACTAGTTCTAATATTGCCTATCACGTATACAGTTGGAATTGTGTTATCTTTATCGAGCACCATCTCGTGCATGTTTAGAGAATTAAAAATATGTAAACTTGGTAGGGAAAACACGACCCTTAGGGAGTTTGCAATCTAGATTTGGAGATAATAGTAGCTATAATTTATTGAACATTTATTATGCACTAGATACTGTAATATATTATTTGCAATCTCTGCAACAATACCACAGGATAAGGAAAACGAGATTCTGAGAATTTAACTGACATGCTCTGGATACAGCACCTATTAATAGCTGAGCTATAATCTGATGGCCCCAAGGGCCACATCATACATAAGTAGAGTTGTGCCTCACGGAACCTGGTCCGTAAGCCATCCAGAATGACTGAGAGCACCGAAATGAGCCAGAAATCCTGAAAGCGTGAACATCAGAAATACCAACAAAAACAGCAAGTAAATGTAGAAAAGACAGAAATGTGAAGACTACAAATCTCCTCAGTCTTTGATCCCACTAATATATTGATAGATCCCTAAGTGGTAGAATGTCCATATCAGATACTGCTCGTGTTTCTTCATATTGTAGTACCACTACCAAGATTAGCATGGGTAAGAACAAGCTCTCAAATACTAGATGATGTGAAATGGGCTGTGGGGCTATGTCCCATGGCTGCCCCTCCCTCCCACCCCTTTGCTTACCAGGGACATAGAATCTGATAAACACTCCGTGAATTGGCTTGGGTGCATTTCCACTGCCAAAGTAAACTGCAGGAGCTCCCTCCTTCACACCGGTCATGTGGTTTTATTAGCAAAAAGCTGGAGAAGACCTCAGAAACAGCTCCACCTCTGGACGAGCCCCAAGACAAGTGACAGTAAGGACAGCCAATGACAGCACCAAGTTAGCGTGCAGTCATAATAAATAAGTATCTCTGATAGGCCGGTTATTTGGACTTTAATTTTTCAGCTAGCTTATGTTGGCAAGGCCCTCTGGGATGTGTTCTTACTCCAAATCAGATATTCTACGGTTGGGGTCTTCAACAAACAGTGGCACATCAGAAACACCTAGGACAATTTTAAACTCTCCAAGGCCAATTAAAACACAACCCCTGAGGTCAGACTGAGGTATCAGTTTATTTAAAAGTTCTCAAAGTGATTCAAAACATAGCCAAGGTTGAAAACCATTGTTCTACAAAAACCTTCTAAATAGCTTATGTTAGTAACTTTGACCTAAGGAAAACCTACTTATAAATACTGATAGTTTGAACCTATTCTCAATATTTTTCCAAGATAAAATGGTCTCATTTATAGTTACGGTACAGAGCAGTGAGATTTAAACAAATCCTTTAAGCGTCTGAGCAGATTCAATATACTTTTGTGGGGCCATGTGCGGTGCGGAGAGGTGGGATATGATTTTACCATCTCTGTAGCCCATTTCTGCGAGGAAATAGAATGATCCCGAGTCTGGGAAAGAATAAAATTTAAGTCTTCTAAATTTTCCCAATAGCATGCCAACTCTGTTAGTGTCCACCTGTGGTCTGCTGAGCTTTCTCTGATGAGCCACGCTAAATATTGCTGTGTCAGGTAGCAGGCAGAGAATTTAATTAAGAATTAACCAAAATCCAGCCTTCAGCAATAGTTTCCTAGACACACCTCATGCTCAAAACGCAGCCTGCAGGACATATTCTCTATAGTCCACCCCTATATTAAGTTATAGCATCAGAAATAATTGTACTTGGATGATTTTATTTTGCTGCCTCCAAAACTACCTTGACTGAGTTAAAATGTATTGCGAGCTTTCACTTTTATAGAAGGTCTTTATGAGAAAGGCCAACTTGATATACATTTCAGTATCTTTTCATAAAACTACATTCAAAGGCATTGTCTGTTTTAATGAGTTTCCCCATAAAAGGTTACAAGAAAAATGCCTCCTAAAATTTGGGGCCAGGAATAAGTAAGAATCACCCAATCTGGGTGTCTCTTTAATTAGACATCGAGAAACTGTACAACTCCACATAGATCACTTGGTTCCAGCCACAGAACCCAAGAGTTAAATCCAGAGCTCATTTTGTTTTAGAAAAGCATCTTAATTAGATAGCAATTCATCAAGTTCATTATGCTGAACACTGAATGTGTTTTCACACCAACCCCGTCCTCTTCCTACCTTCCATTGCTGCCAATTACACCACCAATTCCTCAGACTGTCAAGCTAGAAGCTTCAGTCACCTCTATTTGACTTCCCACTTTCCCATGTCATTGACATTCAATTACTGGACAAATGCCACAGACCGTAAATGCACAGAGATCAAGATTTTGTCTATTTTACTCACTGATATGTGCCCAGCCCCTAGTGTAATACCTGACACATGGTAAATGTTCAGTAAATATTTATTGAACAAATAAAGATCAAAAGGTTTAATTCCTTATCTCCTACTCCTTTAGTCTTTTGGCTCTTTCCCATCCTCCCTGCCATCACTCAAGTACAGGCTCTCACACCTTTCCTTGTCATTAAATAACACTCTAATCTGTCCTGACTTCAGTCCATATGTTCCAGTCTATCAGAGTGCAACCACTGCCAAATAAGCTTTCTCCAAGACCTGAATAGGCCCCCTCCTTGCTCAAACGTGCCCTTGACTTAGCATTCAAAATGAGTGTTTGATTCTTACGTCTGCTCCAGTAATAATTCCATGGTATAAGTAAAGAAAAGTGGGATCAGAAGCCAGACTATGGCAACTATGAAGCAACACACTAATTAGAACTAAGAGCAGGATCAGGATGGAGACAAACAGCCTATTCACCTTTCAGGCTGTAGGAATAAAAAGGTTGTCTACATGAAAGCCGGTTGAAATGGTAAAACAGCACGGACAAGTACATTTTATTTGTCAATCATAGATGTTCAAGAAGATAACCCTGAGCCATCAAGAAAAGTACAAAGTATTTCAGCATGTCACAGAAATCAAAATCTCATTTTAGAAAAACTTCTGTCATAGGTTTTCTTCATAATCTTACTAGCTCATCACAATCCTTACATTTGTATCTTCGCTTGTGGTGTACGATGCATGATTTCATATGCATTATCTCATATAACTCATTCCAACATCCCTGGGAGATAAGCATTAATATCCTCATGGGGAGACCAAAGCTCAGAGAGGGTGGGTGACAGGTGAAAAGTCACCCAGCTAGTAAGTGGCAGTATGTGCCCAATGTAATTTGCATTATGGAATTTCTTTGTGGGCACTTTCTTTTTCTCTGTTATCTTGAGCTAAAACCCTAGACTTTGGATGACAAGTCTGGTGCCTTAGTCACTCCACCACAGCCGTCCCTTCTCTCCAGCACCATCCATTGTTCTATGAAGTTCTGGAGTGCATCATGCCCTCTACACCATATTAGCCATAGCAGCAGCGGCAGCAGTAGAAGTGGTAATATATAATAGTCATCAAAAGTTCCATGATCCAGGCAAGCATGCAGTATTTTATTTAATCCTCATAGCAACACTTTGAGGTGAATAACATTTCTATCTTTTTTTACATCTGATGAACTGAGACCCAGAGAAAGAAATTCAGCGAAGGATACACAGCTATCAAGTAGTGAGGCTAAAATTCAAATGTGGCAGACTGACTCAAAAACCTGACATCATTATGTCAGATGCCCTAGAACTTTAGAAACATCTCCGTCTTTCTAAGTTGTCCTCCTTTAATAGTGTCATTTGTCCCCTTGCCACTTCTTTAATTTTCATTCTGTATATTGAATGAGCAATGTACTGATATACAGGGAGTTCAATGATTCAAGAAGAATCCTGAGCATTATGTATCATTGAGCTCCATTACTGGTTTAGTCTAGTTGGGTTTCATACATTTTTTCCCCCTTATTTCATAGACTCATGGCCTTTTAGAACTGAAAGGGGCTTGAGAAATTCTGTAATCTAATCCTTTGGTTTTAGTGTGACAAACCCTGCCTCAGAAAGATTCAGTCACACATTCAAGCCTCACAGCACCAGCAGGAACAGAATCAAATGTCCAAGTTCCCAGGCTAGTGACCATGGAGTTCCAGCCCTTTCTGTCCCACATCATGCCAGGGATAAACAGAGACGATGAGAAGAAGCACCCTCTCTCAGATCAGTTCAAAGCACTACTAATGCACTCGTTCTGAGCTTTCTGGCTATCACATCATCAAAGACAAAGTATTAGGTTGGTGCAAAAATAATTGCGATGTTTGCAATTGTTTTTAACCTTTTAAACCGCAATTACTTTTGCACCAACCTAATATATAGGAAGGGCTTAATAGACCTTTGTTCACTTGACTTAAATGTGGCAGCATTAACTCGATAGCTTGGATTGAAAAAACCTGCTTCTGGCCCCTACTTAAAGCATCTGGCAGCCACAGTAAACAGAGTAACAGGTAGAATCCAATATGCAGTAAGCTAGCTCCCTGGTTATTTTCTGATGGGGGGGAAGGTATTCTATTCCAAGAAGGGAAATAAAACAACAGATGCAATTGGGGGAGATTCCTTCCGTTTAGAATCTTTAGTATGCTGTCATGTGAAGTGGTCACTCCATTAAGGACATCTGGTCCATCATAACCATTATTGAGGGTACCGCTTTCAACACTTATTTACACAGAACAAACTGTTTCAGCCTCTTCTACTTACATACCCAAGTGTGGCAAGCCTGACTCATGAATAAGCCATGTGATTTAGGGTAGCCCTCATTTCTAGGCTGAGCTGGGACATGGACACCACCAAGAAAACCTCAGTCTTCTGGCCTCAGGCCAGCAAATTTTGTCGTGTTGTTTCCTCCTTCTCCTGCTTCTTTTCCCTGTTTTTTGTCTGTCTGTTTGTTTGTTTGTTTGTTTGTTTGTTTTTGTTTTGTTTTGTTTTGATTGCCCCTCCATAAGACAAGCTGACTGCTAAAGAGAGTATTCTCATGCTGTGTGCCTCAGAGTTACATTTTACATTTTGGAGTCCAAACAGATATACCCAGTTAGGGTCCACCAAGCTGTCAGAGGAGAGTGGAACTTGCTTGCTCTGGCCCTCAAAGTCCTTCTTCACTCATGGTTTTAATAAAAAGAAGAAGAACATAGAAATGTAAGACAACCCTGATCAAACAATCTTTTGCATCTGATTAATTGATGGGTAAGGAAAGGCAGCCCTCAGTTGTGAAGGGAGAGCTGCCTGGTGGTAAAGCCTTGATGGACATCATCCGCAATCTGTAGAGTCCACTCAAAAGTAACTGAGTGTTGACCTAAGGTTCACACAGTTTGCATTTACATAGTGCCTTTGCCAGCTCTGGCTGTGAACTCCTAATCTTTCCTCGAGTAGCACGGCTATCACAGTTAATTTACACTTGGCCACCACCTTTGTCAATTTAAAAGCAGTTTCTTTCTCTTAACTCTACCCAGAAAATTTACAGGATGAATCAAGATTTGTGAAGAGATTTTAATAAAACATTGATTAGATCTTTTTTTCCAATAGTATTTTTTAAAGTTATTTTAAAATTCACATACAGTAGAATTCACTTTTTTGGTGTATAGTTCGCATTTTGACAAATGCTTAGAGTTGTGTAATCATCACCACAATCAAGATACAGAACAGTTCCATCACCCTAAATCATTGCCCAGTGCTCCCACTTTCTTCACCCTACCTCTAATCCCCAGATATTAATCTGTTCTCCAACCTTATAGTTGTGCCTTTTCCAGAATGTCATATAAACATCAAGGAGTCAGACATTTTTCATTTAGCATAATGTACTTGAGATTCATTTATGCTGTCATATGTATCAACAGTTTGTTCCTTTTTCCTGCTGAGTAGTTGTCCGTTTTATGGGTGTCCCACCGTATAGTTATCCTTTCACCAATGGAAGGACATTGAGTTGTTTCCAGATGCTGATAATTATGAATTAAGCAGCTACAAACATTCCGGCACAGATGTCTATGTGAAATAAGTTTTTCTTTCTTTTGTCGTAGGAGTGGAATTGCTGGGTCATATGCTAAGTGTCTGTTTAACTTGATGAGAAACTGCCAAACTGTTTTCCCCAGCGGCCGTACCATTTTACATTCCCACCAGTGTATAAATAATATAGGTTTTCTGCATCCTCTCCAGCATTTGATATTGCCACTATTTTTAAACTTTAGTCACTATGATAGATGTGGTAACTCATTGTGGTTTTAATTTGCATTTCTCTAATTATTAATGATGTTGAGCATCTTTTCATATGCTTATTTGCCATCTATCTACCTTAGATTTCTAAAATAGACTTTATCTGATTTCAAACATAATACATGCTTGCTATGAAAAATTAAAATGTTACAGAAATGTTATATTGAATACAAAACTTACCTTTAATAATTTTACTTTCTAGTTATAGCTACTGTTAACAGCTTAGTATATAGTCCTCCATGTATTTCCCATATATATGCTCATATATGTAGTATTTATACAAGTGCAAAAACGGTGGCATTTTATACATACTACTTGAAAACTTGCTTTTATTGCTTAATAATTTGGATAGCCTTCCTCACTATGTGCTTTATTCAATTATCCTTTGTATTATAATTTTTTAATAAAACAGAAATTTTGTCTTTTAGGTAAAAAGGTCACATTTTGACAATTCCTTATGTTTCAACATAATAGCAATTGTATTTCCAGTATATTTAAGTAAAATTTTAAAGTTGTGCTAACTCTCTGATGAAATTATACATTGCACATTTCCCAGCTTTGAACTGAGAATTGTGTTGCAGCAATAAGGACTATTTTAGAAAAATGTGGCCAGTTGAATTATGTGGAAATATGAAACAGGGTCCAGTTAATTTCATGTGTATGTCTTAAGAAACTTGGCATATGGGTAGCTGCTGTATCATAAGGAATAGCAAGGCTGCAAAGAAATTTATTACACTGTGTTATTGCTCACCAGGGTTTTCTGTAACAAACTGATTCTGGTGCGTACTTTTAATTATTTCATTTCAAGGCAATTTCTTTCTGTATCAATCACTCCCATTACTCATAATATTCTCAAGGGGGTTAAATTACTATCAATGTCCTTTCACTGATGACCTCATAGAGAACAGATATGCTGGCAAGGGAATATAAATGATTTATTTCTTGCGACTTAACCTTAAACCCTTATGCTTGCTTAAATTCAGGGAGATAAAGAACTGACAATATGGTCACTCTTGAGTAGAAAATTCTTTTGGACTTTTTAGCCACAGATGGGCATATTTAATTCTAGAGGGCTATACAGAAGTAGGAAAGAAAAAGGAAATATCAGAGACCTTAGTGGGTATTTCCTCTCTCTCATTCCTAAGAGTATTTAATCTTTTGGTTTTCTAAGCAAATCTCTTGCAGCTGCTTAGTTCTCTGTTCGTGCCAAGGACCCTTTGTTTATACTAACTGCACCCAAAGAATTCTTCTTACACAAGTTGTACTACTTAAGCTCTTTTGCAAGTCTCAAGACTTTATCGCATCCATGGGGAAACAGCCATACTTTTCTTTCTCAACATTCCTTCTGGTCAAAGGAGAATGTAGAGGATTAAATTCCTTAAGCATGGAGTCTTAACTTATACAGCTTGTGATTTGCATGTATGAGAAAACTTTCATAAGCCTATGGCTAGATATGCCTACTATTCCCATGCAAAGTGAGTTTAGAAAGACAGTCCTACGGTTTAGTCCATCTGGATTCAGGTGATTTTTTTATCCTAACCTTAAAATCAGGAAGAACCAAAAAGTCTAAGAAAACAAATAAAATGACTGGACCAAGTTCTCCTGGAAAAGACTGGTTCCAAATATTCATAAGCTCACAAATTTTTATTTCCATGGAAAATACTTATTTTGGACATATTTTTAAAACTCTTGAAGATTAAGAAATTAGGTATCTTCTTTTCATCAAACCCCAAATTACACAATAATTGAGCTAATTCTTAACTTTTAACTTTTTCCTGAAAGCTCAAAGGCTGTGAACAAAAAGAAATTCCTTTTGTTCAGCGGTGACTGTTCAACCTCAAAAGTTAGTATTATATAAACATTGGATCATACATGACATTCACTTAAATGGTCTCGATGCCTATACAACCATTTATAGATGAGTTAGTCAAAGCTAAAAAGGCTCAAGGGACGTGTCCAAGGTCATGTACCTCTCCACTGGCTGAGGGTGTACTCAATCCAGACCCTTCAATTCTTCCACATTCTTTTCACTGTACCACAATTGCTTTTCCCAAATTATACAAATTTTAAAAATTAAAGTCACAGCTAATCATTCTGATGTTTTTTATCATCCAGATAAAAGTGACAACTTTTTTTTTTTTTGGCATTATATAGACAGAAATTCATCTATGTCAAACCTTACTTGGCTAATATTACTTCTCTTCAATGTCTTATTATTTCCCAGCTCCTCTGAAAATTTCATCATCTATAGGATTCACAGACTCAGGTCTAACCTGACTCTAGCCACACCTCAGTCACTTGTGAGCTGTGTGACTTTCACCAAATGACTTAAACTCTCTGAGCCTCTCTTTTCTCATTTTGTGAAATAAGGAAAACAACAGCAGTCTCCTCAAAATGGCTGCATGAAAAGTAAGTGAGAAAAATGCATGCAAAGCCTTTATGGGTGTGCCTGGCTGGCTGGGTCAAGAACTCAATAGCAGTGTGCCAAAAAGGGTCCCTATAAGAATAAGTCTATGGGAGTACAAAGAGCAGAAAGACTGTGGACCTTGTTACTAGACGGTAGGTGACACAAATTTACTCCAGGCCCCAAAATGTATTTAATGACAACATAGTGTTTGAGGTAAGCTGTAGTGTGCTGGAGGCGGCTGATATCAGCAAGGGTAAAATTTGTGTATTTCTTCCCAACTTTGTATTTGGTGAGGTCAAGTTAGTAGCTTGAAATCAGCCATGGTGGGAATATTTATACTACAGGAAATTGGCAAACACTATAAAGCAGGCCTCCCATCCCCACCAGAGAGCTGGTTGTTGAACATTCAGCAGCATACCACTGATAGAGACCAGGCTTTGAAGTCAAACAAATCTAGGTCTGGATATGGTAGAAACCTAAACTCTGACACTTCCTTGGCTACCCTAGGCAGCTTGAGTCTCTGGTTCCTCACCTTTAAGATGGAGATAATAGTATATAATTTAAAGACTGTTAAAAAGACTAAGTGAGATAAGGTATATGAAATACTTAGAATAGGACCTAGGACCTAACATCAAATAGCTAGCTGAAAGTGGTTGTTACTATTATTGTAAAAAAGCCTGGAGTGTTTTAAAACTCAGCCGGATCCTATATCTTTCACTTATTTTGCATGATACTTAATAAAGATATGAATGTGATTTTAAAGTGAACTTGTCAGTCTAAGTTAGGAAAGAATTTGTTTCATGGAAAAAATTTCTATTTAAGTTCTTTTGTTGTTTCTGTTTGAGAAAATATTTAAACATATTTGAACATCTAAACAAAGACAGTTTTAAGCCAAAAATCTAAGTGCTCTGAGTCTCCTCTGAGCATTTTTCAACAATGTTGGGCCCAAAGCCAGACCATGTTACAACCTCTGTGAACCCACCCCACTCTGCCTCCACAGCAGGCCTCCCCCAGAGAAAAGAATTTGATGCAATGCCAAGAAGAGAATCTTCCTCCTTACAGTATCTTAGGCTTTCATCCTTTTCGTTTAAAAAAAAAAAGTAGCTTAAAAACTCGGCATGTAACAGGCTTCCATATATCCAAATGCACAGAGCCCAGAGAAAGAAATACTCCAAATAGAGAAATCAATGGTTTCGAGAGAAGTGGGTAAAGGGCTTGGGGCTGAGGCCCCCCTTGCCACACTGCAGGAATGGCCCAGACAACCAGAGGGCAGAATTCCCCAGCAGCGCTCTCAGTACCCTCATCAGTACAGAAGGAGCTGGTCACCCTCCTATGGATGCCCTTGGCAGAGGCCTGTCACGTGGCTCAAGGCAGTCCAAGTGGGCAGTTGGGTGAAGGGCCACCCAGTCATTTTTCACTGTGTTGCCAGGGCATGCAGGGGAGGGGCAGGGAAAGGAGAGAGCAGACATGACTTAAGGGCCTCAGTGGAGCCCCAGAAGCCACACCCCATAAGCTAGTGAAGGAAAGTTGTGGGGAAAACGGCTCCTTGCAGGTCCTCCAGCATTCTGGGGAAGTTCTATCCCTTCCTCTTGACCTCCACCATCTGCCTCCTCCTTTTGCTGGAGGGACTGTCAGGAGCACAAGAGGCACGTATGCACCCTACAGCAGGATAAAATCAAGCTTTTACATGGACAGCTGCCTCTTGATTCTTCTACAGAAATTCCCTGGCACAACCATACTATGAGCTGTCCCACCATTGCCCCACTACTGTGGAATCTGAATGACAACCAGGACCTTGGAATTACACTTTGTTCCACTGACAGGACTCCAGGAGGTAAACTCCTTTTTCTGAGGATGCACAGCTCATTAATTGACTATGGGTCTAGAGCTCAGATTTATTTTTAACTTCCTTCCAAGTCCAATTTTCTTAGTCCACAGAGTGACTGCAACTTTCCACCTCTAAGACCTTAAACTTCAAGTTGCCTTCTTTGAATTGACTTTCAAAATTCTACACCTTCACGCTAATCTTGAACCAAATTCCCACACAGTTTTCCCCTCCCGTTCCATTTTCTATGAACATCAACCTCCTTCTGAATTCATTTCTCCCCATGCAGAGGCTAGATCCCAGGGTCTGGCTCCAGTGGTCTCCCAGTATAATTGGCCTTGTCTGGGTCTCTCCAGCTCTTGACTTGTCCCACTCCCAATCTTAGGCTGCCAGGCCTGGCCGGGTTCATATGACCTTAGTCGGGTCCTAATTGCAACCGAGAACCCTCTGTGCCCTCATCCAACATTCACCACTGAGACTGTGCTAGGCTCACCCAGTCTTCTTCATAGTTCTCTCCCCACAAACCCATCCCTGCACTTCTCTGAACTCCTGAATCACAGCATATTAAGAATGAGTGGATTTATTAAAGATAATGTCATTCATTGCTCTCATTCTACAGAGAAGAAATCAAGAGCGTTGATGCTCATAAATAATGAGTACTTCAAGGCACCTGTTCTACACCTTACCTTCAGGTAGGTAAAATGTCATGTCTTTGTTAGGGAGGAGGCACTAGAGATTCAGAGTCATAATGTGATTTACTCAATATCATAGAGTCAGCCAGGCAGGTTTTAGAACAGTGCCCTCTTCCTCTTGACTCCCTATCTTCAAATTGCTCTCTAACCATACATTCACTTCACCACTTTAACATATCTCTGTCACTTTCTCTCCTCCTTTCACTCAACAAGTGTCAACTAAGCATCTACTATAGTCAGCATGAAGGAAGTGCAAGAGCTCAAAAGATGAACAGAACACATCCCTTCCTCCTAAATCTCCATCTCTTCCTAGAAGAACCCAGAGTTCAGCCTATCCTATTTTAAATAAGGCAGTTTTTTTCATCCTTTCAAATTATATTTTTTGTTTATTAAAGGTTTAAATATATTTATTCAGTGAATGTCTCCTCTAAACTCTGTGTCACTTTTCTCCATTATTAACTATGAACCTGGGATCCTCAACCCCATATTTTATACAACATTTTAGGTCTAGCTTTTCTACTGGTTTAACTTGAGTTCCCCAGCAAGCAGAACCTGAAGTTGCTTTATATGTTGCTATTTTATTAGGGAGGCCAACCTCAGGTAGCAGGCACAAGAGATAAGGAAAGTGAGACCGGAAAGGAAAGCCAATACAACGATACTCAATAGAGTTTTCTGCCCTTAAAGTCAATGATGTCTTGGTATTATTGGCAATGTTTTTTAAAAAGTCATGATATAAACTGTGCCTGGGGCAAGGATAAAGGAGGAAGAATTTATCCACCAGTTCTCTTCTTCAATTAGTCAAAAGTATGACCCGTGGAGCATTACTGTGTTTTGCACATCCAGGCTGTGCATATGTGAGTACGAATAGGGGTCTGTCCCACATCTCAGCATCAGAAGGAAGCTATGGGGCTGGAATTAACGGGTTCAGCCTGGAGAGGAGGTGAGGCCCTGTCAGCATGCGCTTTCACAAAGTTTGTCTGAGCCCATACCAGTGCTGGTTCCCACAGGGGGGCTTGAACAAGACCAGGTGAAACCTGATGCAGATTTCTGGTACAAATACTATTCACATCAATCTTTCTCTCCATTTCCTTATAAAGATAGGAATGACAAAAGTTATTTCCAGTTGTTATTGACCTTCCTTTGGCCTATGGTTCTATGGTTATGAGTCTGAAACGGCTAAACTGAATGAGCTCGATACTGAGCCTCCAGGTAATCATATTGATATAAAAGTTATATCTTAATAGCTCCTGAGGGTCAGGGTTGATAAGACTGATCTTCTATTTGATAGCCATTTGCAGATAACCATTTGCATCACTGCAAAAGAGGGATGCCTCTTTCTTTTAAACTTGAATTTTAATGACTAAGTGTCTGCTATTAAGAACTGAAATACATATTCTCTATATAAAGGATATGATTTTACTGCAATATACCAGGAGTGATCTTTGTAACCTATTAGTCTTGCTAATAAGTTTTTGCTAGAAAGAATGGCTTAAGAATCAATCTTAGACTTCTGGTCAAGATGGCAGAGTAGGTAAATGCTATATTAGCTTCCTCCCATAACCACATCATAATTACAACTAAATTATTGACCAACTAACCTTAAGACCACCTGAAAACTACCTGAGCAGAACTCTTATAGCTAAAGATATAAAGAAGAAGCCATGTCAAGATTGGTAGGAGGGGTGGAGATGTGAAATAAGCTGGTCCCACATACACATATAGCAGTTAAGTCAGGAGGAATATCTCACTGCAGAGGTCCCCACTGAGGAATGAGGGCTCCCAGCTTGGAGCACCAGTGCTGAGGAGTCCCCATAATAGCTGCCTGTGAAAAATCAGCAAGGACTCAGTCCCAGTGAGATGGAGGGTTGCCACAGACCCAGGCATACTCTTAAAGAACTTAAGCAGCGACTCACTCACTCACAAACACTCACCCTAAGCTCTAGTGAAGGGACAGCAATTCGAAAAGCACCTGGAACCTATGAGGAGGAACTGAATTGTCTGGTTTCAGGGTGAGGGCTGGAAGGGCAGCTCTCTCAGAACTAAAGTGCTGGCAAGTGCCATTGTTCCTTAGTTGAATGTTCCCCCCACCCAGACTGCAGGCACAGGTGGGCACCAAATCTAAGTCTCCATTGACCTGGATAACACTGCTCTCATCTCACCCCAGTGATTCCCTGAAACCCCAACCCACCCAACTCGCACACCTACCAAACCTCTTTTAGGGCCTGTTCCACACAAGCTGCCAACTCTGCTGAACTGTGGACTTTCCTAAAATTTCTCAAAGGTCCACAAACTCCAAATAAGAGCAGCTGGCCTCAGCATATCCTGTACCTCTTGATAAGTGGCCACAAGCCTGACAGTAGTGGTAGTGTGTGACTTTGGTTCAAAACATAACCTCTCATTGGTGTCTCCAAGCCCACACAGACAACTACCAACCACAGATCACTTTGTAGCTCCTACCAGGTGATCCTGGGCCAGATACAAGCAGCGGCTGACCTTGGCCTACACTGAAGCCCCTTGCCAGAGGCCCCAGAACCAATACACCTGGTATCCAGCTTCAGACCACACCAGAGCACCACCCAATTAGCACTAAAAGTGACACACCCAAAGGGTAGATTCTGCAGGCACCAGAGCCCCACAAAAGTGAATGTTGCTCAGTGGGGTCAGACCCTGCACAACAACTTGTTCTCTGTAGACAGGCCAGTCCTCACAGTCGGTCAGTCTGGGGGTCAATCTCACCCACTGACATGCCAACAGCAATCAAGGCTCAACTACAACAGAAGAGCACACACAACCCATACAAGGGACAGCCCTAGAGCACCTGGATAAGGTGAACAGGGAGACAGCACCACTGGGACCCACAGGATACTTACTACATAAGGCTACTCTCCCAAGACTGTGAGACATAGCAGATCTACCTTATACATTGAAACAGACATAAGGAGGCAGACAAAATGAGGAGACAAAGAAACATTTCCCAAATGAAAGAATAGGACAAAAGTGAAGAAAAAGAACAAACTGGAGGCAAGCAATCTACCAGATACAAAGTTCAAAACACTGATTATAAGGATTCTCAATGAACTTAAGAGAAGAATAGATTATCTCAGTGAGAATTTCAACAAAGAGATAGGAAACATAAAAAAAGAAGATAGAAAATATAATAAAAGAACCAGTCAGAAATGTAGACTACAATAACTAAAATGAAAACTACATTAGATGGAATCAACAGCAGATTAGATAAAGTAGAGGACTTCAGCAATTTGAAAGATAAGATAGTGGGGGAAAAAAACAATTGGAACAGCAAAAAGCAAAAAAATGAATATAGTTTAAGAGACCTCTGGGACAACATCAAGAGTAAAAACATTCACATCATCAGGGTACTAGAAGGAGAAGAGAGAAAGCAAGGGAGTGAGAACCTATTTGAAGAAATAATGTATGAAAACTTTCCTAACCTGGCAAAAGAAATAGACATACAAGTCCAGGAGAACCCCAAATAAGATGAACCCAAAGAGGCCCACACCAAGACAGATCAGAATTTAAATGCTAAAGTTTAAAGGCAAAGAGAGAATCCTAAAAATAGCAAGAGAAAAGCACCTAGTTATTTACAAGGGAGCTCCTATAAAACTGTCAGCTGATTTCTCAACAGAAACTTTGCAGGCCAGAAGGGATTGGCATGAAATACTCAAAGTGAGAAAAATCAAGGACCTACAACCAAGATTACTCTACCCAGCAAGGCTATCATTTAGAATTGCAGGAGAGATTTAGAATATGAACTTCCCAGACAAGAAAAAGCTGAAAGAGTTCATTACCACCAAACCAGATTACAAGAAGTGTTAGAGGGATTTCTTTAAAAAGAACAAGAAAAAAATTCAAAAATCTGAATTAGAAAATATCACAAACAAAAAATATTCTCATTGATAAAGGTAAATAAAAGCAGTGGATCAACCAACACTAAAATTAGTATCAAGGTTGAAAGGCAAAAGTAGGAAGGTCATATGTAATCACACAAGTAAATTAATGGATACACACAAACATGCACATAAAAGAAGTAAGAAATAATCACAAAAACAGAAACATGATGGGAGTTAGTAAAAATGGTAGTGATTTTAGAATGTGTTTGAACTTAAGTGTGCATCAACTTAAAATAGACTGCTATAAATATAACATGGTATATATGAAGCATGTGTTAACCAGAAACCAAAAATCTTCAAGAGATATATAAGAAATAAAGAAAAAGGAATTCAAACACAACACTACAGAAAATCATCAACAGACAAGAGAAAAGAGCAAGAGAATAAGAATGAAACAGAGAACTATAAAACCAATCAGAAAACAATAAAATGGCAATAACTCCATACTTAGCAATAATACTTTAAATGTAAGTGGATTAAATGCTCCAATCAAAAGACAAATGGATAAAAAAGAACTGGTACATATGCACAATGGAATATTACTCAGCCATAAAAAATGAAACCTCACCATTTGTGACAAGGATGGACGTAGAGCGTATTATGCTAAGTGAAATAAGTCAGACAGAGAAAGCAAAACCACATCATTACACTCATATGTGGAATCTAAAATACAAAATAAATGAACAAACAAAACAGAAACAGACCCTACAGAGAAAAAACTGATGGTTGCTCGATGAGAGGGGGTGTGGGGTTGGGTGAAATAGGTGAAGGGATCAAGAAGTACAAATTAGCAGTTACAAAATAGTCACAGGGATATAAAGGGCAGCTTAGGAAATTTAGTGAATAATATTGTAATAACTGTGTATGGTCTCAGGTTGGTGTAAGACTTATTGGGGGGATCACTTCCTCGGTTATATAAATCTGTAAATCACTATGCTGTACATCTGAAACTAATGTAATATTGAATGTCAACTGTAATTGAAAAATAAAAACATTTAAAACACAGAAGGAATCTTAAAAATTAACTTTGGCATATGTTTCCAAAATTTAATTGGATCATATCCATAATTCTACATGACAGATGTAACCACATCTCTTCTCCCTTCTTCATTGTTAGCAGAATCCTGATTTTGTTTCAGTAGTCACCTCTCTCCCGCAGTGGCCCAGTGTTAGGTCCTGATTTGTCTAAGTCTGTCAGGGTGGTCCTATTCAGCTTGCTTGCAATTCACTTGGGTGTGGACACATGCTACCATTCTGGCCAGTGAGACATCAGGGGAAGCCAGCGGAGGATTGCTTCTGGGAAACATTACACCTAATCTTCAAAAGCTAAACAATGATGAGAAATGACTTTATTGCCACTGGATGTTGTTGAATAAGAATAGGATGCTTAGAACTCCAGCAGTCATCTTGCGATATGAGGAGAGCCAGCCTGAAGATGAGGCCCTAATGAGACAGGGTGGAAAGCTAGAAAGATCCTGGTTTCTTGATGATGTCTTTTAGTCACTAAACTAACCAACTCTGGAGCTGCCCAACCTGTGCACTTTTTATAAGGGATAATAAAGCCTTTGTTGTTTGGACCAGTTGAGTCAGGGTCTTTGTTACCTGTAGTTGAAAGTATCCTGATTACAGGAAGTTAAATTAAGTGGTTTACCTGGGGATACCTTTTACAATTAATTTATATTGGGGAGCAAGCCAGAAAGGTACACTGCTTAAAATCAGAAGTTCTGTGAGAATTTTATTTAGATTTTTCTATGACTTTTGTGGAAAATTAATATTATCTTTAAAATTTGTTAAATCTAAAATGACCTGTTCTGTGCCATAGAACTCCAGAGCCCTGGAGTCTTGATCACTTACCTACAAATTAGAATAGACCCAGAATTGTTTTCTGAGGATGATTTTTGTTCTGCGATATGGTGGTGGTAAGCCATCTGTCCTGGTTACCTGTCCATACAACTGCCCTGGTCAGTTTCCTTAATTTCAGTAAGAGGATCATAATTTTATCCTCAGCTGTATTGACTGCCAAAGCATTTAGATCTGGTTTTAACTAGGAACCCAGAATATCTCCACTCCAAGTTTTTGCTAAATAATACAACTTTCAACTCTCCGTGGTCCAAGATTTATCCAAAGCAAGTTACAAGAATGGAGCTCGCCAAAATGCACATAATCCATCATTCTACTGGATATTAGAAACCTTGCCCTTGGTTCAAGCAGGCCATCCAGCAACCATGGCTATACTCTTATGCCTCCTTCCCTCTCCCAAGTCACCCATCAGCCATAACATTACATTTTAAGTTATATTTTCAACTGATGATTTTAAAGAAACAACCATCTAAATTCTGTATTATACGTAACCCTACTGAAGGAGTAGCCTAGAATCTGAGTGGAGGAAAACATAGTCCAGCAAACAAAAAGAAATATCAAAATAATGCAAATTCTCAACTTGTGTTTCTTAAACAGAGCAAATGCAATACACAGTTCACAGCAATATTTCTTAAAATCTCATCTACAAATTTATTACCTTGTAGTCATAATTTCATGGGTGTCTACATATGAGGTCAGAAAATTAAGTTTGCAAACTCATCCTAGAAAAAGTGCTACATACCTCATTGCTGAATATCACTACAGTCACCTTCAAAGTACTCCCCTTGGTAAGCTATGCACCAACACCAGTGCTTAGACCACCCTTCAAAGCAATTGTGGAACTCTTTTCTGGAATGGCCATCAGAGCTGTAGTCATACTACGCTTGATGTCCTGAATGTCAACAAAATGTCTTCCTTCCAATATTTCCTTTATCTTCAAGTAAAGAAAGAAGTCATTGGGGGCCAGATCAGGTGAGTAGGGAGGGTGTTCCAATACAGTTATTTGTTTACTGGCTAAAAACTCCCTCACAGACAATGTCGTCTGAGTTGGTGCATTGTCGTGATGCAAGAGCCATGAATTGTTGGCAAAAAGTTCAGGTCGTCTAACTTTTTCAAGCAGCCTTTGCAGCACTTCCAAATAGTAAGCTTGGTTAACTGTTTGTCCAGTTGGTACAAATTCATAATGAATAATCCCTCTGATATCAAAATAGTTAGCAACATCATTGCAACAAGTTCACGAACTTAATTGTCAGACCTCGTATATCAAATAACATCACATAGTAGTACACTTTAAATATATGCAGTTTACTGTATGTCAATTATACCTCAATAAATCTGTAAAAAATAATAAATAAAACTACCAGAAGAAAATGCCACCTGTGTTCCACCATTACACCTACAATTTCTACAGAGTCTCTCAACTCCTAAATCCCTAGGAACATCCCTGACTTGTCCTACGCTTCCTACCCATTGTCCTTCACCATCCTACCCCCTTTTCTACCATTTCTTCTTCATGAACCTTAGAAAAACCGGTCCACCTAAAATAGGACCTGCTTAGAAAACAGGGGGAGGAGGAAAAAACTAATCAGCCAAACCAGAACCTTCGTTGAGGAGGAGTGAAAGCATGGGAAGGAGAGGCTAGGAACACTCAGTTTTTTCAGCCCTCACAAAGAAATGTCCTGTAATTAAATGTACCACTGGGACGATCTCAGCCACGTAGAGCACAGACCTGACCTATACCTCTTCTCAGAGTTTTCAATGGAAACCAATTTCAAGTTGGCCATTTCTTGAGACTTCTTGTTTTGTTTTGTTTCTAATGACACAGCTTCTATTTAGTGAACACATACCAGTGCATTGTCCCTTAGTTTGTAACTCCAAGTGGATCAAGTCTTAAGTTTAGCCCCTGTTCCAATGTTTCAAGACTACCTGTAGTCTTAGTCTAACCATCAAGAGAAACTGTGCTCTCAGCTCCTATCTGCCGCAATGATTTCAGCCTAGCATACAGCTAGAGTGCAGCACTACAGGTTCGTGAACCTACCTGGTAGCTCCTCGTATGCCCCCAATGAAACAGGGACCCATACCCTCCAGTCTCAGAGTGGAAAAAACTCCAATAACTAAGATTTCAAAATAAAACAATTCCTGATTATATTTCTCAAACATTATGAAGGACATACATAATCAACAGCAATGTTTGTTAAAACCATTTTGTTCTTGTGCTTCTTTCATGCCTCATGGCCATTCCAAGCCAACCTCTCCTTCAAAAACTCCTTAAAGGATCCCTCTCCCGACCTTAGTTCACTCATATCTTGGCTTCCCATCTGCTTCCTCTCTTCTTAGTCATCAACAAAATCCATAAAAAAACAAGTCTGCGAAGGCAAAACTGTCTTTATATGTTGGAGGAGGAAAAGAAACTGAATGAACAAAGCCAAAATACCCTCTAAGGAGCAGGGTACAGGGAAAGGCTGGCAACATTCATATATTAATACATTTGCTCCATCAAAATTCCTGAAGGGCTTCGACAGGAGAATACGTCATCTGTTCTATCACTGTGTCCTCTTCCTGTGAACAACAGGAAAATATTCAAGTGTCAGTATTACGAAAAGCTGTGCTTCTACTAAACAGTAGATTCATTTTCATGGATATTGAGAATCCTCTTCTGTGTCTGCACAGGTCATTAAGAAGTCTAGAGCCAAATTTACACCATAACCCTAGTAACATGCAGTATAGTATCTATAGTATACAAACTTATGTGCTAATATGACATCTGGATTTGATATTTCCTGTGCTTGTTTTTCTCGTCTACCGATTCCCTCATCCATTTATAGTCTACGTAATTTTATAAATGGTTTCAGATCCTGGTGGAATGAGGTGATGTATTGAATAAATGAATGAATGAATGAATGAATGAAAACACACATATCTTCCTTCGCTTTTTTTTTTTTTTTTTTTACTTCAGCTCTACCATACTACCAACTCATTTCTATCTGGGTTCCCTTCTTTCTCCCAGTGACCTGGGATCAAAAGCTAGACATCATTTTTGGCTCCTCTTGTGCCTTCTCTCTGAGGCAATCATGAGTCCTGTCAGTTCTCACTTCATTTACTGCTGCAGATCTGTTTCTTCCTTTCCATTCTCACAGACGGGCCCTCATCACCTCATGCCTACGCAATTGCAATATTTTCCTAACCAATTTCCCTGGCTACAGACCTTCTCCACTATAAATCATCTTACAAAGGCTGCACCATTATTTCTAAAACACCACCTGATGCATAGAAATTTTTTGGTCTTTCCTAAATTTAAACCCTAAACTCAAATTTTATTTAAAAACTGTTACAATTCTTTTACATCTAAACTATCTTTGAGGTTTTCCAGATGGTCCCTGGGTAACCAAAAAAGATTTATCCCCTCACCTAAGGAGACGAGTAATACTAAAATAATAAGGTATGTTTCATGCTTTTCGTATTTTAATTAGCTCTATCAACTATACGAGTGACTGAAATCATTGTGTCAATGCCTACTTGTTGGACCGAGATGTCAAATGAGCCTTTTGTTTTTTAAAGCAAAAACTAGACTAACCCTGCTTTGGACATTATAACTTAACCCTTCTCATGATTTGTGCATTCAGGGCAAGGTTATATTTTAACTGTACTTATTCAGAACTAGGAGCTTATCATAAGCCCGTTGCTTATGTTTTTCTCAACCCCCTCACCTAAGGTTTATCCATCTTGTTTATCTGCTGGAAGCAACCTAACAACAACCAACACTTTAGGCCAGTTGATTATCACCCGTAAAATTCTTGTGCTGTCTGCTTCCTACACACTGGTTAAGTGCTGCTCTGATCTAGACCCAGTTATCCTACCCTCTCTTCCTAACATAAGCGAATCGCGTGACATCTAAGAGCTGCTGTAACAATGCCCTGCTAGGATTTAACTGATGGTCAACCCTGATGACGACCCTAACATGATATCATTTGGTGATTACTCACATATTAAGAATAGTCAATGTATACTTTATGTTGTATGAATAATATATTCCAAATATTCTGTTACCAATAGCTTACTCTTCTCAGATAGCTGTCATGAGCATTCCCCAATTAAGACAGGTCTAAGTTAACGTTGTTAAAGTTGCAACATTGTTCATGATTTTGACATATTATTTTTTAAAAAGGATTTTTCTAACTTCTTTGGACATCCCAATCAAAAATGTAAAAAGGAAATTAAATGTCTACTTATTATAAATAATTCAACATCTGAAAAAAAATCTCAGCAATTAAGACTGAAGTCCATTCTGAAAGAAAATGTATCAGCCAACTATTATACAAAAAACAGCTCTTACTGGTTTTACTACCATTAAAAGACAGTTGTTCAATTTGATTTCTGAGGAAAATGGTCTTACTCAAATACAGTAACGCACTCCACTAGAAAGAAAAGATAGTGACTATTTCAAAATTTTTTCACATCCTTAGATGTCTTTCCAAACCACATCTCTAGGCCTTTATACATAGGCACTAAAAAGTAATCCAAATGATAACGTCAGGGTCAAATTGATTCAGATTTTACAAAACTATGGGTGGGAAAAAAATTTACCTGAGAGACACAACAGGTGATCAAATCTTGCCTTACTTATAATTATCATAATCCAGAAAAAAAATCGACGATTTAAAAAAAAAAATCTCACTTTACAGTTAAAATATTTAAGGAAATATTTAAAGCAATGTGTCATTGACATATCATTCCTGAGACTCTAAGAACATAAAATGAGGTAATGGTATTTTATAATCAAAACTATCCTGGTTTTCTATTTCTTGAGATCTGTCAAACTGCCATAAATTCTCACTATATAAAATTGTTACATAAAGCCCTGTGAGTCTCAACTGGACTCTTCTACTGACAGATGCCATTTGGAACATCCTGGTCTTGCCAGATATAATCAGGCTGACATGTAGTCATACGTCCAACAAATGTGATCTGCAATTCCAAAAGGTACATGGCTGAATTCACCACCTCATGATACAGATTTAGAAGACCAATTATATTCAGACTCCAATGAAAGTAAGACTTAAAATTACATGGAAAAGGGCCATTTCCATTACTCTTAACCACAAATAACTGTTCTTAAGTTCCAAGACATACATCATAGACACATGCTTGCTGGTAAACACACTTAGGACCCTCCATGTGGATCCTAGAGTCTAACCCACTGTATATCTGGCTCAAAGCTCACCAAAAGGCCTCCAGAAGCAGACAACTTCTGAAAGTCATCACCTTCCTTCCTAGCCCTCTATGAATGAATAAGGTGACATCAAGTATACAGGTTTCCTTTTAATACCTTTGGATGATCATCTATGATTGGATTAAAGGACTTGTCATTGGACTTAAGAATTATTGTTTGTCTCTGTCTTCTTTACTTTTGTTTTGATCTCTTTTGTTCTCTTCTCAACTGCATACATTCCCATAAAATTCTCTGAATTACATTTGCCTTTCTCAAAGAATTGTAGTGAACACTCTCAACTGATGGTTCTTGGCACCAATTCAACGCCAACAGGAATCCCCAATTTGGACTGCAGTGAAGAGGAAGCTTTACTCGGCAAACAGCTCAGCTGTGATGCAGCATGGCTGTGAAAACAGCATGGTTGTGGAACAGCTCAACAGTATTACAGCTCAATTATGAAGCAGTGCGGCTAAGAGGCAGTGCTGGGGCCAGGTTCTTCTCCAGCTAGACAGCTCTGCTCTGCTCTGGTCTGCTCCACCTGCTCCAGTCTGCTCCAGAAAGACATTTTTGGTGTTTCAGCTCCAGCCAGGAAAATGCAGTCTTCAGTCTTTCGTAAAAGAGAAAGTGCATTCGCTGAGCCACAGGGTAGCTAACTTATACGAGGTTAGGCAGTTAAGTTTGTGAACTCATCCTAGTGCAACATACCTCATTGCTGAATATCACTACGGTCACCTTCAAAGCACTTCCCTTGGGAAGCTATGCACTGACGCCAGTGCCTTCAAAGCAATTTTGGAACTCTTTTTCTGGAATGGCCATCAGAGCTCTCGTCATGTTATGCTTGATGTCCTGAATGTCATCAAAATGTCTTCCTTTCAATATTTACTTTATCTTCGGGTAAAGAAAAAAGTCATTGGGGGCCAGATCAGGTGAGTAGGGAAGGTGTTCCAATACAGTTATTTGTTTACTGGCTAAAAACTCCCTCACAGACATTGCCATGTGAGCTGGTGCATTGTCAGTGATGCAAAAGCCATGAATTGTTGGCGAAAAGTTTGAGTTGTTTGTCTTTTTCACACAGCCTTTTCAGCACTTCCAAATAGTAAACTTGGTTAACTGTTCAATTAGTACAAATTCATAATGAATAATCCCTCTGATATCAAAAAAGGTTAGCAACATTGTCACAACAAATTCATGAACTTAATTGTCAGACCTTGTATAGACAGAAATCCCTTCCTCTGGTCCCTGATTGGTCCATCCTTATGCAAATGGGGATTCCAAATCCTTGCAGTTTGATTGGTCCAAAAAACTGTCCTGGTTGGTCAGAATGAAGCTGCTCTGACTGGTTGGTGAAGATATTGATGGTGATATAAATGCACAGTTCTGATTGGACAAAGAAAGTCTCAGTCTTATTGGGTGAAATACAATTCCAGGAACTCCTTTATAAGGGCTGGCTCTCATGGCAGGAACACAGCACAGGAAGGCAGTTCAGAACAGGAGTCAGGCAGCTCAGTGCAGGCTTCTCCCTGAAGCCCGGTCTCCCTGAGAGGCCCATTTAGAAACGGCAACTCGGCTTTGTTTTTTGTTTTTGTTTTTTAATTTGAGACCAGTTAGCCACTTCTTAGTATTTCCTTCTCAGGTACCATACCACCCAACTTTCTACATATTAAATTTGATATACAGCCTCAACAATCACTATATATATATATCACTATATATATACACTATATATATAGTATATATATAACAATCACTATATATATATGTTGATTACAATATATATATTGATTACATATATACATATTACATATATATATATACACATATATATATATAAAGTTGGACATATAAGCTTTAATGGAATTCGAGACCCTTATCAATTAGCTGCTGTTACTGATATTTTTCGGAACCTCAAAGGGATCAAAGGTCATCAAAAAATAAGGAGACCTGTAACTGATTATGCAAACTGTCCAATTGTTTTCCCATAGAGCTATGCAGGAATCATTGCATGATTTTTTTTTTTTTAACTTTCCCCAAGATTTTTTCCTCCACAATTAAACCAATGAAGCTCAGACTGTTATTAGTACCTATTAAACAGCACTTCAGTGGATATCCTTGAGTCTACTCTTCCTGAATAATAAGCGGTCTTCTTGTCCTTACCATACCAAAATGTGATCTAATCTTTAGACATAGTAATTTAGTTTTTCTGAGTATTCAAAGCCATTCCTTCATTTGCTCACATTTTTTTGAGAGCTTTGTAAGGTAACTTATCAAGAGTTGTCCAATATGGTAGATTTCATTGGTTTACATGAGGATTCCTGATCTATAATATAGGGTTCATAATTTATCTCTGACAATGGCCCCAATACCAACTAAAACAACACAAAATTAGGTTGCTCAAGAGGCTAGTTTCAATTTGTTGTCTAAAATAGTCCCAAATAATAAAAATGCTCTAGACTATTTACTGGTCAGTCAAGATGGAGTTTGATAATATTTAATGCATTTTATTGTACCTAGTTGTAAATGCACCCAAAAAATCCAAAACAATTTATCAATAAAGGGGATAAAAGTCACTTGGTTAATTAAAACTGATCAAACCAATTATTTGAGACTTATTCTCCTGATTAGGCCTAGGATGACTAAAAATTGAATGCAAAATAGGTTCCAATGTTCTTTTGATATTTGTAATTATCCTCATACATGTCTATCTTTATCCACCCTTTACTCTTGACAATGCATCAAAAAGAGACCAAGGCCCTCATGATAACTGCTTCTTTAAGAGTTTTGACAAAACTCTGTACCTCTGTTTTTTCTCTCTCCTCCACTAGAAACATAAGTTTCATGAGAAGAGGGACTTTGTCTTGTTCACACTGTACCATCAGTGCCTAGATGTAATAGTGTCTGGCATGTAAAAGATGCTCAATAAGAATTTGTTGAACGAGTAGGCTTCCCTCCCCTGCACAGGTAGAGGACAATATAGAAGTATTCTTAATACTTGGAAGGAATAGTCCAGCTTGCCTTTTGATGGTGGCCATATGTATGGTCCTGACAGTAGTCATTCAGGGGGCACAGCAATCCACTGTCAGCAGATACCTCTGGGGAGCTGTCAGGACAAATAGCTCAGAAGTTGGGCTTTGTCATCCACTGTTGCTTAAATAACCAAGACTGGGTCTCGGACACAGTATGCATTTCTGAGAATTCCAAGATTTATTTGGGGAAAAAGGCTTCAGAAGAAATTAACTTCTTGTAGTCAACTGCCATCAAGACATGGATATGTATTTTAATGGGACCACAGTTGTGTTTACCCGCTTTAGACATTGGAATTACACTTACATTTTCCATTTTGAATATGTATAATCGGTCTCCCTATCTCAATTGTAAATTTCTCAAGGGCAGGTATTAGATATGAATGGGGAGTTTTATTGGCTAACGATAGAATGAAAATAACCCCTAGAGGTTTAAATCTAGGGAAATGAAGAATAATTAAAAGTAAGTTAAAATCTTCCTATTTTATCCTATACACTACTCATAAGACTCCTTAAAATAAATTTTAAACCATGCCATGCTAGAAAATGCAGCGGCAAGGGGGCTGACTGAATCAATACAATTGAATATCCAACGTGAACTGGTGGTAGTGTCTGCTATTGTCTTTCAGAATAGCCAAAAAGAGCTTCTTTTTTTCTCTTTGTTATTCAGAGAAGAGCCCAATGAGAACCTGACCAAGAGTAAATGGGTTAAACCAGATTTAGCTACTGACTACTGTGATCCTGATTCCAACATTTAACTTCTTTCCAACTGTATTTCCTTCTGTTAAACAAGGATCATATTTGTCTGTGTCTCACAAAGTTGTTACAAAAGATTACATAACATAGAAAGGCATATATAATGTAAATTTATTCTATATTAAAAGTGTTTGAGTACTCCTACAGTCATCAAATGCATTTTAAGCAGTTTTTATATTGTGGGCCATTTGCTGTCACTGAAAAAAACACGATTCTCTAAGGACAAGGTCACTGCTTTGCAAAAATACATTGAAAGCAAAGAATCCTCTGCATGAAGTATTTCTGAGGGGGAAGCCATTATTTCAGTCCAGAAATGTTTAGCTATAATTTCTGCAGGATTTCCAAAAGTGGAAGGGAAATCAACATGTTGGGATCATTAAAAGTTACATCTAGCTCAGGCCAACAGCTTAACCTGTTTGCTTTTATTTTTAACTCCCGGCTCAGAGCAGGCAGTATTGTCGCTGCTGATACCTATATTGCTATAGACATATATTACTCACTGATAACCTCAGCTTCTTGCTAATGCAGAGGAAGCATCGTCATATGGGAACCATTTTTTATAAACTAGGTTAAAAAGTTGAATGGATTACTCAATAAATGTCAGGGGAAAATTGTAAATAACATATATGAACAGGACATAGACATTTGTAAAGACCCCAAGAAGTTTCAAATATTTCCTGTCTGTTTTTTTTTTTGTTACTTATTATCACCATGCAGTACAGTTTGATGTCTGATACATACAAATCTAACTCAGAAAAAGAAACCATTTTGTTTCTGGAGAGTGAAGCACAGGGAAGCCACTTGGCAGTTACCGTGTCTTTCAATCTCAGGATAACGTGCGAATCAGAGAACCAGGAGTGTCAGGGAGATGGTTAGATGGTAGGCACTTAGATTTTCTATTTTGTCTTAAAAGACCTTGCGAAGATAAATTGTCTATTCTCACCTCGAGTGGTCTAATGTTTGAGCTGTCAGATCAACCCAAAGCTTCTCTTTGCCTGGTTGAGCTCTTCTTTGCAGCAAGTTCAGCAAATATTCCATCTCCTTTGAGGAAAATGGAAAACAACTGTCTAGCATTATCTCCTGACTACTGTTGAAATTCACGACGCTGCTGCTACTGCTGCTGAGTGTGTGTGTGTGTGTGTGTGTTTGTGTGTGTGTGTGTGTGTGTGTGTGTGTGAGTGTGTATAACCTAAACAGCACCTTGATAAGAATAGATGAGGAAAAATACTTTCTCTGGGTGGGTGTATGTTCTAGCAAGCGGAAGATGCCTTAGTATGAAAAAAAGTTGCTCCTCTTCCTGATGAATTCAGCCTGAGCCAGAGCAGTTTCACAAGCCCTCATTGGCCTCCTTGGTTGCAACACTTTGTGCAGTGCACAATCCCTACAACTGTATGGAATAATTCTTCAGTCCTCGATAATAATCATTGTTACAGCCTGGCTTTCTAGCAATAACATTGTCACATATCTGTCTGTATTTTAGAATTTACAAATATCTTTTAATATTACCTTTTAGAATTCCTTCAAGAATTACTTAAAGAGATATTATTTCTATTACTTACATAAAGAAGCTTAGATAGGTTAAAGTACATAGTAAGTGACAAGGTCAGGTATTAAGGACCAAGACTTCTGTTTCATATCCAGTCCTGGGACTACAGCATCAAAGCTTCGCATTTATTCCCCAATCTAAACACTACAGCTGATTTGACTATTTGTCATGCAAAAGCTTGTCTGCGTTTGCTTCTCTTGTGACTGTAACATGACTATTTCACACTACAATTTGACAACATTCATCAGAATGTTAATGCCACTTTTCCTCAGGTTGCCCTCATTTTGTACCTGTGGCATTTCGTTTTAGATCCTAAATGCCCACTTGAACTTAATTATTTATTATGCCCATTTTTAATTCTTTTTCTGATACCAGGTTAACAACTCCCTCCTCGTCCGACCTGACTTAGTGGCATCTACAAATTTAGCCAACAGAAGTTCAATACCTGATTTTAAGTCATGTAGGACATCTCTTATCTTCTACTATTGATAGAACGCTTTGGTAAAAGTGTTGAAGTGTATAAGGCTATGTCTATAAATACAGTGGAGCAAGAGTCAGCAAACTTTATCTGTAAAGGGCTTGAGAGTAAATATTTTAGGTTTTTGCAGACCATAGGGTCTCTGTCACAACTATTCAACTCTGCTGTTATGGAAAAAAAAAAACAGTTGTAGACAATACATAAACAAACGGGCATAACTGTGTTTCAATACAGCTGGATGTACGGACACTAAAATTTGAATTTCATATAATTTTCACATGTCACAAAATACTCCTTTCCTTTTAATTTTTTTTCTAACTATTTAAACATCTAAAAACCATTCCTAGCTCATAGACTATATAAAACAGGTTAGATTTGGCAAGGTTTGCTAGCCCTGAGGTATAGATCAATACTTATATGGTATTAACATATTATGAGCCAGATACATATCTAGTAAGGGGTTAATATCCAAAATATATAAATAACTCATACAATTCAAGAGCAAAAAAACAATTGGATTTAAAAAAAGGGCAGAGGAACTGAACATTTTTCCAGAGAATACATACAAACGGCCAACAGGTACATGAAAAGATGCTCATAACCACTAATCATCAGGGAAATGCAAATCAAAACCACAATGAGATATCACCTCACACCTGTCAGAATGGCTGCTATCATAAATGTCTATTACATTGTTTTGTATACCTGAAACTAATAATAAAAAAATTTTTTAATTAAATTTTTTTTAAAAAAAGACAAGAGATAACAAATATTGTCAAGTATATGGACAAAAGAGAATCCTTTCGCACTATTGGTGGGAATGTAATTGGTGCAGCTACTATGGAAAACACTATGGAGTTTCTTTAAGAAAATTAAAAATAGAACTACAGTATGATCCAGGAATTCCCCTTCTGGGTATTTATCTGAAGGAAATGAAATCACTATCTCAAAGAGGTATCTGAACCCTATGTTCACAGCCAAATTACTTACAATAGACAAGATATTGAAACAACACAAGGCCACCATTGGATGAATAACTGAATAAGATGTGCTACACACACACACACACACACACACACGCACACACACACACACACACACACACACACACACAGAGTGAAATATTATTCAGCCATGAAAAAGGAAATTCTGCCATTTGTGACAATATGGATAATCCTTGAGGGCATTGTGCTGAGATAAGTCAGACAGAGAAAGATAAATACTGTGTGAGCTCGCTTAGGTTTGCTAGCCCTGATGTAGTAACCAATACTTACATTAACATATTGTGAGCTAGGGACAATTATAATAACTTGTGTGCTCCCCATTCTCATTTTCCTTGGCAATAAGATCTAAAGCCCACAGATAGAAACTGAAAAAAAAAAGCCTTTAATGAAGTTAATTTCAAATTGAATCTAGGAACAACTGCTTCCTTCAAGTTTGATTACAAATTGCTATAGCTAAATATATTCATCTATTCATATAATGTTTCAGATTTTCATATTTCCCTTTTTCCTTCAAACTTTGGCTTTATGAAATGTTCACAGGAAAAACATATGAAAAGATTTTTGTCCATGTTAATAATAAATAGCTCTACTCCCTATGTTGCCCTTAGCTCTGAAATCTGATTGGCCATGTGGAATTCTTCCTGTCTTGGGTGATTTTACTTCAGGCCCCACAGTCCAGGTCCGTGGTAATACTTGGTTTCTAGTTTGGTTAAGTGCTTCTGTGAGTTAAGTAAATGATTTGGATTCAGAACAGTAGGTTCTGGACACATCCTTTTTCCCGAGGAATTTTAAACTGGTAGGATGACTTGGGGAGAAGGTTAAAGAAATGGAGAAATGACCTATGGTGGAAAATTTAAAGTGGCCTCTGAGACTACCGGCTCATTAGGGCTTTGGACCTGAAAACTCACTAGAAGACGAAAACTGTTGTATACTGTGGATTTAGCTATTGTAGGTTTTCGCTGTGAGGTCTGGATCACAGACAGTTGTCTAAACCTTCCTGGTTTGCACAGTCCTGACCCTAGTGGCCTCCACTCCTTTGCCGCATCCTGTCCTCAGGTACCTCTGCTCCTGGCTTCTTCTGCCTCCACCGGGGATTCCTAGGTTTCTGCCTCTAACATTTGCCTCCACCTTCATTGCTGTGGCTGCCCACGGCTGGCCTTATGAAGTAGGGATTCTCTTTCCTTGGTGTTCTGCTCTTTTCAAAGGCAAAGTTGGGTTCTTGGGGAGGAGAAGAATGCAAATTAAAACCAGAAGGTACTATGTTTCTGTATCAAATCAGTTATGAATATGTAGTATATTTAATGCTGTTAAAGGTGTCGGGAAACATAGTGTCACATAACAGAGATCCATGTGTAAATCGGAACACGGGGTAGCCCTGTTGGGATACAATTTGACAACACACATCAAGAGCCTTAAAAGTGCTGGTATCCTTTAACTGCGTAGCCCATTTCTAGGAAGATATCCTGGCAGAAGAATTCTCAATATAGAAAAAAGCTTTCAGCACAAATATATTCATTATAACATAATTATGACAGAAAAAGTAAAACCTAAATATCCAACTGTCAAGGAAATACTAAGTTAACTAAGCTGCATATAGCTGATGGGTAGTGTAAATATTTATAATACAAGGAAAAGTGAAAAATATGGAGAGAAAACTGTGTACAGTATAATTCCCACTATTAAAAAATAGTTGCATAAAAAATTGGAAGAAAATATTAATATATTCCAAATGATACTTTTCATATGTTTGTGCACTTGATAAGTACAACTGTATGTACACTGGAGAAAACACAGAAAAAGGTTAAGGATGTATTGCTTAGAGAAAAGAGCTGAGCATAAAATTGCATGAACAAAATGAGTGCAATGATTAAAAAAAACAAAACTCTACATCAAGGGCATCAAACTTAAATAACTACAGAAGCCAAACAGGCAGCATTAACAAATAAAAGAAACTACATCAGGACAATTTCCAAATTGGTAAGTACATGCCTCTTCTGAGGGTGACCACCTCTCTTCAGCTCCTGCCATTTGGGAATGCACGTTCAAGTATTCAAGAAAAATCCTAAATCTGGATTTAATGTGAAACCCCTTCATTTTTTGCATGTTAAAGTCAATATAAATCATAAATATATTGCATGGGCCAAATAAAAATCTGCCAGTTTTGTGTTTTTTTTTTTTTGGCTCAACGGCTGCCCATTTGCATTCTGCTCTATATCTGAATAAATACATACATGCATACATATAAACAGACGTTAGAGACAACCCAATCAAAATGGAAACAGCTATCATGGCTAGATGCTGGGGCTCTGGTGACTGCTATTACTTTCTATGCTTCCAAACATTCTAAATTTTCTTTAATACACATGGCTGCTTTCATAATAGAACCTTTAAGCATTATTTTTCACCAAAGTACAGAGTTTATCTTATTTTTAAAATTTCTCAGGATCTGGAGTTTCTTTTCCTTATTACCCTCTGCATATTATATCCATTTAATTAAGCTTTTCATTGTTCTTAAAGGGATGTTACAGAAAGCACCAACTGATCGTATATATATATATATAGATATAAGACCTAAAGACACCAGAATAAAAAACGACAACCGTGTAAAGTGGCCTGACCACTCTCGCTCTCTTTCCTCAACCCTTTGCGACTTCGTCCCACAGAAACCCAATCAGAAGGTATCATGTCCCTTGAACCCTCTTTATTACGAGAGTGCCACTGAGGAGGGGGGGGAGGGAAGGGAAATTGCCAAGCTTACGAGAACTTATAATAATGCAAGAAGAGTTGATGGCATGGAAAAAGTGAAAGATTTTGCATCTTACCCAGAATTATTTTAATAATTCTACTTTAAAAGCTGAGCTGTTTCTCCAGGCATTAAAAAAAAAAAAAAAAGCAACAAAAGACCATCTGCAATTCTACTCAAGACAGAGCTGCAGATATCGGAGAGAAAATATAAAGGAAGTTAGATTTGCTCTTCTACAAGTTCAAGTGCCATTAAAGGTCTTTTTTATTTTCTCTCCCCACCCCCCCCCCCACCGGTTTTTTAAGCCATTGTTTCTCAGTCTAGTTGTAGGAAAGGCCCTCTTTTAATTTCCTTTATATTTTCCTTGTAAGTTCAAAAGAACAATTCGGGTTTCACTTTGTGTTTAGAGGTGGCAGCCTTGTGCATGGCAGGAGTCATACTTGCATTTATTCTTTTGCTTCTTCATGAGAATGTACTGGGTTCCCAGGTCTGCTCTAAGAGCCCCTGGGGGATTTTCTGCTTGGGTATAACAAGCCAGTGTTTGGGGAAGTTTTTTGTTTTTTGTTTTCAGGGAGTCCTGGGGCATTGTGGTGGGCAGGGGATAGTGAGGTCAAGTGGTTAGAGGGAGAGTTTGTATACTTTTGAACTTCTGCCAGAAAAATCTAGGGACTTGATGATCCCTAGATTTTTCCCTGAAAGGTTCTATGGTTTGTCTCAGTAATGTGCTGGTAAATGTTTAACAACCAGTTCTTTAAGGATAAGAGTCCTGGTTTATAGCATTTGATGATTTTTATGGTGCAAATACTCCCACCATAGCTGATTTCACTGAACGGAGAGCCAAGAAGAGATATGCACAATCGTCACCTCCAGCACACTACTAGTTTATCTCCTCTGCTCCATGATGATCAAGCCAAAGAGCCTCTGGCTTTCCAGTAGGGTTGCTCAGCCCTGTAAGAAGTTTTTGCTATAAAGAAATGCAGCTTTATTTTCTGCTGCTGTTTTAACCTCCTTTGTTTAGACAGAGTCTTATTCTGTGATCTTTTTTTTTTTTAGCTTATCTGATTGTTTAATTTTATCTTAACATATTTTACTGTTTTATCTCTCTTCCTGTATTTTGTCATTTTCATTTTATTTCTTTACATTGCTTACTTATTTCAGATGGGAACGCTGAATTTGGAATCACCCCTTCACTAAAAGAGGTAGAGAGCTCATGTCATGGTCAGCAAAAATAGATCCTCTTGCGCTGGCTTTGGCAGCATGTGTACTGAAATTGGATTGTTTCCGAGATTAGCATGGCCCCTGTGCAAGCATGACATGCAAATTCATGAAGCATTGCATACTTTTTCTAGGGGCCATCTATCTATATGGTGGTGTTAGATGACTCAGGCAGATGCTTACGCAAAGGATGGCTTTTTTCTCTAACTGAGTTAACTTTGTCACCGCTGCCACCATCATAAGTCATCTCAGAAATTACTGAAATGACATGGATAGAATACGTACTGGGGTGAAAGTCAGGCTGACTTCACCACTAGCTTTCTGTGTGACCTTCTACATGTCATTTAAGCCTCTCAGGAACTTTAGTTTTCTTAAACTGATCCTCGAGCAGCAAAAGGTGGCTCACTCCTGACTCTATTGGGCAAAATATAATGAATTAAAAATTCTGTCGATTGGATCTGCCCCTTCCTCCCCAACCAGGACTCTATGGTAAGAGAACATATGGGCCTCTGGGGATGGGACGCAACCATTGCTTCCATCCTGTGTTGATTTGTATTCCCTCAGGAAATGCAAATCCCAAGCTCATCCGCAAGTGCTGAAATATAGGAAGGACACGGGAGGAAGTCCATCTTTACCTGTATATCTACATCACTGTAGTAACCTTGCATTTCTTGCCCTTTCTCTATATATACGTGCCTGGACCTTTGCTGTCTTCTTTGTGAACAGAAGTCCCTTCATCACTGCACTTGTCATCTACTTTGTGTAAAACCCCTTCGTTTACCCCTAACCCCTGAATATCTATGAAATAATATTAAAAATTAAAGAGAGAGAAATAAAAGAGTCCTCTCAACTCATTTAAAACAGTTGTGAAGGTAATAATACATTTGTTTAATTTTTACTACAGAAGTAAAACATGTTCTTTGCAGAATATTAGTAAATACAGTTAGCAAAAGAAAAAAATAAGCAAAATGAAATAAGTAAAAATCACCCATAATTCTAACAACCAGATATAACCACTAAATAACTGGCACATATCTTTCTTGACATATACATATATATGTGCTCATAAAATGAGTTTCTACTGTTCATTCTGTTTGGTAACTGTCTCCTTTCTATGTCAAGAAACACATTTTTACTGTATCACTTTTAATTGTTGCAGTGTGAGCATTCCATTATATTGATATGCCTTATTTAACCAATTCCCTATAGTTGGCATTTAGGTTGTTTCTTATATCTTGCATCCTTGCACATACATTTTAATATATTTTTGTGATTATACTTTTGGCTAAATTTCTGAAATTATAACTGCCGGATATTCCCGATACTTTTTAGGCTTTTGATAGGGTTGAAGCTATAGATTAGAGGGTGGGGGAAGTGTAAGGGGCTACATCTGGAAGAAGCTGAAGTGATAAAAATGCTATTATAGAGAGTGGAAACCGTGAAATACTTTGTATTTAAAATTAGAGCTGAAGGGAGAGGGGGAAAGAAGACATGACCTTATCCCAGAAATGGGTTTCCTTGAAAGATGGAAGCGTGCTAACATGGGAGTAAAGGTGATGTATTGGATGCTGTCAGAGATCTTGGAAATTTGAGCTTTAGGACTAAACTCAGTTGCCTCCTGGGAGAGAAACGACATTAGTTCTGCTGCTCAGACTGGGAATGAGCAACTCTATTAGTCAGCTCTTGCTGCAATTCCACTGTTTCACACACACACACATACACACCCCTTCTTAGTGGCTCAGAATAACGAATGTTTATTTCTCACTCATGGTCTGCAGGTCAGAGGCAGTGAATCTTCTTCAGGCTGAATATGGGTTCAGGATGCAGGACTCTCTTGCGTGTCTTCTTTCAGTCATGCTGAAGGACCACCGGCTTCTGGAACATGATCTAATGGGGCAACCTACAAAGCTACTGAAGCTGGGTTTCAAACTGTCACGGGACTTCTTTGCCCACATCCCATTGGCCAAAGTGAGTCACATGGCCAAGCCCTCCACCTGAAAAAGGAGGAGATGGACTCCACCTGAAAGGGAAGGGAAGTGGTGAGCGGAGTAGTTGCTGAACAATATTCAGTCAATCACAGCAGCCCTTCCAGGTATTGCACATTTAATAAAGGTGTTGCATGAGCTAGTTTCTCCTGAAAGTTCTCCTGAGCCAAACAAACAAACAAACAAACAAACAAACAAACAAACAAACAAACAAACAAACAAAAAGTGGACGATAAAATGGTGGAAAGCAACCAAATGAGCAGCTTGCTATGTAGTTTCCTGGGAGGAAATCCGTCACACAAGCTCCAGGCCACCTCTAAGTAGATGACAGAGAAGGTGGGTTGAAAGTGTTGCCCGGTTTTGAGGGGCACCTAGCTTACATATGATTTGGGGGGCTTCTTTTGAAAAAAGAAATGCAAAATTACAAATATAGAATTAGATTAAAAGTGTTTATTTAAAGTGAGAAAATAAACCACAAATCACACATTTTGAAAAAATTAATAATTACCAAGAATATCCCAATTCTAGAAAAACAAGATATTTTAATTAACTAACTACCTGCACACCTACATGTTTTCCTATATTTTTTTGACTGCAAATATTTTGGCAATCTCTTTATTTGACAACAATTTTATAATAGCATTCTCGATAGAGAGAATAGATAGGTTTAGTCTTTACTGTGGTAGCTTCTGATTCTGGATTCTCAAACCTGTTTATCCTCTGCAACCCTTCTGGCATCAGACACCCTGGGCCATGTTCATTGTATGACAGCACCTCTGGCCTTGGACCTTGATGCTGGACAAGTTAGCACACTGGTTAGGAAGATAATTTCAGACAACAACCTAAATATCCATCATCTAATGAATGGATGAACAAAATGGAGTATTATTCAGCCATAAAAAGGAATAAAGTTACAACATGGATGAACTTTGAAAACATTATACCAAGTGAAAGAAGCCAACACAAAAGGCACACATATTATATGATTCCATTTATATGAAATGTCCAGAATAAGCAAATTCATAGAAACAAAATAGATTAGGAGGGGATTACAAAATTAGGAGCTGGCTGGTGGTAGGGGAGGGAGAAAATGGGGTGACTATTAACAGGATTTCTTTTGGAGGGTGAGGAAAATATTCTAGAATTAGACAGTTGTGAAAGTCATACAACCTTGTGAATATACTAAAATCACTGAACTCTATGCTTTAAAAGAGTCAATTTTATGGTATATGAATTGTATATTAATTTTATTTTTTTTAAAAAGAGCATTCTTGAAAGCCATTCCTATATTTAAATAGCTAGAATAACTATACCCAGAAGTGCCTGCAAACGATATAAATATATCACATCGAACTCAGGCTCAATGCATCTTTAATGTAACATCCTTTAGCCAGATCCCAAAATGCCCGGGTGCCACATGATATGAAGGGATGGTGAAGTTAGGGTAGCAAGAGGCATCAGTTTTACTCTTGCTCACCCTTGTGTACTATGACCAGGAGAACACATTGTCAGGGCCCTGGAAGGGGACCCTGCAAGTGAGGGCTCCGAAGTTTAAGTGTCATGGTTAATCCCTTTGCACACAGTCACCCACCCCCACTTCCTTACCTTCTGTGTAGGCCACACACATTTTAATTTTTAAAAATGCTCAGATGGTCTTGAATCTTTTTAGACAGCATCTTGAAATGAAATAAAGCAATGATTTCTTAACAAAAATATTAAATCCTATTTACATTGTATCTGAATAGACTGATACCCGTCCCTTAAAAAAGAGAGCAAGAGGGCAAGAGCACCTGAGAGCAGAGAGCTTTAAAATTTTTCCTTATTCTTTTCCAGGACTTTGCGATTCTTCCCCTTCTCCATGAAAACAGACAGTAGCCTCTGATTGGAATCTTTTCCAACAGGGCCTGCCCCTGGGCAGAGGATCAAAGCCCAATTTCATTTCACCACCAAGGCCGAATGAGAATTCCAGAGCCCTTCAAATCCTCTGCAATGATGACTCAGCCCCTCAGGCTCCTTCCCGGTAAAGGAATCCCCTCTCCCCAGCTACAGCCCTGATCATATGCACCTGGCTGGGCTCCTTCTCAAGCTTCTCTCCTGCCCAGTTGCATGGGCCTCAGATGTCCATAAATTCTCCAGCTGCCTGGAACCAAACTGCTTCTCAGCCCAGAGGAGGCAGCTCTGCCAGAACCAGGGGCTTGAAATTCACTCATTGTGGGGTTATGTAACCCCAAACTCCAAAAGGCAAACCGAGATCTTCTTCTGACATTGAGTGACCCATTTCCCAGTGACCAAAAAATATTCTTTGGCATGCAAACTTCTAACTTCTCACTCAGGTATTAGCAAGAAATCAGCTTTAAGAAAATAATTGCCTAGAATGAAGGATGTGCTTCCCTGGAAGCTTCTTTTATTACACCTCTATGTTCATAAACAATTTGTTCTATAAAAAAATAAGAAAGAAAGAAAATAAATAAAGTGTCCCTGTTTCCTAACCAAATTTCACATCCTCTTCTTATCTCACTTTCAGCAGATGGATGAATAAACACTAATCCCAATGATGGTTAGAGGGTTGGCTTCTGAGACACCTGGCTGGTTTGAGCCAGGACTGAGACTTCCATTTCAAAATGGTGCATCAAGTATATGTTGCCGTTTCCTTCCAAGTCCTAAAAATAGTTGTACTTAAAAGCTAGATTAAGAGTTTGATCATAAATAACTTAAGGAATAAAAGTTGAGGAGGTTGGATTAAAACGGAAATCTGTAGTCCAGATCCATCTGAGACTTCTGAGAGAGACAGGAGCAGAATCAGGGGCATGTACACCTGGAGGCTGTAAAACCCTGCAGCAAGAAAGGGTCCAGGACAAGAGACAGGGTGCAGAAACCAGAGCGACAGCAGCCAGGCAGCAGTGACGGGGTGTCGGCCTCCAGGCTCCAACAGGTCGAGACAGGGCAGCAAGTGGCTGATGACCTTCGGAGGGAGTGGTAAGTACAACATCTAACAGGCCAACCGGTAAGGTGCCCTGCCAGGGGACACATCCTTTCCTCTCCCTGCAAGCAGGCCACAATGCAAGTCACAAAGGCAACTCATGCCTCTGTCTCAGGTCGACCAGGCAGACAGATGCAACCGAGACTCTAACAGGGAATCTCCAACACAGAGATAAGCCCCCAACCAAGAAACATGGAGTATTCAAGAAAATGAACCTCCGTAAATGGAGACAATGAACAAAAGAAATGGAAGAACTTATGTGTGATAAAACAAAGTTAGTGGAACAATCCATATAGCACTTAAAAACTACAACCTGGTTTCCTCATTCTCAGGCCACCAGTCTACCCCCATCTTCACATTCTATTCCATTCCTAAATTGGGCACTCCCTATATTGTAGGACCATTTTAAATAAAGTTCCTTATTTTCCCAAATAAAAGCTATTTTGGCCAAAAAACAAAAAACAAACAAACAAAAAAACAACTTGCATGTGAGGAAGGTCCACACAAACTGATACCTACTTCATTTCCTCATTTTCTGTTTTGAAGTAGGGCTTCACCATTCACCCTAAAATGCCTGTATCTCCACTCTATCCGTAGGTGAGGGCACAGTCATGTTTTTCTAAAATGATTCCAACAGCTTTCTAACTTCTTTCCCTGTTTTCAGGCTCCATTTTGCCCCTTCCCCCATCTGTTCTCTGTACTTTTAGATAGATAGA
This sequence comes from Rhinolophus ferrumequinum, assembly GCF_004115265.2. Classification (NCBI taxonomy): domain Eukaryota; kingdom Metazoa; phylum Chordata; class Mammalia; order Chiroptera; family Rhinolophidae; genus Rhinolophus; species Rhinolophus ferrumequinum. Next base: position 40,424,818 of record NC_046289.1, on the reverse strand, counting down.
ACTTCCTAAGATGCAAAATCTGATATGTCACTCTGACTACTCTAAAACTTTTCGATGTCTTTTCTTAGCTTTTGTATGGAGTTTACATTCCTTCAAACAACCTATCAGACCCTGCAGGATCTGGTTCTTGTCTTTTTGTTTAGTCTTATCTCTTGACACTTCACAACCACCCCACCCCATCCCCATTGTTGAATGACCCACTCATAGCAAACTTCTTTCATTCCTTCTTCTTTTCTGCAAGATTTTTTTTTTTTCCTGAAAGAAAAAGTTTTCCCTTCCCTTTCAAAAGACCAACTCCTAGTCATCCTTCTGGTTCCAGCTCGGGGAAGAACTTCCTGGGACTCCCGAGTCAGCAGTGCCTCTTCTGTACACCCATATGGCACTATGTACCTCACTCTGCATTTATTTCTCTGGACCATGTATTTTGTTGTCTGTATCTCCTCTAGTATACAAGCCCCAGAGGGTAGAGACTTATTTGTTCTTTGTTTTATCCACAGGTGAAGAATGAGAAAAACACAATGACAACTTTTAGACTAGATGAGCTGTCTGAGGCCTTTATCTGTGCTTTTCTGGTATACTCCTATGAATAGATTTGGAACCTAAGAGAAGCATGGCCATTCCTTCTTTTACAGAATGGATTCGCAGGCTGTTTTTCGATCTATCTTGACTTATAGATCTTCTATTCATTCAATAAATTCATTCAACAAATACTATGGAAGGCTAGGAAAATATTATGCTGGGTAAAATAATAAACAGAATAGACACAAATCTTGTAGTATTTATAGGAAATTAGGTGGCCATGAGTCTCTTCTTCCCCACCAATCCTTCCCAAGACCAACTTGCCATGCGTTGGAATCTTCCCTAACTGTTGAGTCCTGCTGGTATGGGATACCATGTTTGATAGTCATACTTATAGCTTCTACTTCATTTCTCATTTTAAACTTTTTATCAATAAAAATTTCAACATATACAAAAGTAGAGAGAATAGATAATGAAACCCTGTATACCTAACACATCAACACATGGCCAGGTCACCTCATTTATACTTTTCACACACCGTTTCCACTACCTATGGGATTATTTTAAAGCAAAACCCCCACATCCTGTCATTTCATCCCTAAATCCCTTCTGAAGGAAGAGGGTTTCATATGGATTTGGAGAACGGATAGGTCATAGATAGGTGAGAGGAAGCACTGTTGCATGAGAATGAATGAGAATGAAAGTACAAGGAAAGGTTTGGAGAGATAATTAACACTGTAAATACAGGATCAGGAGGAAACTATTCTGGATGGAGAGAAGGTTTGACATATCATGTGGAAATAATTATGAAAAGTCAAATGCCAGCCTGAGGTTCCTGCAGAGCAGGTTTAGTTAGATACTCATACAAAGTTTTAGGTGTGATATGACTCAAGCAATGAGTCAAGTAGTGTTCAAGTGAGAATCATCTGGGGTGGCAGTGGGTCTAGAGGGGACCCAAGGAAAAAAATGAGTAAAGGGTTGGAAGAACATAAAGGGGTCCATTATTATAATTCAGTATGACAAGGCCCGGACCACCTGGTGATGGTAGAAATGGAGAGGAGGGATGGGCTAGGATGCATTTTAAAGATCGAAAGAGCAGAATTCATTGCCTAGCTCAATGGAGTGGTTAAGGGAGGAACAAGAGAAAATTATGAGGCTCCAAGTTTGGGCAGCTGGGAGACTGGAACTGTCATTCACAAAGCCAAAGAAAATGGAAGGGAGAGTCTCTTTGGGGGATTATAAGTTTTATTTTAGATTTAATAATAGGATATCCAAATATAAACATCTAGCAGTCTGTGTGAGAGGCAGGATTGGAACTTGGTGAATGTGATATGGAAGTTTTCCACTTATCCACCTAAAATTGATAGTGGAGGTCAGGTATCTTTATTAGTTTTATGCACCGAGAATGAAAAGGACAAGAGGGAGAGAGGATGGGAACGGAGAGGAAGGGAAGAGAGAACAGGAAAGGCAGGACAAAGGAAAAGAGAGGAAAGGACAGAAAATGAAAAAAAAAAAAAGGAGAGCAGAGAAGAGGAGAGAAAAAGGAGCAAGTCGGAAAGAAGAAGAATCATGGTTAAGACAGAAAAAAAAAGGTGAAAGTACCAGGAGTCAAAGAGAAGAGCCTTTCTAAAAAGAGAAATTTTGGTCATTAGTGAGACTGGTGGTTGGAAAAGCCCACTGAATATGCATGATGTCATGTACTGTACATTCACAACACACACAAGGCCACATTCAATCTGTTGACCTTGAGGGCAGAGCACAAGGCTCATTTGTTTCCCCCTAGCTTGGCTTCTGAAGAGAAGGAGAAGTCTGTACTGGGAGAGTTTTCATTCTTGAATCAAGCTAGTTGTTAGCTGAGTTGTGAAATAGGCTAGTTTTCAGAAACTGAAAAAAATCATTTCTGCTTATAGTCACTGTAGTAAGTAAATGGTAGGTTACATATATATTGGGAGGAAAATGGGCCCCCAATTTGATGTCAGGGATGAAGTGACAAAGCCAGGACTTTCCAGTAGAGAAGACCCAACCTAGCTTAGAAGGAAGGAGCTGTGCCACAACCTACACTGTGATTCAAACAGGGCTTCCTTGTGCAATTTGGGTGCCTCTTTTAGTGACTTCAGGGACAACAAATCTAATATATAACCATATAAAACAAACTGAAGTGCTATAAACCATACTAATCATGGGAAATTTCATCATGGCATGGATTATGTGGCATTACAAATACAAACAGAAGGGAGATAGCCACAGAAAAAAAGGGTCATAAAAATTGGGATTATAAGAATCACATGGAAGAGAGATGGTTGGGTTCTAGAAAACTGGTAGTGACAATGTAGAGACAAATGGAGCTATGTAGAGAAGCAGGTTAGTTCACCAGATTATTTTGTTCATTTCAATTTTCTTTTGGAAATACCCAGTTTCCGTTTTTTTTTCCTTATTCTGTATTTACCAACATTTGTTTCTGTTTCTATTGTTTCGAAAACCATGCTTATTTAGAGATAACTTAGATTTTAATTATTCATTAAGAATTTCTTTATTTCAAAAAAAAACTTGAATAGATGTTTTCAAATTTTGAAGTAGAAAGAATAATGTAATGAACTCATATGTACCTCTTACCCACTTTCACCAATTTGTTAGTAGTTTTAAAAAAATCTGTTTTCCTTTTTTTTCCCCTTCCTCCTTCCTCTTTCCCCCACCCCCATCTTCCAGTGGAGTATTTGAAAGCAAATCCCAGATATCATATTAACTCACCTGAAAATACTTCAACATACATCTATCTTTTACTGATAAGAACTTAAAAATACAGTTATGCTCTTATGACAATACAACTTAAAATAATTCCTTTACATAATTGAATACTATGTTTATATTCAAATTTCCCTGATTATTTCAAAGATGTATTTTGTAATAAATTTGTTCAAATCAGGATCCAAACAAGGTCCATACATTGGATTTGGTTATTATGTCTTTTAAGTACCTTTTATTCTCTAAAAATCTATCACTCTAATTTTTATGCCATTATTTTTTGGAAAAATTAGCTAATTTGGATTACAAAATATTTCACTCAGGATTTGGTCTATTGCATCTTAGTGGTCTTGTTTAAAATGTTCTTTTTTTCTCTTATTTTCAGTAAACTGATAGCTAATCCTACTGGCTTGATAAGATTCAGGTTAAATTTTTTTTTAGGCAAGAATACTTCCTGAGGGGTGTTGTGTTTTTCCTATTGTAAGACATTATTACATAGTCCAGTTGTTTTACTTTAAATAATACTAAGATTGATCAATGGGTTCTGATGAGAGCACTCTAATACTTCCATTATGAAGTCCTTCATCGATTTTTAACCTAATTGTTTTACGAAACACTGTTGATAATTGTTACCTAGATCCATTACTTCATTAGGGATTACAAAATGATAATTTTCTAATTCTATCATTCCTTTTTTATTCACTGGTTGGAATTCTTCTATAAAGAACTTCTCTTCTTCAACATTTTGATTACCCTGAAATGCAGTACATATAGAAAAGGCAGGATAAATTCTCTATATTTTCCTTTTCGACACATTTTTGAGTAATGAATTGGTGCCCTTGTAATCTCCAAAAATGACCAATGAGATATTTTTAAAAAGTCATTGTAAAATCAAGATTTTTTAGATATCTGATGTGTTGCAATTCTCTTTCATGCTCAAATTTCCCCATCTTTGGCCAGTGGAAGCCACAAAGGTGGCTTTTGTGTCCTTTTGATGTGACTCCATGTTTTGAAAACCTTTCTTGTTTCTTCTTTGACATAAAATGATATCCCAGACTCACTTTTTAATTTCCTGCCCTAGACTTGGATTCAGGCATTTTTCCAAATCTGGTTCCTCTTAGTGGGGAATATAATTAGAGACTATAATCTAAATGTTTGCTGTACTTACTACTACTGAATTGTCATTACTTCTGGGCCTTTTCAAGGAGCAAAGTAATGAAATATGTATTTATTTTATTTATTTTAGGAGAAAAAAATGAGTTCTGTAAAAAAATAATGTAAATTAAGCCACTTCAAAATGGAGTTGGATCTGCCATTCCAGAGAAACTGCCATGAACATGTTACTCCTCAAATCTTTGTAATTTTTTAAAAATACTTTTATTTATTTTTAAGTGTATTTTTCCAGGACCCATCAGCTCCAAGTCAAGTAGTTGTTTCAATCTAGTTGTGGAGGGCGCAGCTCACACTGGCCCATGTGGGGGTCGAATCAGCAACCTTGTTGTTAAGAGCACCTTACTCTAATCCACTGAGCTAACTGGCCACCCTTGGAATGTTAAAACTCGGCCAAATAGCCCTTGGGTTGGGCTTAAAGTAGCATTGTATTCCAAACAACTGTTTGCAAAGCTAACAGGGAAGCAGACATGACTACCTAACTGAAAATCAAAGACATTCTTTAGAATTAGCATCACTATGTTCGTTTATCTATACCTATAGAAATTTCTTCTATTCATGTAATTGTTCCTTTTCTCATAAATACCCTTTGCTTTCACCTTCTAGTTGGAATACTGTATGGGTTTCTACCTGAATCAGTACTTCCCAAATAGCTATTCTTTTGGATATCAAATAAATGCTTCTTGCCTCACACTTTGGCCTTTTATTTTTAGGTTAACAGTTCATACTGATATTTTCTATTTATATGAGAGATTATGGGATTTTTCTTAGCTTGTTTGATTATATACCCTTATTTCAGTAACCTTATTGTTATTAGTAATACTGCGTTTGAGCATTCTTATTTTTGAAGCAACAGCCAAGTTTCAACAGATATTTAAGAAAATCTGAACAGTGAAAACAGAAACATTAAAGAGAATGAAAGAAAACCTCAGTGCAAAAAGGAACTATACTTAATATCCTCAGATGCATAGAAGATGTATTTCCTTCATGGAACTATTAAAAAGAAATCTTAACTTATGATCTATACGTTGTAAATAAAAGCTTATAAATAATTATGTTATCATAGAAACCAAGTTTTCAGCAAGAAAGAAACAAGATACAAATATAAAATCAAATAACTTAAGTTAAAACTCCATAATTATAAACATAAACAGGAAATATCAGTAGAAACTCTGTCTTTCTCATTTTCAAAAATGTTTTTGTTTTTCACTCCTTACTATGAAAAATCCACAAAACAAAGATAATTCAGTAGAGACCAGATGGTAGTCTCTAAGTGCCTTTTCCCAATGAAAAGGAACTAAAGATTCTTAAAAAAAAAACAAAAAAATAAAAACACCACAAGGATGTGTCGACATAAGAAACATCCAAACCTATAGATAATTTTTATGAGTTTATTTGTGCTAAATTGACAACAATTGTTGGGAAACAAAATCTCAACGGATTAAGAAAATGCTCCAGAGAATGGCAGTTTTGCAGCTTATTTTATACATTGGAATAAAAGGAGGAGATATAAGAAAGGATACATGAAATTCATTGGTGGTAAATTCAGGGGGTGGAAGAAAGCAAAGTGGGGAAATCTCTGGGATTAGATAAAATGTATAACGGGGAGACACATCTTTTACATTAGTGGGTACAGAATAGTTAGTTAATAATTAACATTTACAGCACATAGAGATGGTATTCAGAGAACAAGATAACAATGAAGGATTCTGTGGTCTCGTGCTCTTATGGGTTATGCTTTGGTGCTGGCAGTTGTGCCCTGGGGGGTCTGGAAAAAAAGATTACTCTGACATTTCAAAGGTATGTTATCTTAGATGCAAAAAGACAATAGACAGGCTAACTTGTGACCTTTATCAAGGACGCTACAGGCCCAGGACATGACTATGCACCATGACCTGATTTTAGTTAGGAATTTTTATGTTCAGACCATCCTATGTAGTTATTTCAGTCTCTGAGTTTGTAAGGCCCACCATGCAGGCCTCCCCTGAGCTTGTCAGGTTTAGAATGTGGCCACTTTTTCATCCACAGATGCAATAAACCCAATCTAGAATATGGGAAATGCTACAGAAACTCATGACCTAATTTCTTCTATAAATAAATGGCATGAGAAAAAGACAGTGAGTTATGTGTAGACCCTATTTACATTCTGTAGCATGATAGCAAATACACTATTTGGTCTTTGTCCATGATTACTGACACAATGTTCCTAACACTCTTGGAATTTTCTGGGTAGTAGGGTCTTTTGTCTTTCCTAAGGAGCCACTTTAGAGCGCACTAGAATTTATGCTAATGAGTGACTTAGAGTAGGCTGGGCCTCTAGATAGCCTTAAGATGAGGATAGTTACCGGAAAACCTTAGTGATTAGAAGGTTGAAACTTTCAGCCACACCCACCATCTACTGTGAAGGGGAAAGGGGATGGTTAGGTTACAGATTAAGTTCTATAAAAAACTCCTGAACAACAAAAGTTGATAAGCTTCCTGGTAAAGGCATCCACCAGGCCAGGAGATTGGTGCACCCCAGTTGCACGGGGACAGAAGTTTCCTGCTCTTGGGACCTTTCTGGACCTGGCCCTATGCATTGCTTTATATCTGGCTATTCATCTCTATCCCTTACAACATCCTTTAGAATAAACTGGTAAACATAAGTAAATATTTCTCTGAGTTCTGTCAGCTGCTCTAGCAAGTGAATCAAACCCGAGGAGGAAGTTGCAGAAACCTCCAGTTTATAGACAGTCTGTCAGGAGCACAGCTAACAACCTGGACTTGCAATTGGCATCTGAAGTGGGGCATTCTTGTGGGGCTGAGGCTTGACCCTGTTGGAGGTGATGCTATTTTCTGGTAGATAGTGTCAGAACTAGGTTAAATTTGTAGGACACCCATTCAGTGTCTGCTGAGAACTGGAGAATTGCTTGGTGGTGTTGGAAAATCACACACATATCTGAGACCTCAACTCAAACCCACTTAATAAAAGACGTATTTAGAAAACTGGGGAAAGTAGACTATCATCTTAAAAATTACTAATTTTATTACATATGATAGCATTGTTATGTTTTTAAAAAGTCCTTATTTGCTAGCAATATACCCTGAAATTATTACAGTTGAAATGATGCATGTGGGATTTGCTTTAATATATTCCCGGAAAAAAAATGGAGGAGACATAAGTCAAATTTGGCAAAATATTGATAGATATTGAAGCTAGGTGTTCATTATGTTCATTATGTAGGTTCATTACACTATCCTGTCAATTTTTTTGGATGTTTGAAAATGTTTTTAATAAAAAAGACTTTCAAAAAAGACTTAGCTAGAAACACTAAAGACCCAAATAAATGGAGAGATGCAGTATGCTAAAAAAGTAACTAATTAATTAATGGAGCATAAGAAAGCAAGACAGAATCCAGCTCAGATCCCATGTCCCAGGATCCAGCATGTAGCAGGATGTGTCTGAAATTCCCCCAAAGCCCTGCCTCAGGGTCTGGACTTGATTCCAAATGTCCCTTGAACCTTCAGGCCCTTCTTGCCTAGGGCAGCAGTTTGTGTTCCTCGGGCCTGCGGGTTGGAGGCACTTTGTGTAGCAGACTGCACGTGCAGCCTCATAATTCAGAGCCCTTTTGGACACTTGTGAATAGTTGGTCACATTCTCCACATTTTTATGCAGATGACATTGCATAGGGTGAAGACTAGAGTCTAAAACAGCTGATTAGGAAATCGCCAAGGGGCCAGCTCAAGAAAAAACTTCTCCCTAAGGACCCCCACAGGAAACCAGCATAAATTTACATCCCTTTGGGTTTGTTGCTTCCCTGTTGTGAGGCTGTCAGGCTGCAGTGTCCCTTTCTCCAGCTGTGTCTCCCCCACCAGCTGTTGTTTCCTCTCACTCCCTCTCCTCCCACTCAAGGTACAGGAGTCCATTTAGAGACCTCCTGGTGTTTCCTGGCAGCCGGTGATGATTCATTTTTATTTCCTTAAATCTTCTCCATGGCCAGAGCATTGTTTTCCATATCCTTCCCACCTCCCAGGAAAGAACAAAAGGCAATATTTGGTCTTCTGGCTGGAGTCAGTGCTAGACCATCACATCCCACACATGGCTCGAGCTGAGGGCTTCTCCAGCTCCCTTAGATTTCACACAGCATTGTGCGATAGACTCCAACGGTAGGATCCATTCACTTTCTGGCTGAAGTGATGGATTATATGATTCATCTCTTCCCTACGATTTCCAGTTAGAATGCTGAAATCCGACCTCTACTCCGGATGCAAATCTTCGTGTTTATAAGAAATAACCTAAGTAATTTACCACATTTGCAAAGTTGAAATCACACTTCCTGTCCCATGAGCTTGTAAACTCAGCAAGATACAATTTTTTCTGTTGCAAATCAACCATGCTTGAAAAGTTGGTATAGTTGAAACCGGTTCTAGTAAGCCAGGTTTGAATACACTGTAACTGAAGAATTTCATCTACTCACTTCTACCACCAAACTATGGCCAGGTCAATGGGACCTTCAATTGTATTTTATCTCACTTTGTGATCCCAAATGGAATAACACTTACTTTAGCAAAGTTGGAAGATGAAAAAGTGACCTAAGCCATCCAGAATTAGATTAGTAGCAGAGGCCAAATAAGATTCTCAGAATCACAGAATGTTAGGAACTGATAGGCGTTAGCCGGCATCTACCCTCCCCTTCACAGGTGAGAAAACGCAGAGAAGTCATATTTTGCTGAAAAAGTAAGTGAAATCGGTTCAAAACCAGGTTTGCTATGAAGGACCCAAAACCCACTTTCTCACTCATGTCAACTTCTGACGTGTCCTCCTCACTGGTTGCTTCTCATCCCTTGCACCGGACCTTCATACTGCTACCTGCCACAGCCAACTTCTCTGCAGCACTCCTTTGATCGTGTCTGTTCTGGCTCAGAACTCTCCAGTAGTTCTTGGCTGTTCCCAATGACATTTCAGTTGTACCTCTTGTTACCCATATGACCTATTCCCAGACCACATGGAAAATAGCTGCTCTCCCCAGTAAGCTCTGTGCTGACTTGTATCTTTTCCCATGCAATTTTCTCTGACTGGAAGATTCTTCCTCTTTGTCTTTACCAGGCAAGATCCTCCTACCTTTTAGATAATCAGTTGAGATGCTACTTTCTCCACAAATCCTTCATTAACTCTCCCAAGTGAAACCTATTTCTCCCCTCTTTGTCTCCCTGTACTGTGTACTGCGGACCTCTCCTTTAGCAGACATCACATTCTATCTGGTGTAATACTGTAGTCAACTATGGACATTCTGCTTCTTCCCATTAGATTATACATTTCTTTAAGACAAAGACCATTTACAGCCTCAGCAGAGCTATTTGTTAGTGTAAACATAAAAAGAATTGTATTAAATTCAGTTAAAATTATTATATTTGGAAACCCAAAAGCATTTAGATATGCGATTCTGAAGAGCTGAAATTAAGTATTTTATATGTGTCTAGCCTTAATGTTCTTAGGTACAAGTATACTGGTGGACCTTTCTATCTCCTACAATGTGTCATGAATAAAAATAGGGGGGATTCTTTTTCCTTTGCTATTTCCTTAGATCATGCTCAGCAAAATGGCCAACTAAATATATATACTTGTATATTGAACACTTAGTAATAATTGCCAGTCACGTCTGTCTGCTATTAAGAAAGTTACACAAAGCTAATGGTCTTAGGAGTTATCCTTGATTAGGAATCAGAAGACCTGAGGTCTACTTAAGATTATACCAATTTTTTATCCATGTGACCTTGAACAAATAACTGAATCCCTATTCATCTTCCTCATTAGTAAAAAGGGCTATTGATGAAAGTGGGTTCTTTCATGGACACGGATGCTGCCATCTAGCAACAAAGTTGTAGACCAAATCTGGAAATATACATGGTATGAGTTAAAGCAGTCATTCTCAAAGCGCAGTCCCCAGACCATGGCAGCTATTGGGAATTTGATAGAAATGCACATTCTCAGACCCCACCCTAATCCGACTGAATCAGAAACACTGGTTCCTTGGTCTGAGGAATGTTGGGTTCCGGTGCTTTCTCTTCTCCAAATGGAAGGTGGCGCTGGTCCTGTGGGAAGTTGCATTGGGGTAGTTCTTCCTTAATCTACTAGCTTATTGCCCAGGCAGTCTAGAGTGCTATATTGTTTTAAAATCTAGCATTTTAAAACAATTCTGCTTACCAGGCCAATCACACAGGCCAATTTCACAGAGGTAAGGCTCTGTCTCAAGTTCTATGGACATAACGATTGTGAAAATGCTTTGAAAACTTAGAGGGGCCATACAGATGTAAATAAATATTGCTAAAGTTGCCAAGTCTTTAGGGAGGAGTTGTATAAAAGATGAAAACAGAATAAATGGAAGAGACAGTAATAACAGATTATATGAACTGCTTGCTCTTAGCTTCTGAAGAAATCATTATTTTGAGTCCTGCCTAAGCTAGACAGATTAGGTCTTTACCAAATGCAGAACTGACTGGTCTCTAATTTCTTCCCTCCCTCCAACAAACTACCTGTGGAGAACTGCTTTTCAGAGGGAGCAGTTATTGGGGCAGCAAATGACCTTGAATCCAAAAGCCAGAGTTGGTTAGGCTTCTGCTATGTTACTATATGACTGTGGGTAAATACTTCCTTGACCTCATTTTCCTTAGGGTATTTAAATGGCCCATATGGTGTTATGTCTGTAAACTATGACATATTTACAATATAAGGTGATATAATCATACTGCTGCTAGCAAAGCATAGAGAGCCAAGTAAAATTACCTTGGTCAAGATCTTTTATTTTCTAAATAAGAGAGTTTGTAGACAAAGGACGAAGCCATGTTTATCTGCAGTAATTAAAAGACAAGGGAACAAGACATTCACTTCTTTGAATGTATATTCGAAACATGGTAGAGTTGGTGGTCAGTGGTTATCATATATATATGATTCTGCAGTCAGTCTGTGTGATATATTGTCTACATGGAAGCATATGAGGAAAATCCAGCCTAAGGAGTTGGAAAAGGGAGAGGTATTTCACCAGCTTCTCAGATATGCATGTGGCTCTTGATATTTTATATTATACCAAACAACCAAATGTTAGTTTCTTAAAGACTAGCAACAATATGGAATCTGAAACCACATCAATGAACTTTTTGTACTCTGTTACATTAAAATTTGTTATTCTATCTTGTGATTTAAATAGATCTTTTACCCATGCATAGGGTAAAAGAGTGATCCACCGAGTTATGCAGATCTTCAAATTTTTGACACATTTCATTATACAATATCAACTATATCAAGTTCGTTAATATCACCATCAAATTTATCAGAGAACTCTTCAAATATAGAGAACTTTTGAAGCTCTCTGTGATAGATCCAAGTTTTCTAAATTTCTAATTTTCACTTGAAAGCTCAAAATTTATCATTGACACAAATATTGTTAGTTGTTTTCCTTAAAGGGAAAAGCTTACCTTATTTTTGAGTAAATATCTGCCAAATACCTAAGTATGACAAACCATAATTTGTTTACCAGATTTTTTTTAAGTGAAAATTATGTTCAAAAAGGGGATCTTGTTCAGATTTTGCAAGTGTTTTTCTTCAAGATGACCATCCTAATTTCGTATGTAGAACTGCTTTATGTGTACTCCGATTTTGTCACACTGAATACTAAGAGGACATGAATTAAAAGGCCAAGATTTAATAAAACTAATAACTATACTGTTTGATCAGGGACATTCTTAGGTGAAACTGGCATTTTAAAAAAATTGCAAATATATGATGGTAAAGAATACATCCATTGCTGATAGTTCGGTGCCAGTATCTTGATTCATGCTAAGGTGCCGGCAGTCTTAACCACCATTGTTTTTGCACCATTGGTGCAGATATTGACCCAAGGAAAGACAAATAATGACTTGGTATTAGTCTGAAAATAGTTTGACTTCATGAGCTGCCTGAAAGGATCTCAGTGACCCCCAGGAATCTGGGAACCACACATTGAGAATCATTGATCTAGAGAATCTTCCTGCCTCAAAGATTGCACTGTAATTGCCTCTAAAACCTCTCGTGAGAGAGTTAGCCTGAAATAGATCCTGGAAAGATAGCTAGAAGAGAACCAGAGAAGCCTAATAGTCTAATCATTAAGGAGCCTTCTGAGGAAAACATTTATCCTCTTCTGCCGCCTACTGGTCGACCTTAAATATTACAGCTGGTTACACAGCAGGACTATTCTACAGAAAGCAAATGAGTCTGATTTCCTTGTTGAAAGGCAGTGGCATTATTTTCTTTCAACCCCATTGTAATGTACACAGGAGGATAAACAAATACTATTTGGTTGAAATCGCTTAAGAATTTCTTTAAAATTAAAAGAATTTCAATTACAATTGACATTCAATATTATGTTTCAGATGTACAGCATAGTGATTAGACATTTATATAACTTATGAAGTGATCCCCCTGACACCATACGTAGTTATTACAATATTATTGACTATATTCCCTATGCTATACACTACATCTCCATGACCACTTTTATAACTGCCAATTCGTACTTCCGAACCCCTTCACCTTTTTCACCCAGGCCCCCAACCCCCCGTCTCATCTGACAACCATCAGTTTGTTCTCTGTATCTATGGGTTTGCTTCTATTATGTTTGTTTGTTTGTTTTGTTTTTTAGATTTCACAAACAAGTGAAATCATACGGTATTTGTCTTTCTCTATCTGACTTATTTCACCTAGCATAATACCTTCTAGGTCCATCCATGTTGTCACAAATGGTAAGATTTCATTCTTTTTTATGACCAAGTAACATTCCATTGTATATATGTGCCACATCTTCTTTATTCAATTGTCTATTGATGGGCACAGGTTGTTTCTATACCCTGGTTATTGTAAATAATCCTGCAATGAACATAGGGGTGCATATATCTTTTTGAATTAGGAATTTGGATTTCTTCAGATAAATACCAGAAGTGGGATTGCTGGGTCATAGGGTAGTTTTATTTTTAATTTTTTCAGGAACCTCCATGTTGTTTTCCGTAGTGGCGGCACCAATTTGCAATCAGCAATGGCATTATTTTATAGCCACACTTAGCTGAATTTACATTCAAGATCTAAGTGTTTGATCCTTTAGTGACTAAAACCCAGGAGAGTAAATTGTCATCATGATAAAGACTGAGGACAGGGTATCTGGTGAAAATAGCTGGTGCCTACTTAATTCTTAGGGGTAGTCCTGCCACCCTTTTTCTCCCAGGGGCCCCAGGGCTTGGCTTGTCGGATCTATGAAAACCATTGCTACCTTTCCATTGAGGAACAAACTATAATCCAAGCTTTTCTCTTACTTTTCTATCTCCAAAGCAAGGTGTTTTTTTTTTTTTTTTTTTTTTTTTTTTTTTTTTTTTTTTTTTTAAAAAAAGGGAGTTCTAAGGATCTTCATGTATAGTAATAAAGGGGAGGTGGACCAGGGATTAAAAAATCTGTCCTCTGTGCCTCATTCTGTTTTCACAGAGAACTCAGAGAAATTCAAAATCCACAGCCCTCTTCACACTAAAGGATACTTGAGAGTGTCAAAAACCAAAATTCAACAGAGTAAATTTGAAGATCTAATAGGCTTTATTAAGCAATTCATGAATGGGGCGGCATCCCATCTAGCAACCAGAAGGGTGTGGAAGGGTTTTATAGGCAGAAAGAGGGTGGGGCTAAAAAGATAAAAGAACGGATTATTTCAGGCGAGGACACCTTCCTGTAAGGGGGTGGGGGGGTGTCTTATCAGGCAGATTACCTTATTAGTGTCGATCAGGAAATTCCAGAATGGTTGGTTTAAAATTCTGCTTCTAGAAGAGGCTGAAACTGCAATCACTAACTTTTGAAACTGCAAGGTATTAAGTTTTGGTTTGGTGATGCAGCTTACCAAAAGGACTCCATTTTGGCCTGTTTCTTTTTTTAAGAAGAGAAACCTGAAGCCGAGGATTGCCAGAAGTGTCCATGTGTCATACAAGCTGGTGCAGAAGTGGAGACCTGAGGGAAATGGCTGATGGGGAGAAGAGACAGAGAGAGAAGTAGAGCCCTTGATTTTTCACTCTCCAGAATGGCTTCCCTCTGTCTTCCCCTTGTGAGCTACCCCATGGTGAGGTGAGAACAAAGGCCAGCCGTGCCTCCAGGGCAGAGGTGAGCTGTTGTCCACACATCTCAGAGAAGATGTGGAGAGAAGAGGGAAGAAATGCCATGGGGTTGGGGTGGGAGAGGGAGGGAAGCTATTTGCTCTGCCATTTTCAGGAGGACATTCCTGCAAGGTTATTCATATATGTAAGGAATGTAAGTTAGGGCCTGTGTGTAACAAATAACATAGAAGAGATGGAAACTCAGAACTCTTTCTGAGCTTAGTTGAGGAAGGCGGGATTAAATAATGAGAGCTAGAAGAGACAACTGGAGTTCTTTGTCACAAGCCCACTTAACTGGATGTGAATTCTTCACATTTAGCTGATGTCAAAGACACAGCGTGGGGTTAGGGGCAATCCCGATTCCTTACTGTTCTTCAATGCGCGTCTCCATCTGGTCCCTACATATTCTCTCACTGCATCTCTTGGCTCTGGCCCACCTTGAAATGCTCTGGCAAACAACCTGTCATTCACTTAATGAGGTATCTTATCACTTGTCTCCAGGACTGGCCTCCCCTGCTCTGTGGCCTCTAACGAGTGTTCCCTTGTAGAGTTCTTTCCACTCACCCACCCATCAGATCCCATGCGAGTTGTCCCTGACTGTCTAAACCAGGGCCACTGCTACATACCCCTAGCACCCTGCTCTTACTGAAGTTTTGCACTCTCTGCTCCAGGCTGCATACACTTGTTGGTCTGTCTCCACCGAACTATAAATGCTGGGACTCTGTCTCCATCCCTGTTGGATTCTGGGCTCCTAGCACAATGTCTGTAGATAGCAGGCCAACAACGAAACCTTAGCGTGTTCTAGGATCCAGCTTTTTGAACTCTTAGACCTCCTGAGTATACATTCTTCCGAGGAATTCTTCTCATAGCTCAACACTTCCCCTCCTTAATGTCTTTCTCCCCGATGTACCCATCCCCACTAATACTTGGACCTTCCTCTATAGCTGTTGCCCATTATTTGTACATATCTAATTCGCTGGCAAAGAGATTTAGTTCACTGTATTTGTATCTTCCCCAATGGAGTTCAAGCCACTTGAAGGCAAATGCCACTCCCAGCCCCATTACCTCACAGTTTACTTTGCATACAAGTCACTGTAAACTAGGCTTTAATTTCATGTTTCCCTTGGAAACACGGCTTTCATGTGACTGGGAGGGCATGGTTAGGATGGTTGGACTTGAGTGATTCAATATAAACCACCATTTCCAGTTGTAATTGTCAAAAAGGATTTGACCCACAAAAGACATTTAGAACAAATTCTGCTAAATTAACCTATTTACTCACTGACTTTTATAATAATGTCAAAAATGCATTCTGATGAAAACATTTTTACTTCAAGGTGAAGAGGAGGCTTGTTGTAGTAGAAAACTCACAGATTTTATAATCAGACATACTTGAGTTTGAATTTCCCCTCTGCTCCTTATTCCTCGAAGAAATAACTTCACCTAATAATTGTTGTCAGGTTGGCAGAGAGATCAGGCATAGGTGGAATTATTATTACGTTTTGTAAGCAGCGAGCAGAGAAAAATATTGTGTAAGTAATAACATACAAAATTGGATATACCCAGAATTTAGGGATATACTCATAGCATGTATAACTGTATCTGGTGGGCATTTTCTGTTACAAAGATAAAACAACTAATCTCGGGTAGGTTAAGCAAAAAAAAGAGAACGATTAAATCACAAGTCAGGGGCATCAGGTGTGCATCCGAGTCCAGACACATCTGAATCCAGAGGTTCAAATGATCTCCTTGGAGCTCTGACTCACTCTCCACATCTGGGGCGGGTTCTCCCCACAGCGTGGGTAAGAGAACTGGCAGCAGCCCGGCTGCTCCTCCCACAAGCTTAGCGAATCCAGAGGGAAACAGAAACAAGTCCATGTGGCCTGGGATGAGAAGAAACTAGGTCAGAACCCGGTGGAATGGGGAGGAGCCATCTCCCAAAGTAAAGCGGAGTAATTTGACCACAGGAAGAGAGAGCATATGCTCTCCAGGCAAAACCAAGAAATGTACACTAAACCCTGAATTAATTATGCTTCAGTTCTCTGTTTCCAAGGCATGCCCAGAATACTCTACCATCTTATCTCCAAGATCCTAGAGATCACCAACAACTTGGTGCCTGTCCTAACAAATGTACAATGCACGGGAAGTGTGGTTATAATGACTCACATGTAGTGAACTTAGTACGGGCAAGTACTGTGCTAAATGCTTTGCACAGAATATCTTCTTTTATCCTCCCCACTCCCCTATGAGGAAGGCCCTGTTTTCTGTTTGATTCAGATGAAGACAGAGAAGCACAGTAAAGTTAAGTCAATTGTCCAACGGGATGGAGTCAGGAGTCTAACCCAGGGATTCCCAGACAAAAGCTTGCACTCAACCACTGTCAATGCCTGCATGTGACCACACACACATTATACCATCTACAATATACTGCATGTGTTTCTTTACACACTAGTCTCCAGCATCTAGGAGAGTTACTAAGCAGAGAAGATGCTATGTTAACATAAGTTAACATGTAATTAATATAAGTGGTGGTGACCAACTTTTTTCACTTCCCCTTCTGTGATTGTAAAATGGGAATAATAATACTATGAATCTCACTGGGTTTTGGAATCAGTAAATGAGGCAATATTTGTAAAGCAGTGGGGATGGCGCCTGACACACAGTAAGTTCTTGTTCCTCTTAACAATCATTGCCATCATCATCATTGGGCTAATCAATGATACTTGAGCCTGACTGTTCTCGGGTCAGGGGACCTGGATAAGATGGGGTGCCCTGCATGAGGAAAAAAAATGGGCATGAGTTTCCACCCAAAAGACTTCAGTTCTGCTTATACCATTGTTGGCCCCTATCAGAATGAACGGCAAAAGATAGCACATGCCAACCATCTGGAAATATCCCCTGTTGCCTGAGCCTTCTGGTTTCTTCCAGTTTCCATCTGCTGAAACGAAAGATCAAATCTCAGCAGAGTGTTTTCATAGAGAACATTCCTATACCTTGCTGGGCACACTTTAAGACACAATTCATAGACTGTGATAGAAACTGAAGCACATTCCGCATGGAATTCCCAAGGAAGGGAATTCAGAGGCCACTGCCAGTGGGGAGTTCAACTCTATTCGCAATTCATTTCTGAGGCCTTATAAGAACTGAGAGTCTAACCCTCAACTCTTCCCTCACCTCTTCTGCTCCATCCTCTGAACATTCAGTTGCTGATTGTCCCTTAGAAGATTATATCAGGAGTTGATCATCTTTCAGAAGTGTCACTCCAAGTTTTTATTTATTTATTCCCTTATGGAAATAAAAGGGCAGATGCCAATCCCCTGCTACAGGGTAATTAAGCCTGAAATAATAACTAGGGCCACCAAAGAGTCCTCACTCTCTCCCAGAGCCTTTGCAGCTTCTGAGGAGAAGAGAGAGTCTATCTGAGCCTTGAAAGTAGAGATATATCCATGAAGGAAGGGAAGGAGGAGTTGTCAGGGTCCCCAGCACCCAGGATGAAGAATGCAGCTGTCCCTCTGAGAGTTTGGTCCTCTGGCCAAGCCTCAGATGTGGACACTGCTGGAGGACCTCTACTCAAAAGAAAGCATCCGGTGTCCCACCTTTTGTAATTAGACCAGCAGAGGCCTTTTTTTTTTTTCAATCTTGAAGGGTTTTCTCCAAGCCTCTTTCTTGAAGGGTTACGTTTTCCCAGCCCTCATATCATATGTCTCAAAGATCATATACTGAACTGTTATCGATAAACACCAAGGTTATCTGTTGACCATTCCTGGATGTCTCTCTACTTCAACACCGGGTCTTAAAGTAATAAATTCTTGCTGCCCCCAACCCCTCACAACCCCCCTCAACTTCTTCCCTTGAAATCTGGATATTCTCCCATCACCACAAACTACTTCCTTGAAGGAATAACCTTTTCTAAACGTCCACAGCCCTCACCTCTGATTTCTGCAGCATTTGGCGTGTTTGACTAATTTTTGAGGTTCTTAGGTTCCCACACTCAGCCCTATGCTTGTTCAAATCCTCCCTCCCTGCAGCTGCACCATCTCCTTCGCAGGCTCCTCCTCCCTCTCCTGCCTGATGGCAAGGGTCCCATTTCAGTCCTGGCTTCTTTGCTTCATTGATCTCTGTGTCTCTGAAGCCACAGCTCTGTTTGGGAAACCTGGCAGATGACAACAGTCATAAAGAAGAAGTTCCAAAGCCAAGCTCATAGACCCTAGGGAGGTGAGCCCGCCTTCAGAATTGCCCTCCTTGCCCAAGAAGTTATGTCTGGCCATGATAAATGGACAGGGGCCTGGACTGGTCAGGAAAGGCTATGGCTCGTGGAACTATCTGCAGCAAGTTAGCACCTGGCGTCTCCGTAGCAGAAACTGCCCACCAATCCTAAAACCGTGAGCCTTCAGGGTCCTTCTGGATTTACTGTTGTTCTCACCCAGAACTGTACTATTCTGCAGCCTTCAGGTATGTCTCCTGCCTCCTCAACTCTCCTCCCAGCCCTTTGTTTTATGGAGTGGAAAGAGTAATTGAGGCCAGAGTTCTGCGGTCTAGCTCTGGATCCACAATGAACTAACTGCCGCCGGAGGCCTCAGTTTGTCATCGGTGATATGAGGTGGGGTTTGTGTCATCTCTAAGACTCTTAAATCACGGTAAAGGAGGCCTCATCACCTCACTCACCTTGGGACTAGTGAGAGACCAGGGCAGACCTCCAACAGCTCTTAGCCAAAGGATGATGGAATTTTGTGAAGGTCCTCAAGGAAGGAGTCATAAAGCTGGAAGAGGCATGTATGGGGGTATAAAAGCTCCATAAGCACTTAGAAATCCAGCGAGTCTAAGGTTAACCAAAAGAGCTATGGGACCCAGAGAAAAGCCTGCCCGCAGCTTGGCCAGCAGTGGTGCACTGGTAACAGCAGTGGGAACAGCTGAGCAAACATAATTACAATACTTCTAAAGTTTGTAAGATAATCGTTTATAAGACGGAAACAGCCCACACCCTGGGGTCTCTGTGGGTAGAATCTGTGCCTAAGAATTTGATCCTGGATTATGTTAAAGAACAACTGTAGTTTCAACGTTTCTGCCAGTTCTTTCTATTTTTTCATGATAAAGTCACAAAACAAATGATTTCTCATTAGCTGAGCCAAAATTGAATTTCTGTATATGCCAAGGCAGGACAAACCTCATTTGGGAATAGTGGGAGAGAGCTACAATGTTTCAGATGAATGTGAAAGTACATAGTCCTCAGATAACTGGATAGAAGAGATGGAGGGAGCCATTCACGTGATATGCAGAAAGAGCAGGTAGGGTCAAAGAGAAATTTTTCTGGGGGCAGAATGGTAGATCAATAAAAAATACGTTTGCAATAGTAATGCCTGATGTTGAATTATTGTTTCCTTTCTTGAGCTGCAATTAACCTTATTATTTTTGAAAGTGTCTCTCACAGGCACAATCTGTTGTCAATGGAACTTGGGGAAATGAAGACAAAAGGGCTTGTCCCAGTATGGATTAGAGTGGGCCTGCACGAAAAGACAAACAGCTGAAGGGATTATTATGAAACAAGAAATAGCAGAGACCCTAGGAGCCAAAAGGAGGGTGAGGTTGAAGGTACAGAAGAGAGACAAACGTTAGTGGAAAAACATCCCTGAGATGCAGAAATTTGAACTCACAATATCACAGGAGGTATTCACCTTGACCAGGAGAAGGATCCTCCCTCATCCTGTAGTTCCTGTCTCAGCAGTTGGCACTACCAACCTGAACCCATCCCAATTTCCATCCTTTACAGAGGACACCTTACCTGGGCGTTCCATTTTTCAGACTTTTTCACTATTGTCGCCCACCGCCCCCCCCACACTCTGTACCCCTTAGTTAAAATATGTCTGTCTTATGTCCCAGTCTCCCAGGGACTTTATTTGGTATGCTTCACATGATGTCAACCAGTTAAAGACTAAAGTATCCTAGGACATGCTGTTTAATATAGTATCAGTTACATGTGGGTAGGAAGCACTTGAAATGTGGTTAGTCTGAATTGAGGTTTGCTAAATAAAAAATGCACACCAAATTGTGAAGATTTAGTATGAAAAAAAGTATAAAATATTTCAGTGATATATTAATATTGAAATGATAATGTTTTGGATATATTGGTTTAAATAAAGTATATTCTTAAAATTAATTTTACCCATTTCCTTTTACCTTTTTAAATGTAACTACTAGAAAATTTAAATTATGTATGTTGCTTGCATTATACTTCTGGAAAACAATGGTCTAAACAATAGATAGCACACTGGATTTACCAGTTACCGTGCCTGTCGGATCAAAATCTTTCCATGGAAAACATCTGAGAATATCCTAGAATCTGTAACCCCAACCCCTCCTGCCCTGGCCACTTCCTCCATCAGCTTCTGAAGAAAGAATGCATGATAGGTGATATTTTTGAGTTTTTGCATAACCAAAAAAATCTTTGTTTTACCTTCACGTTTGATTATAAACAGTTTAAATATAATTTTTCACTCAGCATTTTGAAAGCATTGCTACACTGTTGTTTACCTGCCAATGATGTTATTTTGAAGGCTGATACTATTCCAGTCCCTAGCCCTTGATGTGCCATTTGTTTGTTTTTGTAGCTGTCTTCTCCACCTCTAGAAGCTTTTAGATTCTTCTCTTCATCAATGGTTCTCTTAAATGTCATGGCATTATAGTTTAGTGCACGTCTTTTGTGTGTGTTGGACATTTTATGAGCCATTTCAGTCTGGAAACGCATGTTTCTTTGTTCTCATACTCTTTGATGGATAATTTCCTCCACTTCATTTCCTCCGATGTGAAAACTCCTTGATTAAACTTTTATTTTTATATTTTGGAGTCCTATTGTCCATTTCTTTAACATTTTATATTCTGGAAAAATTGCAGCGCTTTATCTTCCAACCAATGTATTGAATGTTTAATATTCAATATATTCCCATTCTCTAATTGCTGATAGCATCTAGCATGGATATATAATATCTTCTTTTATCTTCCTGAAGGTATAAATTATAGATTGTTGTTTTTGTTTGTTTTTTACATTTTCTTTTGCTCTCTGTGATACTGTTTCTCCTGAAGGTCACCCTCTACCCCCTCTCCCCCACCATTTTATTGTGCTTTTGATATATTTTTTCCTCAAATGCCTGGGGAATTTTGACTGATTCTTCACATTTAGAACAAGGCCTGAAAAGTTAACTGCAAACTCTATGTGTGAGAATGGGGCTTATCAACTGATAGGATCTTCTGTGAGGTGATTGGCTGGCTAAAAAACAGGATTTTGCATTTGGGGGACCACCGGTGTCAGTGCCTAAACATCATTTCTCCAGAAAATAAACCTTCACTTTTTGCTTTGGGGGACAAGGGTACATGCCTGACACATGGGAGGCAGGACAAGCGGACAGGGTGGCCTATGTTGGTGGTGGTGTGTGTTGGGGTCAGGGAATAGGGTCCCACTCTTTAATATGTGGACATTCACTCCACTGGCCTCTTCTTCCCACCCAGTCTCCGTTTTCAGATGTGGGAGGTGAACGATATGTTTCCAACGGTAGGGTGAGTGGAGACCAGGGGATTGAATCACCCCACATACGCTTAGCTCTTTCTTCTTATTGTAAGCCTCCCCCTCATCACCACCTTCTGCAGGTATTGAATCTGTCCAGAAATCCATGGGGCTACTTGACTTGGCCCTCCTCGTATCTTCTGTAGTCATTTAGGTAGTAAATTCCTGCACATTGCGATATCAGTCACCTCCCCACAAACATTTCCATCTCCCATCCACTGTTTTCTAGTCTTCAAATCTCTGTAGCAATATGTTGAACCTTATCTTCAGCTTTGCTGTTTATCAAAATCTGCTGTTTGACTTTGGCTTTAGTCCTGTCCTTTGGAAAGACAAAAATCCAAACAGCTATTTCAACCCGATTTCCATCCTCTCTGAGCCTGCGTATGATCAATGATCAGGTGACTAAGTCACCATCGTATGAAATGAGGTTAAGCATGTTAGTAACATAAACAAGACTAGTCATTAAGATGCATTGTTAGTATTTGAATATTCACTTTAAAATATGTAGATGTAACCAGAGGTACAAAATTTCTTTATGCGCTTTTATAGAGAGTCCCTGAATATGATGCTTCAACCTATAGTTTTTCAACTTTATGATGGTGCAAAAGTAGAAACCGTATTTCAAATTTTGAATTTTGATCTTTTCTCCGGCTAGTGATACGTGGTATGATACTCTTGTGACGATGAACAACCGCAGGCTAGTGTAAGTGTTCTGAGCACATTTAGGGTAGGCTAGGCTAAGCTATGATGTTCAGTAGGGTCGGTATATTAAATGCATTTTCAATTTGCAATATTTTCAACTTATGATGGCTTGGTTTATCAGGAGGTAACCCCATCGTAAGTCGAGAAGCATTTGTATGTTGATATTCTCTCAGTTTACCAAACTATATATATGAAAATTTATTACTGGAAAAGCAAAATGCTATGATGAATGATTGTGAAAGCTTTCATTTATGTACAAAACAACTAAGAATTTTAAAAAGTTAAGTAAACAGGGAAATAGATTAACAGTTAATGTGAATAGTAAGAGGAGATACATTAGCTGGAGAATTTTACGATGTAAGATACATCCTTTTAGAAACAAGTATTTATGAAAATTCCAGTAATAACGCAAGGCTGAATAACAGAAATGTACTTGTAGTTCCAAACTTTGTAGGATTGTTTGGTACACATAAGTTTGTAACATTAGATAAAATAACTTATAGAAACTACATTTAATTTTTGTTATTTAATTCCATTTAGACCAGGAGTCTTTCAGGAAAATGTACTATTTGTGAATTGGTCACAAATGTGAAAATGAGTAGGAAGCAGAATATCAACTTTGCCACTAAAAATTTTTACAAGAAAGAAAAAATTATAAATTCTGAACTACAGCATGTATAAGTCATCTTTTATCCAATCATAACACAGAAAAATATCATGTGAAGAAAAGGAGAAATATTTCTAGTAATCAAATACTGTATGTTGTTTCGAATCATCAAACTTCAAAAACAGCATATTTTACAAAACTGCCTTAAGAAGACAACACTGTTTTGAGTCTATCAAGGCCAAAAAAAAGTAAACGGAAACTTTTCAAATGATCCATCAGCACAAGTAACTACTGAACATTTAATAGTTGAACACAAAAGATTTCTTTGTGATTTGCCTAAGCTATGAATTCTAGGTACAAAATTCCTTCTACAAAAACCAGGCACTTCGGGCAGGCCTGGTGGCTCAGGCGGTTGGAGCTCGGTGCTCCTAACACCGAAGGCTGCCGGTTCGATTCCCACATGGGCCAGTGGGCTCTCAACCATAAGGTTGCCGGTTCGACTCCTGCAGGGGAGGATGGGCTGTGCTCCCTGCAACTAATAACAGCGACTGGACCTGAACCTGAGCTGCGCCCTCCACAACGAAGATTGAAAGGACAACAATTTGGAAAAAGTCCTGGAAATACACACTGTTCCCCAATAAAGTCCTGTTCCCCTTCCCCAATAAAATCTTAAAAAAAGAAAAAGAAAAAAAAGAAAACAAAAACCAGGCACATCAAGTTTAGTGAATTTTGGTCCTGTTGAGCTAGAAGTCACATACAATGGTAGTAGGAAGAGTTGCATTTTCTCATACAGCTGCTTTAACACTGAATAGCTTTTATTTCCATCTCAAGTCAACAAGATGAATGAGCACATGGCATGGCAGCTCCTAATTCTCTTGTAGTCAGGTAGATTGGTTGAAGAAGATTGACGGGGGAGCCTACTTTCTTCCTGTTTACTGTTAAGAGGTCTGTTACTTCACTCTGCATTGTGATTACTTTCTGAAGGCTATGAACAGAATATCACTTGCCTGTGTTTCCCAAGTTATCCATAGAGTTATCCATAGCCTCCATTATGGTTGTCACATTGGCAATGACAGTAGCCTGACAATTTACTTCACTAATTTTCCATTAAATAAACACTGCTGCAGTCAGATTCACTGTGATTTTAGTCATGTGAGACCTAGAACTCTCTTGGCAGCCACGTAAAGTAGAAGTTCAACAATAATCAGCACTCATCCACCAAGGGCACACAGGATGTGTCCAAATATGTGATATAAAATGCAGAATTAGCACATTGTAAAATAACACAGGGAAGAATATAATTCAGGAGCTTTTTGTTGGGGGACAGCTTAGCAGGACCAAAATTCAATAGTTTCTTGCAGAGAAAAATAGTTAGCATCCTGGAGTATGTTGAAGAGGACACCAAACTGGTCTGCCTTGAGAGGCAAGTATTTTTGATATGACACCTGTTCTCAAGAGCCTTCTATATTTCTGTCCAGTGTAGATGCTGATATTAGAGGGCATTCAATGGAAGTTGAGATACAGATGGCAATTCAAAGAGTTTTTCTTTTAACTTGCAGAGCCAATTGTATCAATCTATTGCCACGTTTCCAGATGAGGATTTATGGACACATTTTTTTCAGATGACAAACCATCAAATGCCTGCTACCCTTGAGGAGAGAGAGAGAGAGAGAAAGGAAGGAAGGAAGGACGGAAGACTATAAAGTCTGTTTCTAAAAATAGTTAAGCTTCTTTTTCAGGAAGTGGTTTTCTGCAATGAAATTGCATCATCACTATCAAGGAGCAAAAATAAAAACACATGACTATTTAAGGTATACCATGTTTTTAAACTTTGATTTCCTTGAAAATATGATCATAGTAATAGTTGGCACACACATTCCAGAAACTCTTCCACATGATGGACATATAATAACTCTTTTAATAAAGAACTTGCCCACTCTCACTCGACTAGTAAGTGGCAGAGCCAGGACTCAAACAAAACATTTTGGCTCCAGAGTCGAAGCTTTCATATTATACTAAGATGTTATATTAAGAAGTTCACCCACATTGTCTCTGAGCTATTACAGTGACCCTAGAATGTTAGTACTATTGTCATTCCCATTTTACAGATAAGAAAACTTAAGAGGATGATTAACTTTCCTGAAGTCACACAATTAATTAATGGTGGAGGCAGGTTTGGAAACAAGCAAGATGACCCCAGGGTCTAACTCCATCCTCAAAAGTGAATGTTTAAGAATAAGTTTCCAGGGGCGGATGGATGGTTCAATTGGTTAGAGCGCGAGCTCTGGCAAGAGGGCTGCCTGTTTGATTCCCACATGGGCCAGCGAGCTGCGCCCTCCACAACTAGAATAAAGTCAATGAACTGACGCTGGGCTCCAGGTGACCAGATGGGTCACTTGGTTGGAGCGCGTGCTCTCAACAACAAGGTTGCCAGTTCAACTCTCATAAGGGAGGGCGGTCTGCGCGCCCTGCAACTAACAACGGCAACTGGACCTGGAGCTGAGCTGCGCCCTCCAGAGCTAAGATTGAAAGGACAATCATTTGACTTGGATGGAGCTGATGAGTCCTGGGAAAAAACACACTACTATTCCCCAATAAAAAGTCCTGGAAACACACACCATTCCCCAATAAAGTCCTGTTCACCTTCCCCAATAAAATCTTTAAAAAAAAAAAAAAAAAGAAAGCAAAGAATAAGTTTGCTTGGTTTGTAGCTCATGGCCATCATTACTAGCTGTGGCATCTATGTGAATTACCTTATCTCTTTGGCTAAATGAAGTTAACAATAGCACCTTCTCTAGTGAGTATTAAACGTGATCATAGAAATAAAACTCTTACTGCTGCTAATACATAAGAGCGCAAAATAAATTAGCTACCTGATTGCTGTCTCATTACTTATAAAACTTTGAAATACCTTGCATATTTTCTATAAAACACTTACAAATTCCATTCCCACCAGGAGTATAGTTGACAGATTTATGTAGCTGCACATTATGCTAGGCTCCAAGAGTATGAAGAAAAACGACACACCCAAGAAATGACCCTACATATAACAGACCCACTTCCTGTGGCTTACATATCATGCATATATTCTAAAGGTGTTATTTTGCATTTCTCCCACTAAGTTTCCTTTCTATTTTTTTGCCATAGTATTCATTTTGGAAAGAGGAATGTAAATAAGTGCAGAATTGACAGAATAATTTCCGTAAATCAAAATCGGAAAATTAACTTGATAAGAAACCTCGTTGATGAGGGCAAAACTAAGATTGTTTGAAATTATTAATAACTCAATCATCTTATAATTTTTTTCCTATGCATACAAGATACTAGAGAAAGGAGAAATAACTAGGTACTCTCAAGACTGCTTGATGTTTGAGTTACTAATAAAATAGAAACATATTTAATTTATGCACATTATTATTTCATACCATTTTTATCATATTCTTCTTCAACACCATTTTTAGGTTCTATGTAGCATTCCATTGCATGGGTAAATAATACTTTATTTAATAAATCTCCTATAGATGGACATCTAGATCTTTTCTGGTTTTTTTCCCCCTGTTAAGCCATGCTGATCAGGCTCAATCTAATTATAGCAACCTTTGTGTTATCGGACGATTTCCTTGAATTAAGGAAACCATGGACATTCAGAACTGTTATAAATGTAGCACTACCCTCCCTCCTGCCTTTAGGGCAGTCCCAAACAAAGCTGCAAGCACCATCTTGCTTGACATTTCTCCACTGGCACCTACCAAGGTGTTAAATTTCCTGTCTTGAGGTTTCACAGCTTGCCTCTTTAAATCTCCCACAGTGCTCCTTCATTACAGTGCTCACGACTGAATAACACATATGTGTACACCACCAGAGCCATTTGTCTCAGTTTGATAAACTTCTAAGTTAGCACTGAGGGAAGTTATGGCAATTAACCAGGTTCTAAGCCCCACATTACTAGCTGCTGCTGGCTTGAAGCACCTCTCAGTTTTTCTGAGCACTTCTTGTTCCATCTCCTTCAGATGCCTTTCCATTTCCTGCCCTTGGCCTGACATTGTATTTTCTATCAGGTTGAATTACAAGGGCCTGCTGATTGACAGTCAACCACTTTGAACCTACAAAAATGGAAATTTCACCTGGTTCAACTAAAGAGTCTGAGAGTCAGAGGTTTCATCTCAGACTCTTTTATTTACCCATGAGAGAACATGGCGACCATTTATCCTGCTGTGAAGCTGTTCAAAACCTGTGTAAACCCTTCCTATATTGGGGGAAATGTCTATCTTTTAAATCCTGGTCTCCCCAGTATAATGCAGAAACTCGCTTTCCCAGACTTCCTTGAGACTAGAATACACGAATGTAACCCAGTTTCCTTCAATCAGATGCAACATTTTTGACTCAGAAGAGAAGGACAAGAAGAGCTATTTTGCTTTTGAGGTGATGTAGGGGCTGGAGGGGGAAGAAATTTTAGAGTGCTGGAAAATTCTAAGTCTTGACTTGGGTGGTAGTTACACGGAAGCTTGCTATGTAATAATTATTTTGTTTTGTGCATTTTTTGCGCGTGTGTTATTCTTTAGTTTTTAAAAGAGTTTTAAAACCTCAGTTCTGGCAAAGAAACGGGGAGAGATGTGGAGCTTCCAGAAGGAGGCAAGCAGAGGTACTGGTAGTCTTCCCAAGCCCTGTGTCGGCAGTGTGAGCTACAGGCCTCGTGTTCCGTGCACTCCGTGGGGCAATCCTGCAAGCAATTTGGTCATAGCTCGGAGCACGTAGCCTCCAAGACTATTTCTCTGGCTCTCCTAGTGTACTGTGAGCTACTAAACATCCTTTAATAAATACTCTTCTTGCTCTAACTAGCTAGAGAAGGTTCCTGGTTAGCAACTAATAGCTCTGGCTAATACAAAGAAATTCAAATTCTTTCAGGCAGACCTGGACTTGATGCTGAAAACACTGTGCTTGGTTGTACTTCCAGACTCTGTTCTGCAATCAGAGCATACAGGGTTGACACTATACATAGCACACTATGCTGCTTTTAAGTGACTATTATTACCTTCTCTGAAAGTCATACATTTTTCTACATTCATCTCCATTATTTTCTCTTCCCCCACTCCTCCCCAGAAAATACAGTAGACAGACACACACAGCACCACCACCACCACCACCATCACAACTTGGATTCCCAGGAATGTGTAAAAGTCATGGCATACTCGTGTATCACTAGAAGGCAAGTTTCATGATAAGAGATGTTTGTCTATTTTGTTCAGTGTTCCATCACAGCATTCGGAATTCTTCCTGGTACATATTAGGTACCCAATAAATATCTGGGATGAAGGAATACCCTGCCCTAAAATACATTCATCTATTCATTCATCCAACAAAGAACAAATGCTCATGGAGACTGACATGCTGTTGAAGGCACTGGCCTGGGTGTTGAGAATGTCAAGAAAATTAAGGCACGACTCTGCCATGAGTGATTCAGAATGAGTGGGATCTTATTCCAGGAACATTCTCACAACGCTCAGAATATGTTTTGTCCCTTCTCTGAGTCCATTTGGAGCATCTCTTTGATGGAGATGTGGGGCGGGGCAGGTAGGAGATTTTTTATCCAGAAGCAATGCCTTTCCTCTGCTGATCTCAGTTTCAGGAGGGAGGCAGCAACAATGCAGAGTGACAGATGAGTCACTCAGATACGTGCCCACATCTTTGTCGAGGGGTAGTGCCCTGACTCATTGGTTGTAAACCAACTTGACCACGAATAAGGCAATATTAGGGGGACGGACAGCAATCAGATCCTAACTCTACCCAACGTTTTTATTCAGACTTAGACTTAAGCCACACTTCCTCGCTCCTACGTGATCTGGCCCTGCCTGCCTCTGACCGCTCTGCAGTCACCTCCTCCTTTCCAACCCCACTGGCCTCCAGCACACCAACTTTGTCCCCACCCTTGGTCCTTTCCCTTGGTTGTTTCCTCTTCTAGGTATGTTCTCCACTGATCTTGTTCTCGTCAGTTCCTTTTCATCATTGCAATTCAATTTAAATTTCTCCTCTTCAAAAGCCTTCTGCTGGCCACCCATGCAAAGGTAGTCCTTCCACTCTTTGTCCACATTACCTTGTTCAATATGTTGCAATACAGGACACATCCATATCTGACATGTTTCTTGTGTTTAACATTCC